>NW_027533089.1:6010354-6021568 GCF_008692635.1 Crocuta crocuta | reverse complement strand
GGGGGGGGGGGGGGGGGCGCGGGCAAAAAGAGAAGGAAGAGGGAGGGACAGAAAGAAAGCAGAACCTGAGGACTTTTATAAAGAGGAAGAGCTAATATTCAATTTCAAGCTGTTTGTGTTGCAGCAATTGAAATCCTCCTCTCCAACCCTTAAAACTTAAATCAGTCTCCTACATACGTATATGCTTTAGAGAGAAATTTGGAAGAAAATCAGCCAAATAGGCTTGAGTTTCATGGTTGGGTTGGCATGTAGCTCAAAGAATAGGAACCAACAAGAAGTAAGATTGAGGGAGATGCAGAATTCAATGAAGGCAGGGGGGTGGGGGGTGATTTATAGCCGGAAGTGACCTAGAGAACATAATCTCCAGGGATTTTGTAGCAATTTCCAGAAGGACAGGACTGGGTGATTTCAGCTGACATGTGGGTTCTGTAGGTAGTTTTAAGGGAGAGGAGGATAAGTAAGAGCAAAAGGTGCACAAACAGTTTGATGCAACCCTGATCCAAATGAGCAATTAATTCCAGCTAAGAGATTAAGGAAGACTTTCTAGTGAAGGAGGAATTTAAACTGTGATGAAAGATTATAAAAGGAAGAAATAGTATGTGGTGTTGGAAAGAGATGAGAGAGTTAAAGGAGTGGATGAGTAAAGGCATGAAAGTTTAAGAAAACACACAGGATGAACTCATTCTTATACAGCTAAAATATGACATGTAACTGGGGGATTAGCAGTGGATAAAGCTGGAAATCTATGCATGACTCTGAATTCTGGGCAAAGCAGTTTGGGTTTTTGTTGTTTAGGGTGTAGGGAAATACCACATCTTTGAAAATATGTGTAGGTCCTTATGGTGGCAGAATGAAGGGTGGCTTGCAGGAGGATATTTGTGGCAGAGAGAAGATAATGATCCAGAATGTTGGGAGTTGGGATTCTGGTAGAAGCCGGAAAGTGAACAGATGACCTATAACATTTTTTTGTTTTAAGAGTCTATGGTACTCTGGAAAATAGAGAACAAATAATGACCATGCACCCGACCCCAACAGTCCAACATTGATTTTCATTCCCACAATGCCTTCTGACTGCTTCATCCCTACTCTGACAGTGACTTCTGCCTGAAGCCACCCAGCTGTCATTCTTTCTGACACAGCACCCTTCTCCAACAGACCTCTCTACCTCTTTGCAGCTCTTCATTCCACAAATGGTCCCTCCTCTCTCACCATCCCTTGCTCAGTCAGAATCTCAAACACTTCCAAAATCACATAAGGACGTGTGTTAACTGGTGGCTGCATAAACTGTGAGCTGCAAAAAAGTTACTTCTCAGTCAAAATGCACATGGAATAATGTTGGTGGGGAACCTGGGAAGGGTTAAATAGGCGTTCTGGGGGATGCCTGCTTTTATTCTGTAGAAAAGATGAAGTGGGGAGAAGGCGGGGAAAATCAACTTCCTCAACAGCAGCTGTAATGAGAGGTGAATGAAAGTTTTATGAAGGAAGGAAGTTCTATGAAGGAAGGTCACCATCTTCATCAAATCAGCATATTCATTGAGTACTGTTATACACCAGGCCCTTTGCAAAGCACATGGGTACATTATCAGTTCTTTATTGCAACCCTGTGGGGTGGGTATTGTTCTTGTCCCATTTTATTTTATTTTATTATTATTATTTTTACAAATAGCTTATTGTCAAATTAGTTTCCACATAACACCCAGTGCTCATCCCCACAAGTGCCCTCCTCCATGCCCATCCCCCCTCCCCCCCACATCCATCAGTCCTCAGTTTTGAATGAGTTTTTGAGACTCATTCAAGAGTCTCTCATGGTTTGCCTCTCTCCCTTTCCCCCACCATTTCCCCCCTTCATCTCCCCCTTGTTCCTCTGTCAAGTTCCTCCTAATCCTCCTATATGTGCAAACATATGATATTTGTCCTTCTCTGCCTGACTTATTTCGCTCAGCATAACACCCTCAAGGTCCATCCATGTTGCTACACATGGCCAGATTTCATTGTTTCTCATTGCCATGTAGTATTCCATGGTATAGATAAACCACATCTTCTTGATCCATTCATCTGTTGATGGACACTTAGGCTCTTTCCATGTTTTAGCTATTGTGGAGAGTGCTGCTATGAACATTGGGGTACATGTGCTCCTATGCATCAGCATTTCTGTATCCCTTGGGTAAATTCCTAGCAGTGCTATTGCTGGGTCATAGGGGAGTTCTATTGTTAGTTTCCTGAGGAACCTCCACACTGTTTTCCAGAGGGGCTGTACCAGTTTACATTCCCACCAACAGTGTAGGAGGGTGCCCGTTTCTCCACATCCTCGCCAGCATCTAGAGTTCTCTGATTTGCTCATTTTAGCCACTCTGACTGGCGTGAGGTGGTATCTCAGTGTGGTTTTGATTTGTATTTCCCTGATGAGGAGGGATGCTGAGCATCGTTTCATGTGTCTGTTGGTCTTGTCCCATTTTAAAGATGAGAAAACAGTTACAGAAAGGCTAAGCAACTTTTTCTAATTCTCACTATTAATAAATGGCATTGCCTAGGTGGTCAGTCAGTTGAACGACTCTTGATTTTGGCTTAGGTCACGATCTGGGGGTCATGGGATTGAGCTCTGCTTTGGGCTCCTTGCTAAGTGTGAGCTCTCTCTACTGCTTTCCCCATCTCTCTCTCTCTCTCTCTCTAAAAATAAATACACTGAGGAAACAAAATGGCAGAGCCAGATTCAAATCCTTGTCTGCCAGATGCCCAGACCCTGTGCTGTGCTGTCACTCACATTTCTTTATAATCCTTACAAAGCTTTGTACAAGACCAGTATTTAATATATCTTTGACTGATACAAAGAGGCATACTACATATATAATCCATTCCTTGAAATCTGTGCCTCCTATTTTTTCCCATTCCACAAACCATGAAGGGAAAAATGTTTCACATGGTAGACACCATTTTAAAAAATGCTGAACACATACCATGCAAAATATCTGTGTTAGTTCAGTCCTGTTTATTATTGGCCTCAAGTTTAATGAGCTCAAGTTAATACAGGTGAAAGGCCAGAGTGTTACATGCGGCAGTTAATGAAATACCATAGAGCTGCTGAGAAAATGATTAGCAGCCAAATGTGAATTTAATATACTTCATTCTCCAGAAGCAATGCCCCATGGGAAGCATCTTTCTGTGGGAGGTAATACTGGAAATAGCACTTTAGAGTTAGAAGATGGAGCTCTGATCTTAGCCCTGATATATGCTCATTTTGTGACCTGTGGGAGCTATGACTCCTCTGAGCCTCAGTTTCCTCATCTGTAAAATGAGAGGGTCGGACCAGATAATTTGTAAGGTTCCGTCCAGTGACATGTTTTGTTTTGTTTTCAAATTCACAGTCAGAAATCCTCAGGGTTTATGACCAGGTGGCATCACGATCTATGTCACGTCCACAGTCTGTGGATGAAATATTAGACTGAGTCACAAATTATAACTCTTTCCCTCCTATTTATAGAACAGGCTGAATCTTTTTAAGCTGTAAAATATGAATAGTGTTTACCAAATTCTCAAAGTTGGGTGAGTTCATGAACTGTTTTAGGCTTTACTGGTGGAAGGTACAACCACAAATATCTTGGCTGTCTTTTCATTGTGAAATAATAAAATCTGTATAGATAATTAAATTATATATTTTTTAAATTAAGCCTATTATAATATGTATAAATTGAGGAGTCTATACAGATCACAATCAATGCTTCACTGTCATTATCTTTATAGAATTTGGCTTGGCTACAATTCACTAAAGACACTTTCTATACAAAATCAACCACATGCATATTAGAAGTGGAGATTAGTGATGTCAGACACGAAATTGCCAAGACAGTAAGAACAGGATATAAGCACATGTGTGGTATTATTTGGTATGGAAAGTTGCAGGATGTTGGAAGAAAATGAATCTTTCTTCTAAAGTACTGCAAATACAGAATGATCACTGGTCTTTGGGTGCAGAGATAACACACTTGGTCTCTAAGACAAGCTCTGCTTGCCCTATGTGGGCCTCAGTTTTCATCTGTGTAAAATGAGGACAACAATGACCATTCTGCCTACTTGCTCTTCATAACAACTGTTTGAAATAGGAAGGCACTAATAGATTATTAAAATACAACTTTTACCATTTTGAAGACTATAAAGCAATATAGAACCTAAATGCTATTTTATTATTGTGAACATAATTTGTATTTATGTGCGATTCTTTTACATCTTTACAATGTAAAGATGATATGAGTATTCTGCATTATAAAAATGTCACAAAAATACTAGCCTCATATGAAGAAAGACTTCCTAAGCTATAGTCCTTCCAATGCCTTAGGAAGACTTGGATGAAACAATTTGCCTTGAAAATTCACCTTCAAAATGCTACTGCTTTCATGGCTAAATATTGCATAGAATGTCAAGGGCAAAAACCAATGAGGGAAAATGGAATAAAAATTACTTCATACAATGGGATGGAAGCAAAGAAAAACAGAAAAGTGGGGTGATGAGGAAAATGGGACTGCTATAAATATGATAAAAGCGTTCAGGATTCAGGCTATATTTGGAGCAAGAGTAGAAGATTAATTAGTCTTTTCCATATTTATTCAATATGATACTTGAGATTTTCCTACGCAGAAACACCGGGATGACTGCTTTAAGCCTTTTTACCTGAAAGTGTAGCATAGGGCATAAAATATCACATTTGGATCCAATCAAAAACCCTATTTGGAGTTACTGTTCTGGACACATTGGAAAAAATGATCATCATTTTAAAAGACAAGTTTTAGGGTTTCAATGCTAAGAGGAGATTTATACTCAAGAGAAAAGAAAAGGAAGTATAAGTTTTTAGTTGAAAGGAAAGAAGTTTCTAAGTTAATTAATTACCATACTAGTAGGGAGTATTTAACATGGGAAAGAATCTTTTATATGTGTGGCAAAGTGCTCCATCAATAATAGCTTCTGCATGCTGACATGGAAACACTAGCAAACATCCATAAGATAAAATTCATATCTGTACCCAGATCACAACTGAAGGCAGTCACTGCATCACAGATTTTGGACTTTCCTCTCTGTTTCTTCTTCATTACTTTCTAAACTATATTAACATTACTTATGCATTCTCTTATTTTTCTGAGTATATCATAAACATATTGAGGACAGGACATTATGAACCTGTTTTATCTTCCCTTTACTGCCTTGTACACAGTTGGTATTAATTAAATATTTGATGAATGAATGAAGCATTAACCACCAAAAAGCTATACTGGAAGAAATTTCTGCTAACCTCATTGGGGTCACAGCTTACTGCTGACATTTTTCATATAAAATGTTCAGAAAAGTTCTCTCTAGGGTCATCTGGATGGCTCAGTGGGTTAAGTGTCTGACTCTTGATTTTGGCTCAAGTCATGATCTCACAGTTGTGACATCGGACCCCACATCGGGCTTTGTGCTGAGTGTGAAACNCCACCAATCTTTGAGAACATGTTTAGTAGAGAAAGAAGTGAATTAAATGAATAAATTGAGTTTGAGGGATTATCTATGGAATTCATTAACCCACCCTGGCCCAATGCCGCATTAGTTAGATTTCAGAAAGTGACTTTCTAAACAGAATAGGATGAGATTTTAAACTTTTTTTGTGAACCATCTTTCCAAGAGAATGTGTTTTTCCTTGTCTCATGAAGTTTGAGAGTCTAGGTTGATGTATTAGACTACTTGTGTTACAAGTAGTCCCCAAAGAATGAATAATTTTATCTTTATCTACCACAAATTGAAACACAAAATTGTATTTCATCACATTTAAGATATTATCACATATTGTTTTGTTATATGAGGAAAATTATAAGCAGAATATTTTTTAAAATATCACTAAAACTTTTAAACATTCAGAGTCTGCTAATTTAAAGATAAATTAATTGCAAGACATCCTGAAAAAAAATGCATGTCTTAGAATGGATGAAATGCATTGTGTTCCTCAAATACTTACTGGCTCACTTTAAAGTTTCTTTCTCATAGTAGCCATGATATGGTATCTCATTTTTCCAAGAGCAATGCTATGTGAAAAGTACATTATCCTTCCTAAAATCCTATTTGTAACTAAGAATCCAAATTTTAGAAATATAAAACAACAGCAACAAAATTATCATCAGACAAAAGCAGGGAATAAACACTGTTCTATTTCCAGCTTTACCTCAGAAAACAATGTGAGTAACTGAAAGAAAAAGGCAGAAAGAAGTAGTCACTGGATACTTCTGATTTGGGTTGAGTCCAGATCTGAATCCTCTGACATAGGAGTGTATTGTTTCTTGAATTCCATTTCTCTCCCATATCTCCTCTACAAGTTAGATAATGCCAATTTTTTAAACTGAATAATATGTAAAATATGTATTTGTATTTATGTCTTCTAAGGTAATTTCTAGGGGAAAATATCAGAAGCAGCATTGTTCCTTAAAAGAAAACCATAATTTCAGACTGTTTTTTAAGAGCACGATTTACCTCATGAATTTCTGTATGAACGTCTTTGCATGAGCTAAGTACCTGGGCAGTTGACAGACTTAGTTATTTCTAGGAAAAATTTCCGTTGATCAGCATGCAGGGATTAATTCAAGCACTGCTCCTTAGAGATAGTTTTTCTAGGACAGAATGAGCCACAGGGAGAAAAATACACAAGACAATGTCAAAAGATACAGCATCATTATGCCATTTAATGGTTGATGTATGTTACGTCAGCCCAGTCCTAGGAAAGTGGGTTTTCCCTGAATAAGATTTTAGAATCTATAAAATCACAAGCAAATACTACATATTCCTGTTAGTCATCCAATCATAGAATTGTTTATATGATGGCATTAATGGATTCCTTAAATGTGAATTACTGCTAAATTTCTAAGTAAACTGCCCCCCTCTTCAGAGACATTGTAATCCATCTCTCATGTCAGATGAACTGCGGGACTTATCCTTTGGAATCCATAGGCTTTACTGGTTTTCTTCATTCATCTCTCACACTCAGTAATCCTTTTACCTCTCCTTTCTAAGTTTATAATTTAAATGCAATGTATTCACTATTGAAAAAAAGACCCTAGTATAAATGGGATGTCTTTGAGTTATGGCTAAAGAAGCCATTACTGGTTATACTATGGTCTAGATTCTATTACACATTTGACAATCTGGGGAGACTCACTGTCCACTTGCCTTCATCAATGTTTTGGGTTAACACACAGAATTAAGGTTGGGTGCTGGCTTTGGGGCCCTCTGCTGCTCTGACTTCTTTCATATGGTCTTGCATTTTGTGTTTGAGAGAAAAGTCCTTGAGGACCATAACTGGCTGCAGAAAGTTCTCTGCTTATTCATCATAATGGATTTTGATTTTATTATTTAAAAAATTCAAAGGAACAGATTGGTTAAATTGGCATTTATTTCTCAAAATCCTAGACGATCATTAAGAAGAAAATCATATTTAGAAGGATTATAAGAAGTATACAAAATTCTTGCATAATATATTTTCAGGAGAAATAAAAAGAATTAGAGCAGTATATGCAGTGTTATAATTTAAGAAATTATTGTTTTTATATGTATACAGTTACCTGCATACGTAATTGGGATCTCTAAGTAGTGATATTAGAGGTGATCTTTTTTACAGTTATGTCTTTTGCTAATTTTCTATAGTTAGCACATTTACTTGTATATCAAGAAAAATGTTATTTAAACAAAATATTAACCTAAGGGGCAAACTAATGGGAAATATTACAAAAACTTTGTGGGAATAAAATTATAATTATTATTATGGCTAAAATCATTATCATATTGTTATTTTTTAATATGAGCATCAAATCATAATTTAGAATGGTATCTATGAAGCAATTCTAAGCTGTGAGAGAATGCATGGCTAAACTGACAGAAATATGTTAAGTATACTTCAGGCCTAATTCTTAAATATGCTTAAATAGATACCAAATCAGAAATGTTCAGTCACTCTAGCAAAGCATTCTATATATTTGAGGTTACAGATTTTTATTTCTGAATTTATGACAAAATGTCTATCCTATGAGGTGCTGGTACATTAACATACCTCAAAGAATTAAACTGTAATGTGAGCTTTCCAAGAACTAAAACTCTAATGCTAGCTTTTAGGAGAGTGAGTTATTTATCATTTATATCTCTCGAAGAAGGTATACATTTAGATAGATATGCATATGAAAATATTTATGCACAAATACCCAGAATAAAAATTTGTCCCTGCAACATTAAGCTACCCAAACAACTGTAGTTTTCTGAATATCCCGGAGCCTAAAAATATTGCATTACTAGTGTGCTATTTGATGGCAAGTATCCTCTGCACTTCTAGACAGAATGAAGAGAGTTGAACAGAGCTATAAAGGTAAGTATCACCCTCATATTAAGTTCTGATTGGTTCATTTGTGGATTAAATAAAAACATTCTTTTCAATTTGAAAAAACTTTTTAAATGTTTTATTTATTTTGAGAGAGACAGAGCGCAAACAGGAGAAGGGCAGAGAGAGGGGAGACACAGAATCTGAAGCAAGCTCCAGGCTCCAAGCTGTTAGTACAAAGCCCCAAGCAGGGCTCAAACCCAGGAGCCATGAGATCATGACCTGAGCCTAAGTTGAACACTTAACTGACTGAGCCACCCAGGAGCCCCATGACAAGCTTTTTTGACTGGCTGCTGATATCTTTTGTAGCTCATTTTTTATAAGTAGAAGTCAGTGAGTATGGGAGAGGTTTCACTAAGATAACAAAACCAATTTGTAAAAATATGAAACAAAGACTATATATAGATTAATGGTGGTAGCAGCAAATACACTGACATTGGAAAAATAAGGCATCTGTAAGGGAGTTAGAAGTTCTGGAAACAACAGTTGGTGAGAGAGAGTGAAAGGTGGCATTTTATGAATTTAAGACCCATAAAGGTAATATCTACTCCATAAGCATTTAAAAATGGGCATTCATAAGAGTGATTTGTACTATCCCACCTCCTCTTCCTGACAATCTCTCAAGGCCAGAGTCATTAGCCCCTGTTGAGCAGAAAGGAAATTGAGCCTGGGGAACAGTAAAGTGAATCCTGAGGACAGGAGAGTTTGATGACAAAGACCACTGAATGCTTTTGTTTGAAGTCCATGATATGAACCCTTTCTGGAACAGGTCTGCAAGCTCTGTATGGAAATGGTCTGATGGCAAAGAGAAGACGTTAACGGGATGTGATATCTAATCCTCTACATGCTGCCCCAAAGAAACAGCTGCCTTCTATTCCCCCAAATGCTTTGCTCATAGCTAAGCCGACATCTCCGACCCCAGCAATACAGTCAACAAATGGTACACATGCTTCTTATGGACGCTTCTAGCTGCAATACACTTTTCTTGCAGAAATTTATGGTGGTTGTGAAGCAGAAGTTACCAGGTGTCTATGTGCAGTCACCTTATTGCTCTGCATTAATGTGGTTTGGAGTAGTATTCACACAGCATGGACTTTATCAAGATACTGTGTTTAAGGTCACATCCCTGATAACTACCCAGGTGGTGAAAGTCCATGCTTGGTTTCTGATATTCCCATCTTTCACCTCAGATAAACTGGATATGAAGGGAGTATTTGCAAACTAGAAGCAGAACCATAATCATATTTGGCAAGTATTAATGCATGCAAGGAATGCCTTCTACAAGATTGATGTGTAAGGCCTCTAAACCCAGAGGCGGCAGTACTGTATGAAAAAGATGTTCAGCTTTTTAAAAGTAAAGCGGTTGACAATGTTAAAATGTGCACTGCTTGTTTGTTTGACCAACCTAAAATAGAAGACCTCTATGCATTAAATTAACTTTTCTCCATAGAATCTTTCTGTATATGATGAAGTCAGGGAGAAGATGCTGACTCAGAAAAAAAGAATCCTGAAATACGGCACAAATAAAATTTCATGTTGCTGGCCTGTCATGGGTAAAACTTGGTTCAGGACAACCTTTCTGCAGAGAAGGGAAAACAGTAGCAACTTAAAGCCCCGGTGAATCTGCTATGCCATGCACTTTCCTGCTGGACCTGGGTCTAGTTAGAGCTGACCAATGACAAAGGGCTGTCTGGAGAGTCAAACTGTGTGACTAAGGACCGCTATCAGTGCTGTCCATGGATGCTTAGATTCTAACAGCAAGTTTTGGAAACCCTTCCTGTAGGTAATGCATTACTTCTTTCAGAGTGTCTTTAGGGTGGCTATCTAGTTCGGTACTCTCAATTATTGGGGACCTTGAGGTTTAACTATTTTTCTGAAGATAGCCCTAAAGGTAAAGTACATTCATTTAAACTAATAGAGTAGACAGAGCTCAGCACTACGTAATGATTTTTAAATCAGTGGTTTCAGTTGTACACACGTTAGTATATGGAGAGGAGAAGTAAAGCGATTTGAAAGCCTGGATAATCTTCTGTCTGAATGATCCAATTAAGTTAAACCAATGCTTATGAGCACCCACAATTCTTTAGGCATTGATCTCTCTAGCTGACTCACTATTCAGGGAGGACACCCAAACTGAGTGTATCTTGGATATCTTGTAAAGCAGCTACGGTGTGTCTCACTGAGACACCAATTTAGGAGGTCTGGATATATATACAGCCAGTGTGAAACTAGAGAAATGGGTAACTTTTCTCACAGAATTCATTTTTGTACACAACCTCTTTCCTGCAATGTTTTGTAGTGTAGATGGATTATGGCTTTGGGTTATTGCCTTCAAATATCTACCCTCGCAGATGCTTGAACAAAAAACTTAAGTCCCCCTAAGATAAAAAGCAGCACAATGACAGGTTCAATGTGCTAACACTACAGGTTTTCCCAAATAAAACCTTTATTGACTGAATGTCTTAACATCATCAAGAGTCACTCATTTATTCGATGCTCTCAAGTACTGTATATATGAATGTACGGATGAACAAAGACTTTTTTCCTGAACAGTCTTCACTAAAAGATTACTTCAGAATCATAGGTGAAAGCTTTCTTATTGCTATATAATTGCAGAGGACACCTAGAGGAAGCTGGGTCACGCACTGTTATCATCTTTCTCATACACTAATTCAACCTAGAATATACCGGGGTTTATTTACATTCTATGAGTTAATAAAGAGAAGATTAGAAGACAAAATTAATCCATTATATGGATCTGTTGTATAGAACTTTAGTTTTATTATAATATCAAAGATTCATTTTTAATATTATTTGGTTTACAATTTTGTGTCTTT
>NW_027533089.1:5866864-6010327 GCF_008692635.1 Crocuta crocuta | reverse complement strand
GCTGAAAAAAATACTTGTTCCTGTTATCTTTTGAATGGTGGATTTTAAAATTTGCTTTCCAATTCTTTAGATGATTATTGGTTATATATTTTCAAATATATATATATTGATATATATTTTGTCTATATTTGGTTTGATATATGTATGGTTTATATTTGATAAGAAATTACCTCCTCCCTGAGACTTTATTGCCAAAGAGTTAGGCATAACACTTTATTCTTTAATTGTCGTCTCTATCTGAGGTTACAATTCTGTTTTCATTCTCCTTTTTTGAACTGTAATGATAATTTTATCTATTCATTGGTCTTTTCTTTTCACATGTCTCTCTTCGTTTTATTTGTCCTTTTTTCTTTTCTGTTTTGGTTATTCCTAAATAGACCTTGCCGATACCCAGGAAAAGAACATATTCTTGGTAGATCACTGCCTCCCCTCCCAGTCCAGGCTGACCTTCCCTTCTCTGGGCATACTGAATTTTCTTTATAATTTTCGGGTTCCATTGTGAAAACACCTTCTTTCTTTTCCCTTCTATTTCCCTCCTGCCCTTAACCTTCTGCCTAGATGCTTTTTCCATGTCTCTTTCTTTTTAACATTTTTTTTCANTTCACAGCCTCTGTAAAGGGGCAGGGATTGGGAGGATATAAAAAATTGGGTCCAGCAATAATGAGTTACATTTATTAAGTTTCTCTATTTGCGTAGGTACCAGGAAATGGCTGTGTCTGTTGAAAAGAGTCTGGAGTCTGGAAACAGGAGATCAGGAGATTAAGGTTCTGGGTCTTTGTTTACGTTATTTATTTTTCTGCCAGATTCAAAAATTAAGTCTTTTCTTAGGTATCTTTCACCAAATTTTCCTCTTATTATTCCCTCAAAAGATTAGAGAAATACATGGAGCCAAACTGAAAAAAAACCCCTAATTTTAAGTTTTGCAGTCACTTGAATTTGCTTCAAAACTTTTAAAAAGCATGTTTGTTTTCAATGACTTACTTTTCGGTGGCTTAGACCAGGTCACCCGAGGACTTGAGAGTAGTGAGAAAATGACTGGGTTGGTCGCAAGTGGGAAAGAAGTTCCTAAATTTAGGTGCATGGCTTTGGAATCCCGGGTCAGGGGAGGAACCCCATAACTGCACGTTGCCCCGAGTGAGGAGTGAAGCTCCCATCACGGACACCTCATCATATAAGATGAACTCTCTCTATCATCATTTAAGACATTTTTAATGGGAAGATGAATAACATAATATTATTTAGTGATGAAGGCAGAAAACCCTCATTGTTTTCCCCAGGCTTTGGAGATAAAAGGTCCTCACCTTCAGATACTGGACATTTTGAACAAAACGTCTTCAGCACGAAGTGCACACTAGGTACATTGCTTTGGTGATTTCTGGTGATGTAATAGAGGCCATACGGAACAGTATCTGAAAAGAAAGCCTTATGCTATGCACTCCATAACTCTGGCTTCCAAATATTAGGACGTGAAGCTTATGCCATGACAACACATCTCGGCCCTTCAGTGTCTTCCCAAAAACCAGGTAAGAGTTCTGCGTAACAGCTCTGCACTAGAACACCATTCAAGGCAATGACATGGAAATTAGCACACCCAGTGTCCCGCTCTGCTGCCGAGTCCCTCGATTTCCATGATTTGATAGGAAGATGATATCAAAGGCTGCGGAAAGGTGTTAAGGGATAGCTCAAATGCTAGTGTGTGTGCCAGAGCAGGTGAGCAGTTAGGATTGTGTGTCACAGGCTGACAGGAGAGGGAGTGTCAGGCTACCCTGTGAGTGAAGCGTTGAACATGGGACCTATCATTGAAAATATGCTTTTTGTTCAAACTCTCAATATCTGGAGGGAGGGGCAACCTTTCTAGCATGAATGCTCTACTGCTGTGAGGACGCAGTGAAAGGTCGTCTCAGGGTTTGTTTAAAAAGGTCAGCTCAGGAACTACTGACCCCCATGACTCCATCCTGACAGTTTCAGCCCTCTCTCAGAATCACTCTTGTCACTTCTAGCCTCCTGTGCTTTCCTGAAAACAAAACCCTCTACCACCTGCCGTCCATTATTCCATCAGTGAGCAACATGCGCTCTCTTCAGCTGATATTTCAATTTATTTATGGTTAGATGTGCAATAATCCTCTGACTGAAGCTGAGGGAACAGTTTAAAGATTTAAAACAAAACAAAGCCAGTGCTTCAAACATCTCTTCATGCAAAGCTTACCAGACACAAAAATGTGGCTAATTCTCATCCAGACAAAAGCAAAACTAAGACACGCAGATGGTCAGTGCCCGCCCTCTGCAGAGGGAGAAGCAGGGTTGGCTCCAAGTAACAAATAATTATCCAGGTCCTTTGTAAATCAAGTTGTACCACTTCTCCTGTGAGCATCCACAAAGGCGGCTGCATATATTTGCTATTAGCTTCTTCTTTGTCTGGGGATTTTGTTAATGCCCTTTCTTCATATAAGTTTGCGTCGCCTTGTTCTCACATTTGACACCGACTGAAATAGCCTCGCAGAACCTTTGTTTCTATTTTCTTCAAAATGTGTATTCCTCAATGAGGTTTCATCTTAATCTCTTCTTTTCAAAAGGATATGAATTGAACATGCAGAGAATCAGCCTAACAGGACCGATTATCAATTTCCATTTCCTTTCAGTGCCTTTGCCACCCGTGGGCCCTCCTAGACAGCTTTCCTTGGAGACAAAGGGTGTCTGAAATGGACAACTTTATTTTATACACTGGTCTATCTTAGTGGACGACAGAGACTCATCGCCCATAATAAATCCTGCCTCTGACCCTTTTATATAATGCACAGCTGAGCTAAAAAGGAAATCAATGTTGCAATTTTAATTTAGCACTTTCATTCTGTTAATTTATCTAAAAAATCCTATGCCGTGACTTTCTCTTGTCAAAACAGCCAATTCCTGTCAATGTGAAAATGTGAAAATGCTTTGAGTTTCTTCCCTTTTTTAAAACTGCGTGGCTGTAAAAACCATGGGTCACATATTAAGCCCTCCGTGTTTTTCTTGTGACTGCGAAGCTCCTTTTGAAATCAATGTTCACACAGCAAGTTGGAGAGACGTGTAGCGTCTCTAGGGAGAAAGCAATCCGGGCCTACATTGTTAGCTTTGCTAAAGATGCTTGTGAAACACTACAAAGATGGGATGCCAACTGTCTGACGTGTGTATTTGGTGGTGAAGCCTGATCATTTTAGTAAACTGGGGCTATTTAATCACGCTTAAACCCTGGGGAGACTTCTAAGTAATGAACATCATTGTGTTTTCTGTCAGTGCACCAAAAAGGAACTCTTTGGTTTTACTCTTTCTCCCTGTATTTCAGAACGTAAGAATGCCCTGCAGACAGAACACTGCTCTGGGCACGAGGCTCTCACTGGAGACCGAGGCCAGATCACTATCACACAGCAAACAGCACCGTGGCAGGAAGGGTACCGAAGATCCCACAAGGGGGATGAAATCTGCTGCCTTTTCAACAGGATCTCATGTGAAAGGAATTGTTTCCTAAAGTCTTCATTCAAATATCACATATCCCAACCATCCTCTTTAAATGGAAAAATTTTTCCTGCCTCCTGCCACTCCCCAGCTGCGCCTATACTTTGTCCGTGCTTTTTTTCTACGTAGCCAGTGCTTACGATTTTCACCCTTACTTTATAACTTATTTTGTTTCTTGTCCATCTCCATCCAAAGTACAATGTAAATGACTACTTGTTCATTAAATTATCCTTAGAACATGGCTCAGTGTTTGTCACATGGTAGGTGCTTAATAAATATGTTCCCAAAGATATGTTGTGAGGCCACATCTGCCAAGTTGTCCCTTGAGAGGGGGAATTGCTCCTTGTCACCCCAGAACTGAGGCCCCATGTAGGGGGGTTACTGCAGGCTGATCTGCATACTGATTGTGTTTGGGAAGAAAACCACCTATTGCTCTAAGAGCCCTTAGGACCTCTGCAAGAAGTCTCGTATAAGAGAGGAAGCCCGACTTCAAACCCAGGATAAGAAATTAGCTGAAGTGTGGGTTTGTAAATAGTCAGACTTGGGGACTTGTGTGTTGCAGAGATAAACCCTGCTGGCTTGAGTTTGACATGAGCCTTCAGCTACTGGTCCAGCATGCTTTAAGTAAAGTAGTTCAGTGAGGGCCATTCCGGCTTGGTGACCATGTCAGACACTGCAGGGGAGACAGCCTATGTCTACAGGTAGATTATCATCTAGGGAGGTCTGTTTATGTTTCAAGTCCAGAGCAGGACATGGCATATACTATCTTGAATCTTGAAGGACAACGCTTTCAGCAACAGAGATGAGATAAATGGTGTTAAAAGCATTGGCACTGGTGTCAAGAGAAACAGAATGCATTTGAGAAACAGCAATTAGCCTCAGGTAGCCCACTTACCTTATAGACATGCTTTCTAGAAGTAAAGTTAAAAAGTTAAAATAATAGGTGGCTGGTTATGCTAAAGATTGGGTATTACATGTATTGTTTTATTGGGGATACACCTATAGCTATTAAGGAGAGAGTAGACTCCTTCAGAAATCTATGCTTTAAGAAATACATTTTGTTTTATTTTATTTCTATGGGAGTAATGGGGATGTTGGCAAATGTAATTAGTCAAGTAAATAAAATTATAAGTACTGGACTATAAACATTAAGAATTATGGAATTTATCCAACTTCTAATTGTTAAGAGAAAAATTTGAATATTCTAGAATGGAGTCATGTATTTGCTTTTCAAAGACCTCCTAGACAGAGAGCTTGCAACTTTGCTCCTCAAACTTTCTAGTATTCTGACTGATTAACAAATTCTTCCTTCTTTGCAAACCAAACTATTGAACCTTCACAGGAACCAATTTTACCTGATTTTATACTCTGTGTGCCCAGGGAATTACCATATGGAATTACCAAAAGTCACCCTGTTATATATGCCTGAAGAGAGTAAGCAAGTAAATTTTGTTGAAATACTGTTCTCTAAAAACACTATTGCTTTCATCTTTCCTAATTTCACTCATTTAATCCTTTAGTTAAAAAAAAAAAGTAGGTCTTAATCATCTTTGTTATCTTTACATTTCTTCCTGAAAATTGACATAAAAACTGCACTTTTACCTAAAAGGAGTGTGACGTTTGCAGAAACTCGTGGATGATCGTTTTGTGACCCTTTTATGCCACTGATTGACATTTTAGTCTCTGATGGTACTGCTCTGATTAGTCAAATTAAGTACAAGGTTGCCTTTTTCCTCAGATATTTTTCTTCTATACTTAGATCTGGTTAGATCATCCTCTGTTATCTTAAAAGTCAAGATTCACTACCATGTGGCCAGGGAATAGTAAAATGTGATCTTTCTTGACACATTTATTAAAATTTTAAAGGTAAAACTTCCATTTTCAGTTGAGGAATTAGAGACTGAAAATTTTAATTTTAACAATAATATTGTAGGTCCTCATTTGAATTCTGAAAATTGGGTATTTTTCCATATTAGAAACCTATGCTTTGCAGTCAGTACTAAGATATACACACAAAGACTTTACTACATTTCTTACAGTTAAAATTTATTTTTCTAATAAATTCTGCTTCTAATTTTAAGGCTGAGGTTTGACTAGTTCATTGAGGCTTGGGACTTGGTCCTTTATTATCCTCCGAAATTGGTACTTTCCCAATGAATTTAAGAAAACCAGTAAAAATTCAATTGAATAGGGTTTGAAATATAGTACCTTCAATAGCCCAGAGGACTCTCTTATTTTCTAAATCTGATAAACAAAGTAAGTATATGAAGAAAAATATATATAGTCCTTGACATCACATTTATATACTAGCTTATTTATAAAATTTTTCTTTATTGGTCCTTTGAATGTAAGAGAATCAACAATCTAGATGATTTAAAAATGGATGAGAGCATTTATTAACCAAGAAAATATACATGAATGCGTATCAACATTTACTTTTGTGTTTTAACTCTTTCATTCATCTTTCTCTAATTTTCATATTTCCTACCTAATCTTGAAGAGATTATTTTAAAACCTCATTACAATCTCCTCTTTCTCCTTTAGCCTCTGCTGTGCTCAGACAGACACCTTTACTGAGCTGTCAGAACAGTGCAGGTTCTGTGCTTCGCAGCATATAGAAGTAGCCCGGGTGATTTGGGTCAGTGTCCAATAACAAATCTGGGTCCCTGCTAAATTTGGTCCATCATTGTGAAGTTCCATCCCGCATTTTAAATCATGATAGAGCTTCCTGAACTCGACTTTTGCTTGAGTTTTGTTTCATTTAAACAACTTTGGAAAATATTTTGCACTCTCGACTTCTGTGTGAAGGTCACTGATCAATTGGTGGATTTGTGGTTTGGAATGACACAATGCCTGACGTGTAGGAAACAGAGGAGATCTTCATAATGAACTTCTTCCTTATCACTTTGCCAAAGCAAATGGCTTCCCTGCCCTGCTCCAAATAGCACAGATTTTTGGAATTTTAATGTATCATTAATTTGACCAGTTTTCAGCCTTTAATAAAATAATTCTACTAACCTGTAGGTTATTTATTTCTCTTAGTACTTTGTTATGAGAAAAGTCAAATAGTCATGTTAACTGGGTCACGATGCTTTAACACTGTAATTTTAGTAACTTTTCTGAGTATTTTAAAAAGATGCAGAGGCACAGTTTCCTAAGGGATAGTGCAGGGAAACCAAGACCTAGATTTATTCCCAGCACAGATTCAATAGGTCAGTGTCCACAAACGATTTTGTGTTTTGCATTTTATATTATTTCCTTCAACATGTTTCAGAGTCTACCAAGGATGAAAAAATACAGTCTTTGTGGTCCATTTGGAATTTATCCCTCCTATTTGGACAGATACTAGGGATAAAATATTTGGTTTCAATAGCTATCAGTTCACTGAGAAAAGCAGATGCTACTAAAATTTGTCCGCATCTTTGAACACTGGGGGTACTTCACTCCTACTCTCCTCCCGCCTCAAATATTTGTGCTTCCACATCAAGAATTGTTCGTCTAATCATCTCAATGACTTGTGGGGTGGCCCTTGCCTTATGAATTTAGAAAAGCCACTTACTCCTTTTATCTGAGGAGTATATGGGGGCCATATATTTTCTCTAAAAACCTGTGGGGCCTCATATAGGAAGCTGGAGAGTTCTTAACTTTTTCTAGTGCACATGAAAGAGAAACTCTATTTTTACCAGAATAACATTTGGCAGAAATGAATTAGTATGTAAAACCACAACTTGTATAATTTTGTTTTGACCTTAGTTTTGAAATCTTTTAATATTTTTAAATATTAATTTTTGAGAGAGACAGAGACAGAGAGAGAGACAGAGAGAGAGAGGACAAGCAGGGGAGGGGCAGAGAGAGAGGGAGAGACAGAATCTGATGTAGGCTCCAAGTTCTGAGCTGTCAGCACAAAGCCTGACATGGGGCTCAAACTCATGAACTATAAGATCATGACCTGAGCCAAAGTCAAACCTTAACCGACTGAGTCACCAGGTGCCCCATTTTGAAATCCTTAGAAAGGATTCTTTTACAATACATTAACCGGTGACAAAGAAAGAAGGCGCTTGTTTTTGTTTTCCTGTGTAAAGTGAATGGAAACTAACCTTGCATGACCATGTCTCCTATTCTGTGTGGATGAGTGTCCTTTTCAAAAGACTATCTTGGTTACATGACATAATTTTGTTTTAACAAACAAACCAAAAATGTACTGCATCGTAGACATTTTAATTCTCCCTAATCACTCAGATGAAGTATCTCATTTGTTGTAGAAAATAAAGCAGATTTCAGTAAAACCTCAGGCCATCTACATAGGTGTGAAAAAGACATTCTAGTGTTATAATTTTCTAGTAGACAGAATTGTTCAAACTGTGCTGAATCTTTGCATAGGCCTGGGCTTTAAGAGACTCAATTTACTAAACAGGCCAGAATAAATTGATAAGCAACAATTTATTTTTATATTAAATAGGTGCCTTTAAGATGCTTAAAAACAGTTAATTCTGTTTAGTAAAGAAACAATTTATAGGATTCCTTTATTTTGGGAATAAATAGCTATTCATATAAAATATAAATATTAGATAAAATATAATAGCTAATAAAAAGCTATTAATAGCTTATCAGTCCTTTTGAGGACGTAATAGTACAATGGCCAACTTTAGCCTTACTCTTGTCTGACTTGTCACAGATCCTCAATATTCAGGATAAAAACGAGGGAAGCATACTGTACACGTGCAACTGCAGAACTGCTCTTTTGACCCTCAGCTAAACAGATGTGGTATTAAGTGATAAATGGTTGGAAAAAGTGAGAGGCAGTGGCCATCTCTCCACTTTCAGCACAAAGTTCCCACCTGATTTAGTTTGGGATATCTTCTTGTTTTTATTTTATTTTAAAAAAATTTTTTAAAATATTTATTCATTTTTGAGAGAGAGAGAGAGAGAGAACAGAAGAGGGGCAGAGAGAGAGGGAGACACAGAATCCAAAGCAGGCCCCAGGCTTCTGAGCTGTCAGCACAGAGCCGGACGCAGGGCTCGAACTCACAAGCCATGATCATGACCTGAGCCGTAGTCGGATGCTTAACCGACTGAACCACCCAGGCGCCCCTCTTCCTGTCTTTAGACTGTAACCTCTGAATATGAGTATATGAAAAATTTCCTCCAGTAAAACTTTGACAATCTTGATTCCATCCTAATAATTTTTTATTATCTACAGATTATAAAGCATTTCTATATAAATGTCTTGTCGAAAGCTCTTGAGCACTTGCTTTGACTTGCCTCCATGGCCCCTTCTTCCACTTGTCTACACTTTACCTCCAATCAAACTAAACTCCTTGTAGTCCCTAAATGCTCCATAATATCTCATGCTTATAAGTCTAGGCATATGTTGTTCTCTGGGCCTTATTTATCTTCCTTCTATTCTTAATCTGGTATATTCCTACTATTTCTCTAGCTCTCAGCTTTGATATTGTCTCCTCTGGGAAGCACTCCCTGCTAACATTTACTTTCATAACACATGGGATTAACCCATTCATACCATTTACTACATTATGCTCAGTACCTGAATTTCCCCGAAGGCTAGTTAGTGCTTAAATACATTTGTTGAGTAAATAAATGAATGAATGGGTAGTAAAAACGACATCTTTTCTTTTATGTGCTTCTGCATATGATTTCCCCATTTCAGTTCTTTTTTAATCCCCTAAAAAGAGTACCTTGGAATTTTTTCAAATCCTATGTTTTCTTTGGGACTTTCTGCCTTGCTCTGCCTGGACAGTCAGGCATTCATTCGACAAATATTTCTGAGTTTTGTTTATGTACAAAGCACTCTACAAGGCTGTGAAAAGAATTTCTAGAGAAATTACACCTGGGTGTTACTGTTGAAGGGTTTATAGTCTAACAGAAAAAGGAAGACAGGCTTAAAGAGCACTATCATTGAAATAGAAAATGGTGTCATGGAAGGGAAATAATGTATTCAATTAGAGAGACAAGACAGGTCTTCTTAAGCAGGTACAAGGCCTTAAAGCATGTACAGAGTTTGGACAGTATGGTATAAAGAGAAAAGATATTCTAAGCCACAATATAACATGTGAAAAGAAGAAAGAGGGAAACAGAGAACATAAAACTCACAACAAAAGCCCGATTGGAGCTCAGGGTTTCTGACAAATTGTGGCATTGTTGAAGGTGTGTTGAAAAGGAGCCTGGGTCCCAGTAATGGAGATCCTTGAATGCTAGGCTACACAATTAGAGTTTTGGTAGACAAAGGGTACTATTGATGCTTATGAGCAGAGTCGTAAACCTCTCATTGGCTGCCTAAGTCTTGCTTCACCTTTTGACAAATATTTCTGCATTTAACTTTTTTTTCTACAAAACTACAGAAACACCTCTCATACCAGTCTAGTGTCCTTTTTAAAAAAATATTGTATGACACACTCAACTATTCTTCTAAAAAGCTCAACTTGAAAGCTTCTAGAAAGGTCACTGTCAAACCAATTTCCCCATCCTCATTAAGCTTTATTACTCATATCAGGTTCAAAATCCCAATAATTAGCCTCTACTGTACTTTTCTATTGGCATCTTTCCAATTTCAATTTACCTGCTACACATTTTTCTAGTCCTTTTGAGACCTGTAGCTCCAATTTCCATTTTTGGAGCCATTTCCTTATCTTAGATGCCTTTGTGTTGGCTCTCTTTTCATGACCAAGCTCCCTTAGACATCTTCTTGGATTATGGAAAAAATGTATAGACAGAAGGCTCCCCCCACACATGCTATTACATACTGCAGTACTAAACCTTGTATGTATTGCTGAACTTGCATGAGCCAAGCACACAGTAGTATGTAGTTAGTAATGCTTAATGAATAAATGACTGAATGAATGAAGGCTGGTTCATGTTGGAATACATGTTCCTCGATAATAAAAATGATCTTTTTTATTCTACATACTCAAGTACTCTCACTAGCACAGAACTCAATAAATGCTAATTAAATGAATGTAATTAATCCCTTCAGAAAAAGGGATGCCTGTGGACAAATCCCAAGGAAGTGCAAAAAACATTTTTTTCTCACCTCAAAAATCACAGCCTCATATATGGTATTTAAGATAGTAAAAAACATACTCTTTAGCTCTCATTTACTGATGTCTGGCCTTTAAGCTTCCAATAAAGTATAGCCATTGTTGATTTCTTTTTAAAAGCCTAACTCAAAGGCTTCATATCTTTGAACTAAACAAGAGTTCTGGGTTTTATGACTTGCACAAACAAACAGAAGCTGAATGTGCTTAGAGTTATTCGTGCCTAATATTTTAATTCCATTGTTCAATAATTCCCATTCCTTTGCATTATTTTTGCTTTATTATACTCTTATAATACTCTCAAATATATCTATAAAACTTTACAACCCTTTTCCAATGGCATATGGTGTGTGTTCTGAACAGAAACATGTTTATGAGCTGAAAGATGGGAAGAAAATGTAAAGTGCTCTTACGGGACCTAGGGAGGGACTGCTGTCTGCCTGTGTGGCAGGAACACAGCAGTATATCAGGTCTTGCAACCTGCATCGGAGCCCTTCTGCTTCAGCAACAGATACAAGTCTGGGAATGTACAAAGCCAACTTTGATGCTTTTAGGTGTTTTTTTTCCCCCTGCTGAAGATTAAAGTCAATAGTTCCTGAAACAATGCTTTAATTCTGTATGCTGTAGAATAATATCTTTAAGGAAGAAGAGAATTTAGAGTGTAGACAAAGGCCTGATGCCAAATACAACTGTACTGTCCTCTCCCATTGGAGCCATCTGGACTTTGCCCAGGCCAGAGTTACCAACAGTGCTCCTTGGGGAACTTGTCCTTCCATAAGCATTCTTTTTTTTTTTTTTTAAAGTTTATTTATTTATTTTGAGAAAGACAGAGATAGCATAAATAGGGAGGGGCAGAGAAAGAGGGAGACAGAGAATCCCAAGCAGGCTCTATGCTGCCAGCTCAGAGCTTGACACGAGGCTTGAACTCAACAAAACTATGAGATAATGACCTGAGCCAAAACAAAGAGTTGGACGCTCACTGACTGAGCCACCCAGGTGCCCCTTTCCGTAAGCATTCTTGAAAGTCTACAGGGCCTGGTTTCAAAAGATCTTGCTATGTTCTTAAAATGCTTCAGTTGTTGAGCTCTAGATTGAAATTTTCCACCACCTCCTTATTTGTCTTCATTGTCACAGACATGGATTGAGTCACATAGACAAAGACTGGAAACCTTAGCATGATCCTAACCTCTCTCTTTTTGCTCCCTCTTTTTGGTCATGAACTGCAGGCATTTCTCCTCTCTCTTCTTTCCCACCCATGTCTACCCTTCCTCTTCATTGCTCTTCCCTAGTTTCAACCTTGACCTTATCTCATGTGGCCTTTTTCAATCATTTATTTTCTTAATGTTTATTTATTTATTTTGAAAGAGATAGAGAGAGGGAGAGCACAGGTGGGGGGAGGGTCAGAGAGAGAGGGAGACAGAGGATTCCAAGCAGGCTCCACTCTGTCAGTGCAGAAACCAACATGGGGTCCAATCTCACAAAGCATGGAATCATGGCCTGAGGTGAAATCAAGAGTCAGATTAACTGACTGAGCCATCCAGACATCCCTATTTCAATAATTTTTTCATCATTCTCTTATAAACACAGCCTTTCTCACTCAAATTACCCTCCAAAATGCTACCCACAAGATTAAGATTCCTTTAAAAAAGATTTAAGTAGCCCATTAAATAAACAACCCCTTTCTGTCCTGTCTACAGACAGGACACATTGTTTGCTTATAATGAAATCCCTTCACCATCTTAGCCTAGTTCACCTTTGCAGTCTCATTCCTTTCTGCACTGCTCCACACACCCTTTGTGTCATTAGCATTGGATGAGCTTATGGTCTTTGTACATTCTGTTCAAATCCTCTCGAACTTCTTCACTTTCTGAAATATGGCTCTCCTGTCAAATTGTGGCTCAAAGGCTCTTATATGTATTCCTCGATTTCTCCATTTGGAAACAATCCCCCTTTCTCTGTTCTATAACACTCCTGTGACTGCATCTCCATTGTAGCATCCTTATTCCGCTTTTTATTATAGTTTGCAATTTTAGTTTCTGTAACAACCAGTGACTGTAAGTTGCATCTTTAAGTCTTCTTCAGCATCTGCTTTACTCATTTGACAGTGTGTTTTATGTGGACCCAGAATTATCTTTGCACAAAATACTGACTCTACTCATGAGCATTCTTCTGGTATTCCTTACATTTCTAAAAGTGCAGCCTTTCCTGTAGATATTCTATTACAAGGAAAAATAAAAAAGCATGGATCTACCTTAGTCAGCAACATGGGGAAACTTCCCTGGAGGTCAGAGAGAGTACTCTTGTGCTGTCTGCCACTCAGTGATGATCAAACATATATTTGAGAAGAAAATATTGAAGGAGAATGCTCTGAAGACTCCATTTTTCTGGATTCTCTAAATTTTATTTCTAGGTGCTCTAAATGTAAGCTTTAGAGATCTGCTTAACTAGATGGTCATTTGTAAAATTCTTGTCACTGTTGACAATGAAGGACAGCATAAAGTGCTGGACTATGAAACCCACTACTGCACTCTATCAGAGATGTGGTTCTGGAACATATCTTCTTTGTAAATATATATTACACATTTCTTGAGGGGTTCCTACCAGAAAAAGCTGTGCTTCTCTTCTGTCGGTTTATACCTGTAGGTCTTGTGAACTGCATATATGATTGCTCTACTTTTTATATTAGTTGTTAGGCACCCCAGTCTTATTTTAAAACTTCCTATTAGAGTGTATAGAACCACTTGTACATACTTGGTTACTAACTCCATTCCATATAAATATTCAGTATAAATATCCTGGTAATTTCTATTCCATGTAAAGTACATAAAATGGCCTTTTATACATAGAAGGTACTCAGGGTTTCCTGATTAAATCCAGAGAATTTTAAAATAGTGAAAAGTCCCAGAGAAAAAGGCTATAGGTCAGATATAATTAGTCACTTGAAGGAACCCACATAGGCTTTTGGTCAAAGTTGGAAACAATAATATGGTATTCAGCATTATTGGCTTTCACTGATTCTTAGGGACTAATACTTCATAACTTCAGGTAAAGGGACTGAGGCAACATGTGCACTATTTCTCTCTACTATAATTCTCATATGGAGGATTTAAAAGAGAATGGTACTTTTTATGCATGCAGTAAAATTCAGGCACCACTATATAAACTAACTCTGTTAGACAGTAGTCACAAAAAGAACATCAATACAGCTTTTGGCTCCACCTGAGAAAGGTTAGTGTTATGGGACGTGCACAAGACGAAGGGCAAGGAGCATGGATTGCTGGTCCCTGCTATATGTCAGAGCAAGACAAGTGAAATACAGTGAGAAGGTCAAGAGCAGTGGAAGCTGAAGAGACAACTATTTGTGTGTGTGTGTGTGTGTGAATGTTCATAAGATCTGAAGAAACCGGAGTATAAATGTCAGTCTTCATGACCTGATCACAGATGACTCAATACAGAGGTGAAATCAAGATGCCCCTACTGAGAAGGTCAAGTACACATTCCTGAAGAATGAGACCACAACAAGCTAAGATATCCAGGCATAACAGGAAGGAAATCCATGAACCTACTTTTCATATTACGCTCAGATGGACTAAAATGAGGAAACATCTTTGAAAATGGAGTAATTTTAGTTTCTAGGGTTATCTTGTCGCATTTTTTACATAAGAGGTTTTTTTGTCATTTCTTTTCTTTTGATCAAATGCTTTTTAAATGAAGATATATGGTTGGTAAGGTGCCCACAATAGAAAATACATTTGAAAATGTTTCTGTGACCTTCACAATTACAGTGCTATTAAAAGTGAACACAACTAAAATCGGGAGGGACATGTAGAAAGAAGCCAAGGGAAAAATACTTTTGAAAAAGTGATTCTTAAAGACATACATAAATGTAATCCCTTCATTATTCTCATCAGACTTCTTTACATCTCAGCATTAGGTCAGTTAGTCAAATCGCTGTTAAATGCTTTCATCAATGAGGACTTCAACATTGAGGTTAATATTTCAGTGCAGAAACTGTTACTAATAATAACAGCTTGTAATGTTAAGAAATTCTTCCCTTAATGCCCGTATAGGTAAACAGAATACTAGAGCATTCCTCCAATCTACTCCACATTCATTTACTTGACTATAGTATATAGTTTACTGGGATAGGAAATGAGTAAATGGAGGAAATCTTCACAGCTTTAGATTTCTTATTTCATAAATCCCACATGGAATTTTGTCGCTATAATTTTCAATTATAAAGGTAAAATATTAATGTAGGAAAATTTGACAATGAAGAAAAGTATATGAAAAAAACACACACAAACCTAGCATGCCCCAAATGCTTATCATTCTTATAGGTCCTTCCATCTTTTTCACATTCAAGTCATCATGATGTAAAATGACTCTTAAAAGATGTTTGCTCATTTTGCCTTTTATCATGTGGGGTGTGCCAGATAGCTGCCTGGAAATTGAAATACTCTATCCAATAATGTGCCATAATTTAATCAACTTTTCTCTATACTGCTTCCAAGTTTTTACAGTTAGTTCTGTTTGATTATTAAATAATGATAAAGTGAACTTTGGTGTGCACATTTAAAAACTATATGTTGGAATATTTCCTTAGAATTAATTTTAAGACTTTAAGTTATAGGATTTCTTTTCCAAAGAGTTAAAAACATTTCCAGAGTCATCAATACGTATGAGATCACCAGTTTTGAACCAATACTTAATATTGTCTTAATAATAAAAATGAGACTTCACTTTTCCTTTAAGTTTTTTCAAACACCAGTGAGCTTAAGAATTTATTCTGTTCTTTATTAATTGTATTTCTTGTTTGTGAACTGTCTGACTATAGTGATGTCAAGATATTTTTCTTAAAATTTTAATTTAACCATTTATCAAATAAAAAAACATTAACTCTGCCCACATTTATTAAACCTTTTCAAATTTGGGCTACACATTACACACATGGTTTTAAAATTTAGCCAGCTATATCTATGTTATAATTTATATTTATATAAATAAATAGATTCTATAATTCCTGGCCTTTATTTTTAAATTGCTTTTTGTTAGTAATAGCCTATAGCAACATTATAGTTTTAATTTTTCTACATGTCTTTAAAGCTTATATCTAACTTATGGAGAGATCTATTTGTTGGTGTCATTTTCTTTTTTGTTGCTTTTTAAAATTGCTTACCTACTGAAGTTTGATACTCAGTTTTAATTTCTTCTACTTATTCTTTGGTTTGCTTTTATATTTAACTATTTCTTCCTTTTGGATTTGTTTTGGTGTATGGTATGAGGCATATTCAATTTTTCTCTGTAACTGCTATGCATCATCAAATGCTACATTTTAATTTAAAAGTCCTTTCAGAGGTAGTGTCACCGAGATGGTGACATATGTTGCTCCTGACACTGCTCCCCCTCACCAGAACAACTGACACCTATTCCAGAACAACACCCCACTGAGAGAGTCCTAGAGCACAAGGCTAAGGCTGAATCACCTCTCTGTACAATACAGGCCAAGACAGATAGTATTAGAAGGGTAGGGAAGCAGCTACACATTGACTTCACTGGCCCTTCCCCAGGTCAGCACAGTACCATGTGGAGTTGTCTCCCTTGAACCTCCAGGACCTCCACCAGGAAAAGGGAACCCAGAAAGGACAATCAGTACTTCTCCTAGTTTTAGGGGTTCCTCTTTGGGGGTCTCTATTCTGAGCTCACCCCATGAGGGTTGCAGGGAATCTAAGGGGCTGAACCACTGGGAATCTGACTGTGATGGAGAAGGGAGGCACTTGCAATAACCAGCACATTGATCTTGGCAGACAAAATTCATACCTGCAGTGCCCAAGTAGTAATCCCAATCAGTACTTTGGCTCATCTGTAGAATGAAGTGGGTGATGCTCTCTGACCAGGGAAATTGGCAGGGTGCAGACCTGTTTGATTCAAATCCTCATGCAAGGAGTTATGCCAGCCCTTGAGCCTGGTTTGTTCACACCTAGGCAATGAGTTGAGTCACAGCTCCACCTGTTAAGGAGACTGTTTTCCTGGCCACATCTGACCAGAGGGGATAGAGAGGACCCGTAGAAGCTGTGTAGCCCAGCAACATTTAAGCTAAGGCATGGGCAAACAGACCTGATCGTTGCCAAAGCAAAGCCAATTCAGGACATGGAGTGTTCCTGTGTTATGTACAGGAAAGAAATTAATTTATAGCTCTAAGCCCCTCCAAACCAGAAAGCTTGTCTGGGAAATTGAGAGTTGTGTGGGGCAGCCCCTCCTCTTCCCTCCCCGGCAAGGGAGCTGAGACAAAGATCTATCCACTCATTGGGACTCCTGGCATCATCTGACCAGAAGGGCTGGTAAGAACACCTGGAAGCTGTGTGGCCCAGTGGTACTCTGAGTAGAGAGAAGGGCAGCCAATAGTTACCAGAGCAAAACCACTGTTAAGACAACAAACAAAGAGCTTTACCAACCTTAGAGCTACTTCCCCCACTACACCTCGTTGGGAAACTGATTCTTAGCCCTGCTCATTAATACCTAATGATAAATACAGCTTCCACCCTGCCTGACCAGGTAACTGAGCCAGAACACCCAACACTGGAGTATCTGAATATATAAAGTGAAAACTAATAGAGCTAAAAGGAGAAATAAATCACAATACAATAATAGTTGAGGACTTTAATATCCATTCTCAGCAATGGACAGACTGTCCAGAGAATCTATAAGGAAACAGCAGATTCGAACAACATTGTAGACCAAATTGACATAACAGACATACACAGAACATTCTGTACAACCAACAGAATCCCCATTCTTTTCAAATCCACATGGAACAGTTTCTAAAATGGGCCTTGTCTTAGGGTACAAAACAAGTCTTTTCAAATTTAAAAAGACTGAAATCTGGTATACTAAGTCTCTTCTCTGATCACAATGGCATTAAAATAGAAATCAATAACAGGAAGAAACTGGAAAATTCATGGAAATTAAAAAACATTCTCCTCAACAACGAATAGATCAAGGAAGAAATTAAATTAAGGGAAATAAAACAGTTTTTTGAGACATATGAAAATAGAAACAGAAAATAGCAAAATTTATGAAATGCAGTAAAAGCAGTTCTCAGAGGGAAGTTCTTAGCAGTAAACACCTTCATTAAGAAACAAGAAAGATCTCAAATAAACAGTCTAATTCTATGCTTTAAGGAACCATAAAAAGAAGAAAAAGTATCCCAAATTTAGCAGAAGGAAATTAACAATAAAGATTATAGCAGAAATAAATGAAAGAGAAATCAGGAAAACAACAGAAAAGATTAAACTAAAAATTGTTCTTTGAAAAGATAAATAAAATTGATAAACTTTAGCTATATGAACCAAGGAACAAAAGAGAGAAGACCCAAATAAAATTGTAAATGAGAAAGGAGACATTATAAACAATACAATAAAAATACATGGGATTATAAGAGGCTACTATGAATATCAACACACTGGACAACTAGAAAAAATAGAAAAATTCCTCGAAAAACACAACGTACCAAAACTGAATCATAAAATAATAGAAAACCTGAGCAGACCATTTGCTAGTAAGGAGATGAAATCCGCAATCAAAAATTTTTCAAAGAAGAAAAGCACAGGGCCTTTGGGATTTACTAATGAATTTTATCAAAACATTTAAAGAATTAATGCCAATCTTTCTCAAACTCTCCAAAAATCTGAAGAGGAAGGAATGGTTCCAAACTTATTTTACAAGGCCAACACTACTGATATCAAAGCCAGAAGAAGATATTATTACAAGGAAAGAAAACCATAGGCCAATATCCCAGATGAATATCTATGCAGAAATTCTCAGTAAAATACTAGCAAGTCAAATTCAGCAGCACATTACAAGGATCATTCACCACAATCAAGTGATATTTATCCCTGGGATGCAAAGACAGTGCAATATACGCAAATCAATCAATGTGATACAGGACATTAATAGAATGAAAGAAAAAAATCATATGATCACCTCAATAGATGAGAAAAAGCATTTGGTAAAATCAACATTTATTCATGATGAAAACTTAATAAACTAAGTATAAAAGAAATGTATCTCATCATAATAAGCTATATATGACAGGCCTACAGCTGACATACTCAAGAGAAAAAGGTTGAATATCTCTCCTCTTAGGTGAGTAACATGACGAGAGTGTCCATTGTCATTACTCCTTTTCAACATAGTACTGGAAGTCCTAGTAAGAGCAATTAGATGAGAAAAAGAAAAAAAGGCATCAGAACTGGGAAGGAAGATGTACAACTGTCTTGACTGGCAGATAACATGGTTTTTTAAATAGAAAATCCTAAAGACTGCTATTAGAATCCAGGAGAATGTAAACAACCAAACCAAACCAAACCCAAACCAAACCAACCAAACAAACAAAAAACCCTGTTAGATCTAATGAACAAATTGGTAAAGTTGCAAGAAACAGAATCAACATACAAAAATCAGTAGTATTTCTAGCCATTAAAAATGAATTATCTAAAAAAAGAAATAAAAAAGGATCTAATTTACAATAGCATCATAAACAATAAAATACTTAGGAATAAATTGAACAAATTGAACTAAGGTGGTATAAGATTTCCACTCTGAAAATTATAAGAAATGGTGAAAGAAACTGAAAACTTAAATAAGCGGAAAGATGTCATCTATTCACAGGTTGGAAGAATCAATATTGTTAAAAAGTTAATACTTCTAAAAGCTATCCATAGATTCAATGCAATCCTTATGAATATTGCAATGGTAATTTTTATAGACCTAGGAAAAACTATCTTAAACTTTATATAGAACCACAAAACACCCTGAAATAGCCAAAGCAATCCTGAGAAAGAAGAACAAAGCTGAAGGCATCACACTTCCTGATTTCAAGTTATTCTATAAAACTATAGTAATCTAATCAATATGGTATCAACATAAAAACAGACACATGAACCAATGGAACAGAATCAAGGGCCCATAAATAAACCTAAGCATACATGGTTAACTAATATTTGACAAAGGAGCCAATGGAAAAGCTGGCAAGTTTTTCAATGGAAAAGAAGACGCTCTCTTCAAAAAATGATTCCAGGAAAATTGGATATCTGTCTGTAAAAGAATGAAACTAGCCCTTTACCTTACTCCACTCACAAAAATTAACTCAAAAATCAAATAAAGATGTAAATGTCAGACTGGAAACATAAGACTTCTAGAAGAAATATAGGAATAAATCTCCTTGATATGGGCTTTTGTAATGATTTTTGGGGATATGACACTTAAAGCACAAGCAACAATAACAAACAAGTGGGACTATATCAAACTAAAAACACTTCTGTAAAGTAAAAGAAACCATCAACAAAATGAGAAGACAACCTACAGAATGGGAAAAAATATCTGCAACCATATATCCAATAAGGAGTTATTATCTAAAATATATGAAGAACTGCTACAACTCAATAGCAAATCACAAATACCCAAATAAAAAATGAGCCAAGGAACTGAATAGACATTTTTCCAAATGAGATATACAAAAGGTCAGAAGGTACATGAAAAGATGTTCAACATTGCTAGTCATTAGAGAAAAGCAAATCAAAACTACAATGAGCTATCATCTCACACTTGTTAGAAGGGCCATCATCAAAAAGGCAAGAGATAACAATAGTTGGAGTGAAGTTGGAGAAAGGGATTGCCCTTGTGCACTGCTGGTCAGATTGTAAAGTGGTACATCTACTAGAGAAAACAGTATGAAGTTTCCTCAAAAAAAAAGAAAAGACACAAACAGAACTTTCATATGATCCAGCAACCTACCTCTGGAAATATATCCAAAGGAAACAAAAACAGTAACTCGAAAAGATATTTCATCCCATGTTCATAATAGCATTATTTACATTAGCCAAGGCATGGAAACAATCTAAGTCTTTATCAATAGATGAATCGGGCAAAGAAGTTTGGCATACATATGTACAATGGAATATTATTCAGCTATAAATAATGAGGATATCCTACCATTTACAACAACATGAATGGACCTTGAAAGCATTATACTAAATGAAATAAGTCAGACAGAAAAAGACAAATACTATTCAATCTTACTTAAAAATCAAAAGAACAAAACCCAACAAAACCCCAAAATCAACAAAACCAAACTCACAGAAAAAGAGATGAAATCAGACATATGATTAACAGAGGCAGAGGGTGGGGGGAGGCAGAATTGGGTGAAGGTGTGAAAAGGTACAGACTTCCAGGTAGGAGATAAGTTTTGGGGATGTGATGTACAACATGATGTCTACAGATAAGACTGCTGGATGATATACAGGAAAGTTGTGAAGAGAGCAAATCCTCAAAGTTCTCATCACAAGGAGAGAATGTTTTTTTCTTTTTTTCACCTTCATATCAATATAAGATGATGGATGCTAGTTGAATCAATCGTGATAATCACTTCATAATACATGTAAATCAAAACATCATGTTGTACATCTTAAACTTAATACAGTGAAGTATATCAATTATTTCTCAATAAAACTGGAAAAAGAATCTTTTCCCCACTGTTGTATGAAATTTTCTGATATATTTTGAATTATTACACATATTAAGTTGTATTTTTATTTAAAAAGATATTCTGATTATATTAGATGAAGACTTTGTTATGGGCTAATTACACTGATAATATATGATACTTATGGGAATAACATTACACTGATAATAATTTCTTTATCTTCTAGGTAATAACTTCTGGCCAAGCTGGGACATTATAGGACTGGCTCTGAGCTGATACTGTTTTCAAGAAATAGGAAGAATATTACTTTCAATTGTTAAATAAAGTTAGTATTCTATCTGCAAAATGAAAATAATGCTTTTCATTAAGTCTGAGGATAAATGTTTGTTTTCCTTTGGTAAAGAATCAATTTAAAATAAGACTGATTTTCATATTGTCACATAATATTTGTGAGCCTGGATTCTGAAGCTAGACTGCCTGAGTATGACTCTCCCGTCTGCTATTGACAGGCTGGAGAGTTTGGATATCATGGGCTGGACAGGGAAAATTATTTAACCTTTCCTCATACACCAAATAGCAATGATAAGTCATTGTCTCCTGGGGTCATTACAAGGGTTAAATGAATATTTATACCATTCTACCTAGTTTTGGAGGAAGAATGTGAGGTGTGTCAACAAAGGCTTCCTAGAGAAGGTTACCATTAGGCTGTATCTTGACAATATAAGTAGATGTTCACTATTTGAATATTCCAGTTTGACATGAATTTCTGAAGTACTGGTTGGCTATTTAGTAGAGAAGTCTTACTGCATACTTCAGAGTCTCCACCCACTTCTGTTAGGGCATGTAGGATGTTGTTTGTTCCAAGAAGCCCTAGGCCTAATGATGAAGTGTGTCAATATTGCCTTTGCCACTTCTCTCCTCTCAAGGGAAGTATGATGCTGTTGACAGTACCCCAGTGTTGAGCGTATGAATGGTAAAGGATCTATCTGATAGAGCAATTTACACAGAGGGGAACAGTATCAGTTAGGTTATTCCTTCTAGGCAGGATCTTCCATACTTTTTAATTTAAAAAGTTCCTCTGAGATAATTGATACATTTTTAAAGGTTTATTTTTATGTTTGAGAGAGAGTGAGCATAAGCAGGGGAAGGGCAGTGAGAGTGGGTGACAGAGGGTCTGAAGCGGGCTCCATGCTGACAGCAGCCAGCCTGATATGGGGCTCCAACTCTCAAACCAAAACTCTCAAACCAAACAGGTCACCTGAGCCGAAGTCAGATGTTCAACCAACTGAGCTACCCAGGGATCCCAGAGATAATTGCTATTTTTAAAAAATGAGCCTAAAGGGTTGTCTTATCCATCATTGTTTGGGGTTTCTGTAAGCATTAAGTTTGGGTACTATGAAGCAAAGTTCTTAGAATTTATTTACTTAGTTTTGCTCCAACATAGTTCTATTGAGTTGATTTAGCTAATCTTTGAGTTCCATTAAGAACTGATAGGCTAGGAGTGCCTGGGTGGTTCAGTCGGTTAAGCATCTGACTTCAGTTCAGGTCATGATCTCACAGTCTGTGAGTTTGAGTCCCGCTTTGGGTTCTGTGCTCTCAGCTCAGAGCCTGGAGTCTGCTTTGGATTCTGTGTCTCCCTCTGTCTCTGCCCCTCTCCGACTCATGCTCTGTCTCTCTGTCTCTCTGACATAAATGAATAAACACTGGAAAAAAAAGAGAGAGAGAGAGAGAGAGGAGAGAACCGATAGGCTATAGCTATTTGAAGGACTTTTGTGTCTTTTGCAAAACAATAACTATAGGTATTGCACATTATGTTTCTTAAAGGTTTCCTAAAATATAGATCCATGTAATATCATTTTCCTAATATTTAGTGCCAAGAACAAATGTCTCTTAAGACGAACCTAGATTTCAACCTTTTATTAGACTACAAGGGTTGTAAATCCCATGAGCTTCTTTAGTTTTTTCACTACCGGTAAGTTTAAAGCTAAATTTGGTGTCCTGTTTTTGTAGTACAGTTTATCTTTGGTTTCTGATACAAGTGTTTACTTCCTAAGTGATTCCCAATCTGTTTTAAATTTTAAAAACTGTATTGTCTTAAATATCTTAAATCTATAATTTGCTTTAAAAGGCATATATGTACATGAATGAAATAGCTATTGTCTGTGTTCCCCCATTTGACCCTTACTAAATGTTAATTTTAAAAAAGCAGTGGTAGGTAAATTTTTTTTCTTTCCAAGTGAATTTCAAGGCCTTAGAGCAAGATAGGATTTCTTATTTCATACATTCTATGTCCCTCACTCATCAGTACCCAGGGAAAACTTGATTGATTGATAGCTATCTTTTGAACCATGCCTAGAGCAGATTTTTAAAGGTAAATTTTAATTAAAATTATGGGGTAATAACAGAAATACTAGCTGAGAGAGGCTTTCTGTTATTTTCAAATTACTGCACAATGGACTGTGGCTACTTTCTATATGTAAGGGAGAGGACATTCAGGGTCACCATTTTAACTTGGAAGGGAATTTGTTAGAGCCCAGTTCCCTCATTTCAGAGATTAGGAAAATAAGGCCCATAGAGTTAATACCATTTGCTAAGGTAACAATGCTAAGTCATTAAAAAGTCAAGACTGGAACTAAGGTTTCCCATTATCTAGTCATGGAACTGGAGGCCAATCCATTTACTCACTTTCTGTATCGACACGATAAGAATGACCTGCATAATTTTTAAGGCTGGAAATCCAATATGACCCTAATCAGAATTTCCATTCATAAAACCCTGTTTTAAAAGTGCTAGGAATCATGATACAAATAACAAAATCTTGAGCACTCACTGTTTCAGGCCCTGTGTAAACATGTTTCATTATGTCATATAATCTTCACAGTAACCCGTTGAGGCAAGTATTATTATTTCCCCTGCTTTACAGACAAGAAAATGAGCAGCAGGCCACAGTCTCAGTACCAGGGTTCAGCTGAGCTCTTATTCACTGTGAGAACTGCCTTATAGATCCATTAATGTATAAACACTGACTTGCTTTCCTTCTTGGACACACAGGGCAGTTTTTTTCCCCAAGCCAAACTGATTTACCCTACTAATTTCTCTAACAGAAATCTTAATTCCTATCCACTTAGATGTTTTTCTTGGAAACTTCCTGCCATCAAATCGGGAATTCATACATAGTGCTTCAGGGCGGGGAAGTCACAGATAGTTCTAGAATCCAAGAGAACACCAAGAATTTGGACAAGTCAGGGAGGAATGGTCTGAATCTCCCCCAAAGGAATGTCAGTGAAAATAAGACACCACAATGAATGAATACCTTGGAAAAATGTATGAAAGCAAATTTATGACAAGAAGAAGAGAAATGTAAGCCAAAAGCAACTGTATCCTTTATTTATTTTTTATTTTTAGTTTTTTGCCATCCTCAATACTGGTAAAGAACAGCATGCTAGATTATACTGGATTATAGTGGAAAACCAATACTGTAATATTTTAAAGTGACACAAATTAGAGGAAGTCTCAGCTAACAAATCCCTTCTTTCCATAACTGATATTTGCTAAAGGTAACAACGTATTATTTTTTTCTGATGAAGACTAAGGGATAATATGGCAAATGCCAAGTAAATAGTTCAATTTGAATCAGATTCTTTGTTCAATTGTGGGTACCATGGTACTGTGTATTGCTTGTGAGTCTTTTCTAGCTGTAGACCAGCAGACCTTCTGAAAATGCTGAAGACAGTGTCTCCCCAGAGCAGTGTATACTGGATCCCAGCCCTACTGACACATGTCCCAGCTAGAAACCATGCCACACAGCCACGCAATGCTTTCAGCATGTTCAGTCATCTGCTTTGGAGAGACTGAAAATATTACTGTTGATTCAGCTTGGTGTTTAATGTGGTTGTTAAATTTTAAATCACTGTACAATGAGCAATACTTTGGGTAGTAATGCAATTCTTCCAGATTTATCATTTCTCTTGAAGCTTGACTATTCAGTACATCATGTAGCATCAAAATTCAGACAGAGGAGTGGGTTTTAATAACACAACCACTTAATAGAACTTTTCTATAAGCTTTCTCACATGGTATTTAACAGGAAAAGACACTTTCATTTTGCTTCTCTGTGGACATTTAGTCGCCTATGTATCTCTATCAGTTTTTCCATAGTGTGCTCTTGACACCCTTACTTTAGTATTGCTGGTTTGAGAGCACTGCCTTTTTAATCCTTGTCACCAAATGGGATATTCTGAGTACTCGAGATATGGTCCAAGTAGGGATAAATTGGTTTATATTGAGACTACAATGGCAGAGCACATAGGATCATCTACCTCTTTGAAATGAGCCTTTAGGAAACGACTTCATCTTGGGCGTATGTCTGGTTCTATATATTTTTAAAGGGCTAATAATTAATGTACCAGGTAGTGCTTCTTTCATATTGACTGCCTACAAGCAGAGTGGTCTCAATGGGTGCACACCTTCACTGAAGGAGGTACCACCTACATCTTGCCTTTGCCATAGAGAGGAAGATGGCTTCCCTGTGTACTCATCCTTAATCCAAAATGTTAGTGGAACACACTTCTTACAGGCAGTGGGGCTTTCAAAGGTTTTTATTTAAGTGTCCACCAACCACTTTCCAGTCTGGATAAAGGATGTTAGCTATGTTCGGAACTGAGCACAGATGCAATCTGGATATTCATGCTGACCCTACTGGTAGATGTTGTCTGCACACTGAATGTGGCCTGGCTGAAACCTGTTCCTGTGTGAGTGTGGCATGTGGAAATTGAGACAGATGGCAGGGTCAGTAATAAGGAACTTGTTTGTTGTTGCTGATTGGAGGCCATTTCTCCTGCCAGCATGACTCCACAGATTTATCCTGGCATTGGTGACCAAGGAGAGACAAACAACGTTGTTCAACAAGCATTCTGAAAGATAGCATATGGCCAGAAATAAATCTCTAGAGAATACCACGATGTGTGTGTTGTGCTACACTGTGGTAGTATTGCTCCTGAGCAGTAGGGGGCATGGTGAGTTCATCCGGTTCGAAGTATAAATAGAAGTAACTGAAAACAGCAGGAAATATAATCTGGTGAGCTTGTGAGCAATTGGGTTGTGTGTTGCTTTTAAGGCTATTTGCATTATTTTTATCCTTTCACATTTTACTCCCAGAAAATATTCATATAGTTTGGTTTTAGGGTGACAAAGTGTTGAGAATTTTGTTGATTGTATGTATGTGTATATATATCTTTATGATTATATATATAGCTATACACACACTCTAATAATAGGGAAGTATTAATGATGCTATTCTAGAAGCTTAGTTAATTGGGAGTCTCTGGGGGAGTCACTCAAGTTGGTGTCTGCTAATTAAGGCAATGCATTTTCCAGGGATTTGGGGAACCAAGAGCTCGTCTGGCTTTATGACCGCTTGTAGGTTATTATGCAGTAGCAGTGACCGGCTTTCACTGATTCGAGTCACATGGCTGACTTGTCACACATGACACATTCCACTCTCGTAACAAAGACTTGTGATCAGTAATATGACATTAATCATTGACTAAAACACCAAGGTGATTCCATTTAACTGATTTTTAGGAATTTGGAAATCTTTCATTGAATTCGGTCCTTTTAAAGAATAAGAAATCTGCTACAACTACATATTTCTCCTTAAGCTTTGTGGAGTCACAAATATTATTCAAAATGTAGATTAATTTCCTGGGATAGCTCCAAATTAGAAATCTTGGAATTCTGTCGGTTCTATTCTGGTCCATTCTGTTTCTGGTTCTTGAGAGGCTTACCCTTCATTCCTGATGCTACAACAGGATCATCCCTATTATAGCGGGATCAAGTACAAGAGATTGTCAGAAAACTGCAAACTACTTTTCATTCTTTTGAGATACAAGTCATAAAAACAAAAATATTTATTCTCACGGCGGTTTCACAGATGAATCTTTTAATGAAAAATCAAAGCATTATGAAAATCCTGAAAATATGACTTCCAGATATAAAATAAAATAATGAAACAGTACCAGACCCAGAGACTTGGTTATATTCATGGATTTTTAAAAATTTTAGGCTTCTAGTATTTAAAACTTCTCTCCCTATAATTTGGGTTTAACCAACTCAAGCATCATTATAATGCTTTATAATAAATTAAAATCACTTTAATTTATTATTATTACCACACTACCTGATATTTCTAGCCAAAAGGATTTTATGTTTACAAACAACAGATTAAAAGCAAAGGCAGAAATTGAAAACAAACTTAATAGTACAATTGTAACAGGATATAACGAGATGTTTCTTAGGCTCATGTGAGGCCCCAAAGATGAAAGAAATATTGGCAAATTTCCTTCTTTCTAAAGATAATTGGGTAGAACATGGTAAGATGTGATTCAAACTTGTTCTGTGGGCCTGAGATCTTCCCCCATTGCCTACATCTAGCCTAGCTCTAATGAGAGACTGAGAGAAGAAACTGTAGTAAAGATATTTTGTTACAGGCCTAGAAAAAGTGCTGTGCTTCTCTCTCCCCTCTCTTGCAGAATCTGTGTGATCTCAAGCCAAGTGACAGGGCCTCTGGAAAACCAACCAAGAATGAGGTGTTTGCCCAAAGAGGAAACTGACATTTTTCACTCTGTGCTATATGTTTGTCACTTGCAAAAATCTGCCTTCATGGGACAGCTGTTGATTATTAAAGTGATTTTGGCAAATAGGACAGGGATATGCCCCTTGGTCTTTGGGTAGATAGTTGCAGGAGGGTGAAAATAAGGAGGCTGATTACTGACTATTGCCTAGAAAGATCTGTCTGTTAGCATTTGACTATTAGGGTTCCCTGCTAGTAGGTGGTCTACACAAGGGCAAGCTCTGATGCCACAGTGGCAGAGGACAGGAACTCATTTGGGGGACATCGAGGAAGGCTGCTGTGATTGAATTGTCTTGAAAGTCCTGCCAAGGAGAAGTGATCTCAGTAGACAGTGACTGTGAGTTGAAAATATTGAAGCACAGTACATCATAATGGGCAGAAGCAGAGGTTATCTCCAGGGCTCTGGAATACAAGAGGAATCTCTGAAGATCCCTCAAAGGTGTCGGACAAGACCAAGAGCCAGTGTTTGAGGTGTCTGCCCCCCTGGGTTGGCATTAATACCAAACCAGTATCTTTTGGCCTGGGACGCCCCTCCTGTCCCAGCACACTGGAGCAGTCAGAGTTGATATTAAGAAGAGGAAAGGCAGGACGCAAGAAGGAGGTGGGAACATCACAGAAGATCTGAGCATGCCAAACCTCTTCCCTACTGCTGATTTAGATTGCAAGGGTCTAGTGCAGAGAATGTGTAAATAGGAGGAGAGCTAGAAGTTTCCTGGCTGGACTCTTCACTACCTGAGAGTGTTCAACATCTGAAGGTGACAAGAAAAGCCCTGGGATGTGCCCAGGGTTTTAAGCAAAAGGAAGAAAAGGAACCTAGTGGATCTGAGAGAAAATAAGATGTTTCTGGCTTATTCTGTAGGTCATTTGGTAACCTATAGTATTCTTTCTTCCAATAATCAAGTAATTCAGTTTTACGTTATGCTACAAAACTGAATGTTAAGTATGAGCTGAGAATGGGCCTTAAGTCTTCAAGGTTTGCAAACATGTAGAGGGTAGGAAAAGTTTTGAGAACATATTACACCCTCAAACCTTGTCATTATAATCCAAAATAAGGTAGAATAGGAAGCATTACTATGGTGATCTGGCTTTATCCAGAATAGGACTTGCATTTTCTAGCAGTCTCTGTAACATAATATGAGATTGTTAATGCATGTTGGACTAAACTGGGAAACTTGGAAAAAAAACTGGGCAGAGGTACATAGGAAATGGGTCACAGGTTCTTGAGTTAGAAGGGAAGTAAGTTAGGATGAGCACCCTTGCGCCACCCTGCCTCACCTCCTTGACTTCATTACTATCACTTTCCCTTCCCATTCTGCTCCAGCATACTGGTCTTGTTCCTGAGGGCTTTTGTGCTGGCTGTCCCTTCTGCCAGGAAATCTCTTCTCATAGATAGCCACATGGCTTATTTCTCACTCTCTTCACATCTGGCTCAAATACTGCCTTCTGAATTGAGTCTGCACTCACTGTCCCCCAACACCTAAGCGGCAACCTGCCTCCTAGCCCTCATACGTTTGCCTCCTTTGCCCTGCTTCAATTTTCCAGATTACATAGCCCTGTCACCTAACATACTGTCACTCTTTGTCATTATTATTTATTTTTAAGTTCCCTCATTTGATATAAGTTCCATAAGAGTGGGATTTTTTTTTTTTTTTAAACTGATGTATTCCAAGTGTCTAGAACAGTGTCTGGGAAAGAGTAGAGAATTAACAGTGATTTTAGTCAAATGAAAAATGACTATAGGTGACCAGAGGCTTCTGTGCCATGTAAACTGAATTCCATTTGAGGTACCACAGAATGTATGCTGGGGGCAAATGAGAATTAATGACTCCTGTGCCAAGTAGTTACAATACATATGTACTGGTTCCTACCAAACCCAGCATCCTGGGGATTCTAAAAATACATTCAGCATGTACTCAGGGGCACTCAAACAGATATCTATACCACCATGTCCATGACTGCATTATTCACAATCACCAAAATATGGAAAATCTAAGAGCCTATCAGTAGATCAAGGTATATAATATGCCATTAATATTAGTCTTAAAAAGGAAGGAAATCCTGTCACTTGTGACAGCATAGACAAAAGACACATCACTTATTTGTGGAATTAAAAAAAAGAAAGACAAGAAATAGAAAAGAAAAAGACAAATTGAACTTATAGAAAAATAATAAAAAATTGGCTATGAGGAGCTGTGGGTGGGAAAGAGAGGTTGGTAAAAGGGTACAGACTTTCAATTATAAGATAAAATCTGAGTATCTAATGTACAACACAGCGACTAAGGTTGATAACACTATATTGTATAAAACACTACACTGAAATTTGCTAAGAAAGTAGAACTGAGATGTTTTCACAAAAATAAAAAAGGTAAATATGTAAGGTGATACATGCATTAATTAAGTCAATGGTGGGAACCACTTGTAATGTACACATCTGTAATGGATATCTATAGATGATTTGATATATTATACACTTTAAATATCTTACAATTTTGTCAACGATACTTCAATAAAGCTGAACAAAATTACTTAGGAACTCTCAAGTCAAATGGCAGGTCAGAGAACTCTTTCAAGACCTTCTGGTTGTTTGGAAGCAGAAAATTAGATTTGGAAATCTTACTGTTTTATGTCTTGAGAGCTAGCCTTATAAAATGCAGAGGGGATAGGAATTTAGATATTAATGGAAATTAAAATAATCAAAATACAATCAATTTAGATTAGCTAGTTCTTCAAATCAACTTGCACTTCAAGAATGGACCATTTTTGCAAAAAGCAATCATAGTCCACACTGAGGATAAATAAATCTATCTTTAGTATGACTTCACCAAATATTTCCAGTGTCTTTGTGAAGAACTTGAGAATTCTGATAAATGTATTTTAAAGGAAACTTGATGTATCATTCGGGAAGGAAAAGAAACTAGCTTCCTTCCTATAATTCAGAATTATAGATCATGAAAATCTTTCTTTCCTCAAAGACCGAAGAAAATAAATGTAGAGAAAAGAAACAAAATTAAACAAAACAATAACAACAGAAAAGATTCCAGAAATTTCTTTATAGACCCCTTCAGTTATCTCATTCTCAAGAAAGCATACCTTTTGTCAGGTTTAACTTCTTTAATTGGTTTAATTTCCCATTTTCAGCAGTGGACTTAGGAAACTGTTACTCCTTTTTAAAGTTTTACATGGGGTGCCTGCGTGGCTCAGTTGGTTAAACATCTGACCCTTGATTTTGTCTCAGGTCATGATCTCACTGCCCACATCAGCCTCTGTGCTGACAGCATGGACCCTGCTTGGGATTCAGTCTCTCTCCCTCTGTCTCTGCCCCCCCACCCCTGCTCTCTCACAAAATAAATATATAAGGTTTTAAAAAATAAAGTTTTACATAATGCTGTTTTTAAAAGTGTAGGTAGCATTTTTTTTCTCAGCCTTTCATTGTTGGCTAATTTTAATTTATTCTACAAACTAAACAATGCCAGTTCCTTATTCATTTCTTGGCTTTGCTATTTGACACTTAAGTAGTTTTGATTCTTTTAAATTTGGCTCTTCCAAGACTATTTTGATGAAATATATGATCAATATTCTTTAGAGACTCATACAAAACTTTCTAAAACTACTACTTTCATTTTTAGTCTTTCTCACTACATAAAAATATATGTTCATTATAGGAAATTGAGGAAATACAGAAAAGAAAAAGAAGGAAAATAAAACCATCCAGAATGTCTGCTCTCAGAAATGCCTGTTTTTTTTTTTTTTAATGTTTATTTTTGAGGGNCTTGGATGCAAGCCAGGGAGGTGCAGAGAGAGAGGGAGACAGAGGATCTGAAGTGGGTTCTGCATTGACATCAGAGAGCCCCATGCAGGGCTGGAACTCACAAACTGTGAGATCATGACCCGAGCTGAAGTTAAACACTTAACTGACTGAGCCATCCAAGTGCCACCAAATGCCTACTAATATATGGATGTCATCATAGGGTATTTTTTTTTGATCCACATATACATATTTCTTAACAAAACTAGAATTATATTTATATGTAATTTGGTCTCTTGCCTTTTTTCTTACTTAATTTTAGTACTTCGTAGGGCCTGTATATATATTTTTTGAGGTATTATATTTATTTAAAAATTATTCTCCTTCTACCATGGATGTTTGCAAAAAGGTATATTTTTGAAATCTTACTTGTTAGAACAGTTATATAAGAATTAGAATGTCTCCGCAATCTGCTTTCAATACGTTGAAATGTCTAATGACCAGGGTGTTTGGGACTGAGAACTCTTGACCAGTTAAATTCTTTAAGTGAATAAACCCAGAAAAGTGACTTGATAGCCACTAACTACTACTATTTGAGAAGTCTGAACCCCTTGTCCCTGGGTGGAAATAAACTTCAGAGATGAATGGAGACTCCTGAGTAAGGGATTTTAGTATTATCCAGTGACTGTTCCAATTAGGTAGACACGTTGATCCAGTGACTCAGTGTCAACGCATATAAAATAATAAACACAATCTTCATCTATATTCCACAAGGGCTATCTTAGAATTTAAGTTTGCCAAGAACTTACTGATTAAAATATAGTTCCCTTCAATCATAGGAAAGTTTTACCCTACCATATTACCAGGCTACTTAGCTGTTTATTAACTCACAGTTTTAGTTTCTGAGACAAGTAAAATCTTAAACCAAAAAGCATTCTAAAAATGAATTTTACAACCCATCTTTGTAAGGCCATTTCTCATATGTTCTCTTGTAAATTTCACTTTAGCAGACTTTAGGCAAAGAGAATTTTTTTTACTCTTTATTTACTATTGAGAGTGACAGACTGACAGAGTGTCAGTGGGGGAGGGGCAGAGAGAGAGGGAGACAGAAGCCAAAGCAGGCTTCAGTCTCTGAGCTGTGAGCACAGAGCCCAACACAGGGTTTGAACTCACGAACCCTGAGATCATGCCTTAGCCGAAGTTGAACACCAACCAACTGAGCCACCCAGGCACCCCAAGAATTATTCTAAACAAATGTGCAAAGGCTGCTTTTCTGTGTTATCAGGAAGAGGTGTCCACCAGGAAATGTTGACTAATTCCTCTTGTGAATGCTTTCCCCCCAGATACAGATCTTCCTTACATGGTAATTATTATTACTGCCAAGATTCTCTGGTAATCATGTATTTCATGGATTGCCATGAAACAAATGTCCAATAAACACTGTCTCTGGATAACCCCAGACCTGACTTTTGACTCTCTGACCATAGAAAAATATTCTCTGACTTTGAAGTCTTTGCTAATTCACATGACTTTTTAAAGCAAAAGGACAAGAAGTAGGTGTGTTTCCTTAATGCAGACACATAGGCAAATCCTTTTCTTTCTGTTTTACACAAAGATAGTATAAGAATTTTTATATTCTGGGCAACCAACTGGAACTCTATTAACTGGTAGATGAAGTAAACTAAACTGTATGTTCCAGATGTAACGGGAACAATTACACTCCATCAATGAAAAGTAAAGTCACAGCCCCCCAGCCAGAAAGAACTAAAAGTTATCAGGTCATTCTACATGAAAAGTCCATTTTGACATTTCTGTTGTACTAACAATCTGTTCCTGCTCTGGTGGCCTTGGAAGAATGAACAGCAATATTCATAATCTCTGCTACTGGCTTTGCTAATTTTTTTTGAAGACCACTGGATATTTATTACCTTACAACTTTCACTCTTCCAGCGGTCTCATTTCTGTGTCAAGTAATTAAAATCAATGGAGAAAAGTTCCAAAGAGTGACAGGATTGTTAGGAGATCGCTGTGATTACCTCTTTATACACAGGTCATTTGAGTATTTGAGTCACAGTGAGACAACTATTCAGAATCAGATTCTGTGCTTTATGTGTTGGTAGATCAGAAAGACAGAGAAGTTGGGTCCATCACTCTAATCTGACACAGCAAGGTGGGTGACAACTGATGTGTTCTTAGGGGAGTTATCAGTTTCTTAAAATCACATTCTTACTCACTCCACTCATTCCAAAGTAACGTTAGTTATCTCACTATATTTAACAAATAACACAGGATACCCTTCAATGTGGTGGCTAAGTTTCGGTGATCTTGAGGAGAGGATAATATGTGGAGAGATGTTAGTATGGCACAGGGTGTCCGTGGTGGTGAGGGGCAAGTGTGCACCACTAAGAGGAGAAGATGTCAAAAAAATGAAGCATAATAATAGTGCAACTTATCCTTGCTAAACGTACTGCAGTGTGCTATAATTAAATATGAAAACCTAAATTTATCTCTATGTTCGGTTGTCATTAATTTAACAGGGAGTGCACATGTTCTAATCTAATGGCTGATTTTTTTTCTCCATGTGCAGCATATTAAAATGTATATTAGCCTCAAGGTGCATAAACACAAAATAATAGACCAAAGGTTTTGGCCTGTGGAGAAAAAAATCCATGCTCAAAGGCCGTCAAGTAGCTGTGATGCAGGAGAGACACTCACTTAGCCTCATTAAGCCAAAGCTCTCTTTTGCTTGTCTTTTGTTCTGCATGACAGCAGCCTCTTTGTTGTATAATAATTCATTCCAAGTTCGTTCCAAGCTACCGAAACTGGTGAACTGTGGCCATTTTAATGAGAAGTATTGGTGGTATGCATAATCTGGAAGCCACGTGGGCCAGACAATCACAGAGCACTGCAGCCAGCAAAATGAGATATTGTCGAAATCACAAATTTGTCAAGTTGTTTTTGGACAGGGTATTATAATAAGCACTAAAATATGCATCCTATTACTCTGCATCTGCCAGTCAAAGATCACTGTAATGAATGCGTGCTGCAGGGTAAAACCAGGCCGTTTTCCTAAGTAAAACAAACCATAGAGTACAGAAAAGAATTATGTGGGGTTCTTTTTTTTGTTGTTGTTTGTTTTTTGTTTTTTGTTTTTGGCATTGCTTGACTTTTTTTTTTTTAATCCTTTTGCACCAGGAGTCAGGTTCTCCTGGCATGATGTCCACTGCTAGCGGTAAATACACAGAGCCTGTTGGTGCCAGGGAGTTAATGTGAATACATTGCTTTTTAATAGGTGTGCTTACCAACTGAGAATACAAAACCTCAAACTCAAGGCTTAAATTGAGTCTAATGAAGAATTCCTTGGAGACAAAAGAAAAAAAGAAGAATAAGAAAATCTCTCCCAATGATACTGAGCCTTAAGTTTTATCCTTTCCTACTTCAAATGGCTTAGCCTTTGGGATTTGTTTTTGTTTTTTGTTTTGTCTTTTCTTGCTTTTTTATCTGTCAGTTGGATGGTTTGCTTTTTAGATTAACCTGAAGCTTTGACAAGAAATAGATGGGATGGTAACCTATCTTACTTTTATACCACTTTAAGAAAACTAATACAATAATGATGTGTAAAGGTGAGTCATTTCACCTGTCAATGAAAATGGTCCTTAGGGAGAGTGAACTTATAATTTATCATCTAACCCCAAACTCTTTTCAGAATGAAAGGGAGAGGGGTATCAAAAATTACAGGCATAAAAAACAGGTCTGTCACAGGCAAACTGGCCTATGTGATTATCTCAATCATTGGTTCTTGGATTGGCAAATATGAAAGAAGCTCACCATGACCCAAAGTAGTATAATACATTCTATTATTTTAGGCCATCTGTATTAAGCATCTGGGGTGGGGCTTTTTTGGTTTGTTTGTTTTGTGTTTGTTTTTGTTTTTTTTGTTTTTGCCTTTAGTCAATGGACTCTCCATAAGGTCTGGCTAGAAGTATAATGACCGTGGAGGACAATCTCAAAATAGGGAGAAGAATCCACTTCTCCATTCTTTTCTAGGCACTCATTTAAATAAATCTTCTGAACCTTTGTTTTATGGTCAGTAGGCACTATGAGGGACAGGGAAATATATAGATATGGTCCTTAAGGTATTTATAATCAGGGCTGGGGGTGGAAAGATGGTTAAAAACAAGTACCACAATGACTCAAACAAATAGGTACACATATAGTGTATGCTAACATAGGTGTAAACTGTATGATCTCTTAATTCAGAAGGGAGAAATATCCTATCTGATGGGGAAACATAAAACTTCTTGGAGTAGGTAATGACATCTTGAAGAATTAGTAGGATTTCATTGGGCAGGGAGAATAGAGTCAGAAGAATTAATTGTATGTCATAAGCCAAGGTGTTGAGGTTGTGATAAGAAAGAGAAAGGCACATTTACGGACCACTCTACTCAGAGATAATGTCCCTGCAGAAGAACAACAAAAGTAAGATTGGGAAAACAGGCTCCAGTGAGATCACAAAGAGCCTCGAATACCAGATGAAAGAATTCCTTACGTCTGTTGATCAAGTAGCGTCACTGAAGGCTCCGAGCAGGAAAATGAGTTTTGGAGAGTAAATTGGCAGTGATACATAAGCGGGCTGGAGACGGAGACAGTGGGAGGGGAAAGCCTATAGTTATAGAGCAAGAGAGAGGTCCTAAAAACCGAAACTAGGATACTGGTATTTGAGTGGATAGATGAGGCTGCTCAAAGTGCTTTTATTCTTTCCTGAAATATTGGAAATACTGGAAGACTTCTACATATTTCCCAAGTTACAGCATATCTTCTCAATGTCTTCCATGTCTTCATCCTGTTTTCATTTTGAATTCTTCTGTGTACCGTTTCGGGCTCAATGACTGAAGAGCAGGTGAAAGCTCCAGAGTATGGCCTAAGCTGGGCATTTTCTTTTGCCTTAATGTTTAAAAGTGTGAGCACTCTGTGGACATGGTTATTTTATTCTATAGGTGCAGGTTTGAAAAGGAAGGTATGTGCAAGGCAAACCCCAGCCCTGAGTGTGTCTCAGGAGATACAAGCTGGAGGCTCTGCCCACAGTCGAATCATGGAAATCTGAAAGTGTAACAAGTGTCCTGGGATATAATGTCTGGAGTCTTAAGGCTGTGATGCATGACAAGTGAAGCTCTTCAGTGCCAGGGGTCTCTGTCTCTGGGGCACTGGTACAACCCTCCATTGCCCAAGTGTCTTCTGTTTAGGGGGTATATGTATATGTGTTCTCCTCTAGGATATTTGTTTTGCACTCTGGTCATCACACTGAGATTTTCCCTGGTGAGAGCTCCACACTATACAAAAAACCTCCACAGCTGCCTGCAGTTTGTGTAACTTAACACAGACCTGCTGTATAGTAACCAGAATGCTTGTACTTATCTCTTAATTTCATTAGCTTTCCATCTACTGGTCAAAATTCTGGTTTTATTTTTCAACTCCGATGATGAATACTAAGAATTATTTTACTTATAGCTCTGTCTCTTTCTATTTTGTAGGGAATAAGGGGAGGTGTTTTGAAATTTTTTCTTTAAAGATCTCAATAATATCTATCTTTTAAATGGAATCTTGAAATATACCAGGGCAATCTTATGGCTTACTACCTGTTGGGAGATATCTTCTATGAAACCTCTGGAATTACCTGGCTTTAATTAAAATGAAATGTCACAATAATGTCATTCCACATTCTGATGTCACGACAAAAGTCCCCGAACTCCTGTTAAATAAGAAGAACACTTAATAAAACTTCCAATGATCTTTCTGAACACATGGACTCCCTTACAGTACACAGCTTTTATTTCCTTTGTGTTCTTCCTATATATTCTTTCTTTTAGTATAGCTATTGAATCTCACCTTTCAACTAAATTACAAATTCTTAAACGATAACACCTGCATTACTCTAAGTTCATAGCACAAAGTCTTTCAGGTGCTTTGGGCTCAAGAGATTATTAGTGAAATGGAAAGATAAACCTAAGTGTTTCACACTCTTCAGAGTTCATCTCTATTATAGATACAAGATATGCAGCTGTACTAACAGAGGATGACAAAAAATAGCAATCTTTTGAAAATTAGTATTTCACCCTAAGTTAATGCTGCACAAACAATTAGAATGCTCTACCTGGACCAAAGGAAAAGCTCACATTGGTGGCAATCTGATATTGGATTCTAATTGTATTTCATCTGCAAAACAGAGGTCACATTTTTCCACCCCCAGCACCACCATCCTAGTGTATGGACGCATTATCTTGCAACTAGATGTCTGTAACAGCCAGTACCAGTTACATAATTTGGGAGCCTCATGTAAAATAAGAATGTAAGGCCCCTTGTTTAAATAGTAAGAACTTCAAGATGGAGCCAGCAGAGCATTGAACCAAGAGCAGAACACTTCTGGAGAAGGTAGTCTTGTGAGACTTCACAGGTCACGCACCTATGAAGCTGGACCAGATAAGAATCTCCTACTGATCTCTTTGGTTTTGATTTTGCACATTTCCTGTGTGTTTCCATATTGCAGTATAATGATGTACCTAAAATGAAATTTGGATAATATCATTGTTTCTATGCAAAACCATTTGATAGCTTCCCTTTGCATGTTTAATATAATCAAAATTCTTTATCACGGCCCATAAGCTCTACACGATGTGGCCACCTTAACCTCTCTAATGTTTTACCCTTTTTCTCTAACTTTGGCCATACAGTCCTTCCTTCAGTTTATTGCACACATTCACAGATTCTGTTCTCTCTCAGTAGAATGCTGCTCCTGGCTTCTTCCCGTGCTTCAGATCTCATTTCAGTTATCACTCCCTCAGAGAACCTTTTCCTGATACCCAAACTAAAGTAGCTACACATTCCACATTATTCTCCCAAGCACACCTTTTCCTCCTTCATGATAGTTATCAGAAACTATAACTTTAAAAAAATTAGATTTCTCTCAATTGTCTGTCACCTCTAAGAACCCAGTCTATCTTATTCACCATCACAGCGTAGCACTGTTTAGCATAGTGCTAAGCTTACAATAGGTGCTTAATGATAGACATTTGTTAAATAGTTGGATTTGTTGAATGAATGAATGAATGAATGAGTGAGTGAATGAAAGGGCCACTCAACTGCTCAATGACATTTTTCACATTATTATTCTTTTCATAAAATTAAGATATAATTTGCTTAGGCAACCAGAAATACAACATGCTCACTCGGGCATTTTGGGGCGAATACTGGGCCCTTTTATGTACTCACGAAGAAGCTATTTTCTCAGGATAATAACTATTTATTAATATTTATTTCTCTTATACAAAACAGGACCCCAGAAGTAAGTACATTCCCACATCATCTGCTTTCATGACTTCTGTCTGAGTTGAAATATAATACCTTTTTCTAGGGCTTTCTCTTTTCCAATTTCTATTCTATTTCAGAAGAATGAGCTATTATTAAGTATTTTTCACTGGCCACCTTGTTCCTTGGCTTCAAATAGAACTAAGGCTATTTGTAAGAAACTACACACAAATAAAGTATATTGCATCTTCCTGGGATTCTAGTACATTATTATGACAAATGTTTTTCATAGCAATAGTCATTGTATTATGTTCAACTGTTTTTGTTGTCGGTCTGGAAACACTAGAAGTATAATTACTAGCTTTGATAAAGTAATAAAGTCAATGGAATAAAACTATGTTAGATTAAGGCCTCTTGTTATAAGATAAGCAGCAAAGCTAAGTCAGTACAAATAAGGAAAATTAATATTGATATCAAATCCAGCTATCTTATGCTCAAAATAAAAAATCAATACATTTTTATAATATTCTTCTATGAAATGTATTCCTTTTATAACATGAGCACTAGTGAAAATATTAAAATACTTGACATATTTTTTACAACACCTTACTGCATTTAGGAGGTATATAAAATGTATGTGTGTATATATACATATATATACCTACACATATAGGTATATAAAATACACTGATTCTCTATAACAGCTCTCTGAAATCAGCAGGGGGAAATTTAATTACCCACACTCTCTAGGTGAGAAAACCGAGGCTCAGAAACATTATCTGTGACCATGTGAGCATCTAATAGAGTCAGAATTCAGATCTTCAGATTCCTGTTCTATTTTACTGCTCTATGTGTAACAAACGCTAGAGATCTAAACTGCAATTTAGATTAAAAATATTCTAACAAACATAGTCTACTATTCCATGAAAGAACTTAATAGCAAAAAGTTAATTCATTAAAAAGCTTTATAATAGTACATTTTCTGACTCTGTCCAGTATTATTTACTAAGCCCTCTTCAGCCTTTCACTATCAAAAAGAAGTGATTAAATTAATATTATACTTAAATATATGACTTAAAAACATTTTATAGACCAACTTAATTTTGTGGTGCAGTATTAATTATTATGACCTCTTGGTTTCCCATCAAAATGCAGTTGATATAAAACTTTGGAAAGCACTTGCTATATAGGAAGCATTTTAAACACTTCAGGTGGAAGAATATACTATGCAGTTTTGGCCAAAGTTTCCAGGGATGTGGCTGATTTATTTCCTGGCCTAAACCTTCTCTAAATGAGATTTAAGAGTTTAAAAGTGGGGAGTGAATGTACGGTTGGGTTACATTATATTCAGAAGAATGAGATTTTTCAAGGTCAGCATCAGTATCAAATTTAGGTGTAAAGTGGAAAGGTAGGAAGTTTGAATGAGGTTTCCACTTTGTTAGGTGATGTCTGACTTGCAAATAAGTATACATACAGACACATATGTGGATGCACACTTAATTTAGTGTTTGTTGATATATCTATTAAAGGATGGTGTGATACCACATGTACATACACAGACACCTATATTTAATAGATATCTATACATTATATAACATATAAACACATAGGCACACATATGAGATACTGACATATACATAATGTATTAATATACATATAACTGTCTATATGGTCTTAACATTATCTTTTTTGTCATGTTATTACTCTCTCAGGTGTAGCATGACTGAGAAACAGATACTTTTCCAAGTTTATATTTAGAGGATTTTTATTGTTATTTTCCAACTGACAAAACAGAATTTTAAATATAACTTGTCTTATATTTATCTGTCCTCAATTTGAGTGCATCCTAGTTCATTAAATTTAGAAATCCGTTCTCATTGCCCCTTTGCCATGTACTTAATGATCTGTAAAACACTTAAAAACACTAGAGGAGTTCATTTTTTTAGAGAAGCCCTATGGAGAAGCCTTCTGAAATGTGAGAAAATCTTTTGTAATAAGCCATTTATTTATTTGTGCTTTAACCACTGATTTTCATATACTAGAGGTACTCTTGCTGGGCAAACCTGAAGTGTGCTCTGTAGCTTAATCTGATGATAGCTGATGACAACCTTAATTTTTTGTTTTCTGAGGGTTTTACACTTCTGCTATAATAAAACTAGTTTAGAGCCTAATGAGAAGAACTGCTATCCAGAACAGGATTTGCATTCAGATGCGGGAAAAGAGGATAATAGCTATACTACGTGCTATACACTCCTCTCCCATTACTCTTACATCCACAAACAATATGGTGATGTAGAATGACCTGGGAGTTTAGGCCGAGCTGTACACTGCAGGACATGGTGAACACAGTATTAGGAGCATCTGTCTAGGTCATTTACAACGAAGGTAGCCTTGTCCTAGGTAAGTAAGTTAGTGCTTTGCCTGTGCCATTGAAGAAGTGGAGCAAGCCCAAGTCGTATTGGACTGAGCTTTTCTCAAGACCTGGTAATGGAGTGGGGACTTAGCAGCAACTGGTTATCTTCTCTTTGGGGGGATGCTTGTCTCGCTTGAATTGTTGACTTGGCTTGGGTACTATTAAATACTGAGATGTGTATTAATATTGGGGTCATATTTTTCTGCTTGATTTCACTACTGTAGTGTTCATGCTTCCTGAAAGCAAAGGCTTTTCACATTTCATATTTCCATGTGTTGTCATATGTCTGACCGTGGAATCATCATTTTCATAGTTCGTACTCATAATTAGTTTCTGCTACCAAACTTTATAACCTGTTGTTCTCTGGATCCTGTATGAAGCCTGAGTTTTTCTGTTTTGGGGTCCAAATACTCTCTTTGAATTTTCAGCTGAGTCATTAAAAGAGAAACATTATCTGCCCCTTCCATGATTTGTCTCTGGGTAGAAGGCCCCAAACTGCATTAGTTGTTTTTATTATCCTAATACACTGAAAGCCTGATTTTACTCTAATTTTTTCTTCACTTTCATTCCAGCTCTACGTCTCTTGATAATACTGCTTTCTAAATTGTGTCTATTAAATGTCTTATTTGGAATTATTAATTCACAGATTCATATCTTGCATTTGCCCAGGTTACATTTCATTCCTTCCTTTTTATTTGTAACCTCTTTAGATTCTTTTGTGTGAGTTATCTTTTTCTGAGAAGCAAAAGGATCTCCTAAATTATAACCATCTACACACTTCCTTAATGTTCTTTTGACCTCACTTTCCAATGTTGTCACTAACTAAGACATATGTGGTGCTTCTTACATTGAGATTTTACTGATTTTATATATTCCAGGACTGCTCAAACTTTAACATCTGTATTAATCACCTGGAAATCTTGTTGGAAAGCAAACAGTAACTCAATGGATGTGGGCTTAGACCTGAGATTCTACATTTCAAACAAGCTCTAGGGGATGCTAATGTTGCCAGTTCAGATAACCATGCTTTTTGAGTAGCATTTATCTAGACAATTACAGTTCGTGCAAACAACACACATAACCCAACTGGTTTCAAATAAAGTTTTAAGGAAAATGTTCACATTTTTATATATGGAAATTTTTTTGAAATGGCGGTCATTTAAAATGAATGAATTTCTTTGACTCTGGATTAGGGAAAGGATCTCACTTCTAAATATGACCTAAGAGAGAGAAACTTGGTATTCCCTTCTTTAGACTCCAAGATTCTTTCTTGGGTAAAAAAAATGCTTAATGGTTCTTTTCAAATTCTTCTTGATAGCAATTTATATTACCTAGTGTTTGCTCACATTCAAACACATGTCACCTTCTGTCCATTCATACACCTTCAGAGACCCCTTTTCAGTGTATTGCCATCATCTTGTCTTTTGCTTATTGGGAAGACTTATCTACTTATGTGGATTTTTATTCCTCAAATGAGATGGGTTTTATTACTGACCCCTGAGTAACACAAAGGCCTAGTTAACCCTATCTGTAGTTTTCTATTATTAAGTGAGTTTTCTATAGAGGACAACAAAGTCCATCTCATTTCCATGGTGACTGAATGAAGAAGCAATGATGATAAAGAGTCAGCCACGGCATATGAGACAGAAAAGAAGAAGCCTTGGAATTTCTCCAGACTCAGGAAATATGTATTCCATGGCACAGGATGGAGTAACACTTCTGAAATATTTTACATTCTGTGAAAACTGCCCACACCTCTTGATGGATATATTTTCAAGTTGTACAAGCATTCCCATACCTGTAATATGTGTATAAGCTCTCCTTTACTTTTGACACTTTTATTCACCCTTAATGGCACATGGAGCTAAAAGTGATATATTTTCTAGACATGGCTTGATTTCAGGTGATATATATCTGCAACTGGAGAATAAGATTCTTTACAATGAGCAATGTTGAATAGATGCTTCTATAATAATCAGACATCACATATTTGGACTTGACTGCTCACGGTAACCATATATATTCTTATTGAAGTCATGGGTGCTTAAAAATGTTTTACTTCATTCTGCAGTTAACAAAAATGACCCTGAAAAGTACACTGATAGCAAGCAGTATTGCACCAATTATATCCTTCACTGCATTTGATTGTAGGGTTTTCTCTTTATTAGCTTAAAAGTGAGCAATACCAAGTCCAATTCCCCAGGGCCTTTTGTGCTCCTACAAATCATGTCAAGTTGCTCACAACCCCTGAATTCATTGCTCTGATTTAGAGATGGCAGTGCATAGGATGAGAATTTAAAAACAACAGCAGAAAACATTTAAGACTTCAAATTGTACAAATTTGCAATTTCAGAGAGTTTTATATGTAGGCAAATGTTCTTTCTATGAGGATTCTTCATGTTCCTCATTTACTGCAGATGATTTGTAGAGAGTTACACCCCTCATAATGGCAGGGTACCTTGTGTTGGACTTCTCCTGAAGATAACTCAGCACACACACGGATAAAAGCCATATGAAGGCATTAAAGAACTGCAGGAGAGTTGACACTGGAAGAAGGGAAAGCTACCATCCTTTTTGCCTGATGACAAGCCTAGGTGGCACCAAACAGGGAGGTTAAAATTCAGAGAGAAATGCATTCTTACTGGTTGAGAAATCAGAGTTCAGTGCCATCAAAGCATCTAGAAACTGGGGGGAATATCTAAAAAAGGGAAAGCCACAGAGAGAGAGATGGGGCATCGGATTCAGCATAGGTACTCGATTCAAATCTATGGCCGACTTCTGAGCTATGCTGGTATTTGGCAAATTCCAAGCAGCCCAGATGAGGCTGAAATATCTGAAAAGATATTTCAGTTGCTGCTAAGTGCAGAGAAGATAGAGGTTGCAGGTTTGTACTCAGAGAAGTTAACTGTTTGCTAAAACAAATAAAAATCAGTACCCTTAGGTAGCAAAGAATAGAGTTCAGAATCTTGCTACCAGGTATTACTCACACAGTTGAGATACAATAAAAAATTACCAGATATATATAAAAGCAGGAAATTGTGATGATTCTCAAGAGAAAGAGCAATCAATGGAGATCAATCCTGAGATGATCCAGATATTGGAGCTAGAGGTCACAGATTTTAAGGTCAGGTATCCTTAGGATAGAAAGAAAAATACAGCTGATAATGAATGATAAGAAACTTTGCAAGAAAGAAAAGCTTTAAAAGTGAACCAGAAATTCTAGAACTGTAAATGCGAAGCTGATATAAAAAATTCACCAAGTAGGCTTACTAGCGTAAGAAGATGGTGTAAGAAGAAAGATTCACTGAACTTGAAGGGAGATCAATAGAAATTATCCAATCTGAAAAATAAATAATCAAAAAAAAAAAAAAAAGCAAAAGAATCTCAGAGACCTGTGGAACAATAAAAAAAGTCTAAGGTACATTTAATTAGGGTCCCACTAAAGAGTAAAGAAAGAAAGGACCACCACAACAATTAAGGAAATAATAAGTAAATACTGTCCACATTTGGTAAGATACATAACATTTACAGTTTCAAAAACGCACAACATGCTTAAGCTGAATAAAAACTATAGATGAATCTCAAAAGTTTATAAAATTTTAATATTATGTGGAGGGCAAGAAGAGGAAAATATTTGGGATTCTAAATTTATACTATGTTTAGAGAAAACTATAGCAAAGGGGATATGGAAACATGAGAAAATAACAAAAATGAACTTGAAATGCATTCTCTTCCTTTTAAATCTATGGTTAGAATGTTGAACAGAAGTATTACAGGGTGAACTTATCCATTAGATAGTTAAATAGAAATAATATTATTCGGTTGCTATGCCACTTCAATAAATTCTAAGATTTCCTTTCATTTTCTTCCCTCCTTTCCCCTCACCCTGCCTTTTATCCTGGAGAAAAGTAAAGGATACAATTTCTAACTGATATCATTAGATGGAGAAGAAATGACATTTTATTATTTAGGTCAAGAGTTATTGTGATAACTAATAATTTAATATTCATAATGTTGCATATTCAACTAACTTCTCCACAATTACTATATGGTAGGGTGCTGGGCCTTCCAAGATGATTTAGAACAATTTTTATTTAAAAGACATGAAATTAAGGGGCTCCTAGGTATCTCAGTCAGTTGGGTGTCCGACTTTGGCTCAGGTCATGATCTCATGGTCTGTGGGTTTGAGCCTTGCATCAGGCTCTGTGCTGACGGCTCAGAGTCTGGAGCCTGCTTTGGAGTCTGTGTCTTCCTCTCTCTCTCTGCCCCTCCCACACTCACTCTCTCTCTCTCTCAAAAATAAATGAATATTAAAAAAAGATATGAAATTAAAACAGAACTTATTTTACAAAAATAGGCAATAAAGAAAAAATAACAACAGAGACAATTTTTCTCCTTTATCCATTCAAAATACTAGAATAAGGTGTCTGTGAAGTCACATTGGTGATGTAAGATAGAAGGTTCTCTCTAAACTACTCATCACAGAATGTTAGTCATACATCCTCAACTGCGCTAACACTCTGTATCTTCTTTATAATACCGATAAGAGAGTTAAAAATGGATGCCTCTTTAAAATACTACCTGACAAATGCGAGATTAGAGAGTCTGGCAGGACTTTGAAGGCTAAGTACTGGGGTGTGTAATTCTGAGAGATAAGCTCTTTAACTAGAATAGAAAGATTGTGTGAGATTTACCCCTTTCTGTAAGGCCCTCTCTAGTTCCCAAAGTTTAAACTCAACTATAATTTCATTGGTACTTGAATTTTCCCTTATTGTTACACACTGAATATGTGAATTTCAAAGAGAACACATCAGCCTTACACATACAATCAGTCTGAGCTGGAACAGTACCACCCAAATTGTTCACTGTATCCACAAGAGACTATAGTATTACTGGGATTCAGTAATGTGATATCTGAATAAAAGCCGTACTTTAATTACTGCTTTCATTTTTTTTTTTCAAAGCCCAATTCCTAACAAATTTTGAAAACAGAAATTTGGACCTGGTCACTGTTTGTTTTCCAGTTAATTCTTCAAATAGCTTCAGGATAGCTTTAGTTAATCTGGCAAAATGCCCTCAAAAGTAAATTAGCATGTTTAACAACTTGGCCAATCTCTCCCTCACCCCCACCCCAAGCAGAGCATGCTTAATTTCAAGCAGGCATTTTAACATATAGTGGTCTAAATTCTATCCTGTGTTCAAATCTTGAATTGGCTGATTTGGAAGCAGGCAGACTTCCTTCTGTATCTCATGCAATTTAGAAACAACAGCAGATTAGTGAGTAAATTGGCTGAACAACTTCTGGCTCATATCAATTAATTTCTCTAAGGATTTTTCCTTAAATAAAACATCTTTGCTACACAGCTGCAGGGAATGTCTCAAACAGCTAGACTATATAATACACCACTATCTTTGAATACTTTCATTTTTAATGTTAAAAGCTCTGTCACAGAAAACAGCCTGGAAACTCTGTGGGGGGAACCCACCATTATTCTACCACATTAATACCAGTATAAGAAGCACAAGTGTCAGTGTTCCAATAAATTAAGACTCTGTATAAAGAAGAGCTCTCACCTTCTGAAAGCACCTGCAATCATGAAGGATCTGAGGGTATTTCTAAGACAGCCAAGAAAGAACAAAATATTTGGAATCTATAAGAGGTATCCTCTTTCATTTTTAATTCAACATGAAGTCTACACCACGTGAAAAGTGATTTTCCAAATGGAAAGAAAACTAAACATTCACAGCCACACACAGAGTCTGGTGAACAATATCAGAAGCAAGTCAGATAACCCTATTTTAAAAACAGGAGTGAAAGGACAAAATTATGATACTCACTTGCTTCTGGTACATAGAATTCAATTCTTAAGAAAAAATGGCAGATTAAAAAAAGCTGTAAGGTAAAACTAAGACTTCATTGAATGGGAAAAGGTTCGCTTTCCTTTGAGGGTTTCCTTAAGGTGACTAGTGGTTTACCTGTATTGTACCCTGACCAACCCAGTTACCTGCTCCTTCCAAACTTCCAACTTCAATTCAAAGGTACCAGAAATTACCTTCCAGGAATTACATTTTGTGTTGAAGGCTCTCCAGACAAAAGCAAGACTCCAGAAATTTGCCATATGGGCCAAAATTTGTCCTTCAAAGTTAAAACAAATCAGAATTTAATACAGATACAGGAATACCATTAAATACTGTGTATTTTGAGCATTTTGGAAAATTTCGTTATATTTTACTTTTAGTAGTTTTTATTACCACAAATGTTTTCAATCACTTTGTAGGGTATATTAATGTTAAATTAGGAAATGGGAATGTTCGGATAGCAAAGGTTTGGATCAATAATAAAAATATGGAATTATACTTTAGATGAGGCTGTTTATGAATAGATTTATATATCAAGGTCTTACAGTGGAAAATCTTTTTTTTTTTAAATTTCAGAAACCATGCAATGGAAAGTCTATTTTTTACAAAAGTTTCAGTGCAGACTAAAAGTTCAAATCATTTTGGTCATAGGAAGAGCACAATATAAACTTCTGTGGAATACTGAATTGATATTTATATACTCCTGGGTTTACTTAGTATCCTAGTATTTAATTAAAAAAATTAAAGTACCTATCACTCCATTTCCTGTAAGTTACCTCTTCTTGACATTGTACAATTCTTGGACATAATTACTTTGAGCCTCTAGAATGTGATCAGCAAGCAAGTAATGAAAGACTCCTGGTAGCAGATAGAATGAGACAATGACTACATAACTGAGATCAATTTATATCCACAGGGAATATGGTGCTCTTTCTATTCCATAAAAGTCTACAGTAAAAGCTCACTATTTTGGATGAATTATGTGAAGAGTTCCTTTGAATTGGTGAAAAGTCAGAATTACAGATTCTTAGGAGAGAAACCCATTTTCAGGTACAACCACTGGAAGGGATCGCTAACAAGTGCTTATTTAAAATGGCACATTCATTGTTGCTTTTCATATGAATTTTGATAGCGTACTTGAAAGCTGTTAATTATCTTAAGTAGGTTAAACAGTTTCTTGAAATGTGTTTCTACTAATAATTTGTTTAGCAAAGCAGGCCTTTTAATATTATGGTATAAAGGTATATTATAGCTTCTAATGACTAAACATTCTGCATTTTAAGTAAGTTATACCTAAAATTTACAAGTTTGTAATTTTTCATTACTAGTCTCTAGAAAAATTCTAGGCTTTTCTTCAGAGGCACACTACTCTTATTCAATATTCATAAATATATTACTTTAATTAAATATGATCAGATCCAGACAGAGTAATTTTTCAAGTTTGGATGACAGATTTCTACAGTACATGTCATATATTCAGTTTCTTATCGTAAATCTGAGGAACTCTGAGACAATGAACTCTTTTTATAAATATGGTATTTTCCTAAGTGAGTCAGAGAAAGACACATATCATATGTTTTCACTCATATGTGGAACTTGAGAAAGTTAACAGAAGATCATGGGGGAAAAGATGGGGAAAAAATAGTTACAATCAGAGAGGGAGAAAGACAAACCATAAGAGACTCTTAAATACAGAAAACAAACTGAGTGCGGATGGGGGGGGGTGGGAGAGAGGGAAAAATGGGTGATGGGCATTGAAGAGGGCACTTGTTGGGATGAGCGCTGGGTATTGTATGTAAGTGACGAACCATGGGAATCTACCCCCAAAAGAGCACACTTCACACACTGTATGTTAGTCAATTTGACAATAAATTATATTAAAAAAATAAGTATGGTATTTTCCAAACAGCAAGTTACACTTTCCATAGGGAAATAAAAATGTTCTGAGGCTTAGCTAATATCTATCCAGCTATCTATCCACTTCTCCACAGTGTCCAGTGGGCTATAATAGTCAGCTGTCAAACATCTTCCAGAAATCAAGGTACACAGTGCCATCAGCAATTCTTCACACTTTTGAGAGGGATGTAGAATGGTTTGGGTTTGGGATCTGATTTACCATTATCTGGGTCCAAATCCCAGCTCAACAATTTACTAGCCTTGCCTGTTTTCTCACCTGTAAAGTAGGGGTATCAGTGAGACTTCGCAGGTTGCTCTAAGGGTTAAATGAAGTAACTGAGCCCAGTACAGGGTATTTAGTAAGAGCCAGGAGAAATTTAATAATTGTTACCTATTACCTAGAAATACATCAAAATGAAATTGGGTTCTTTTGGCATGAATTGTTTGGATTGAGTTTTCATTTCCCTCCTTATGCTCATGCACATTGTTTTAGACCAACAAATCCTGATTCCAAAGGAACACTGTTTACTTTTCTGTTTTTGCAATTATACATATATATATATATGCATATATATGTTTAAAATGATGAGTTTAATATTTTCTAGGGGATCACATTCAACCTTGACATTCAGAAATTTTCAGAAGTCACACTTCTCTTTGATAAAATCAATGCATTTTTAAGGTTTTGTCATTTCCCCTGTGTGTGATGGTTTCTCAGTGATGACCAGTACCTGTTTTGTTCACATTTCCCAGGATGCCATTTGTCTGGGGCTGGAGACTTGAATTTGATGTGGCTAAGTACTACCTGACTACACTAATTTACAAAGAGGTAAAGCTTGAATTCTCATGTAGTGATTCTTGTTTTCTCACCCAGATTGAGATTATTCATTTTAGTGGAGAAAACGGAAACAAAATAGGAGTTGAGTATCTCTGCCAACTTTGTTGTCATCTGTAAACATTTTACAATTTCAAATTAACTTTTGTAAGAAATGGTCTAATTACCACGACTTTCATCTGGTAGCTCTAAAGAATCAATATTTACTGATATGAGATCAATATCATCCATAATTTACTGTTCTTTCCAACTTGAAATGTGTACATATTGGCATCCTCCTTACATTCTATGTCAGATGAAGCATCCATTTCTTTCCAAGGTAAAACATTTGGGAGAAAATGCCCTTAATACAAAATGTGCTTCCAGATGCCTGTAGTAATGATCAGATATATACCTTATTTTTTTATGAATTGGGCTAAGTCTTTTTTTTTAAATGTTTATTTATTTTTGAGAGAGAGAACACAAGCAGCGTAGGCACAGAAAAAGAGAGGAAGACCCAGAATCCAAAGCAGGCTCCAGGCTCTGAGCTGTCAGCAGAAAGCCCGATGTGGGGCTCGAACCCATAGGCTCAGGGATCTCACCCTCAGGTGAGCTCATGACCTGAGCTGAAGTTGGAGGCTTAACCGGCTAAGCCACCCAGGAGCCATATTGATGATTTGGGTTAAGTCTTGAAATACTGTCACACTTTCCTCTTCTAATACACTCTATTCTCAACTTACAACAATTAATTACCACTAGGGTTATATTGTGTCAACCTATGTTCTAAACATATTTGGCATAACAAATGAAAACTTCAGAATACATTCTGATGACTGGTGGTACAATTCTCATTTGCACACTTGTGCTCTAGCTTGGAAGGTCGTCTGACTTTATGTACTCACTACACTGAACTGTCCTCTAAGACAACCTTGGGGCTCTTCACTCCACATCCAACTCCTGCCACTTCCTTACCTCATCCCACCATAGCTCTGGCATTTTACATTTATGACACTCAATAAAAACTAAATATTTAGTTTTATTAGAGTGAGTTAGAGTGAATTAGAGTGAATAAAATTTAAATCACTTTTCTGGACATTTCTTTGGCTCAAGAATGTGAGGCCAGGTATGCTCTAGGAACTTCCAGAGAGAAACAAATAGGGGTACATACAGGAAATATACAAGCATTCTAAGCCAGGAGAGGGTCCTCACATACAGAGCTAGGGTACTTTCAGATACCACTTTTAGGTTTGCTTTTGGTTCTCTACAGACCCTCATACACCACAATGCTTGTATAAGGACTGTATGAACAGACGCTTTGCCTGAATAGTAACGAAGATGCTCTAACATCCTTGATAGGTATATCTAGGGATTTGCTTGCCGTTAAGTACAAATCAGTCATTTCCTGGTACCCTGGACAGTTATGACCACTAGAAGTCAATAAGAGATCACTTAACACAGAAGAATCTAGAGTGGATTCAAATACCTAGCTTCTGCATAGATGGCAGATTTTATATGAAATTGAGGTGACTTAAGAGAGGAAGAAAGCATCGAAAGTTTGGTTGGGCACAGAGCCAGGCATCTACACACATCTAGACAGACACTGCAGCTGCTAAAGGGGAGGCCCAGCGCTGGGTAGAACAAAGCAGTCCGTGGGAGACCAGTGGAGACCTTGGAATCCAGCTTCTCCCCATGCTCTTCTCCATTTGTCTCTGGCTCTCTTTATCTCAAACACTTTAAAAGACATAAATCAGCAGACCAGAAGGACTGGGCTCATTAAGGCAATTGATGGGGGAAATTTATGCTTATAAATAAATACATGAATTCATACCCAAACTGGATTTGTACAGGAGCTAAAAGTCAAGTAATCCAAAATAAAGGGACAGAGCAGAAGGAAGAAGAGATGAGCCGTGACCTTTGTTAGTAAACAGAGAGTGCTGTACGTGGTGAGGATCAGCCCAGTTGGCAGGATGGCAATGCATCTAACGCTCTTGATGCCGAGGCGCAGGGCTTGAGGACAGGGGATGATATGCTTGCAAAAAAACATTGATTTATCCTGAATCCATTGAATACAAGTGAGCAAGCAGGTGTCGTGTTATTCCTAGTACAATCGACTGCCACAGGTCACTGCAAGGGAGGTGGAAAGTTCAACATTCTTGCCCAAAGATTAATAGAATCTTAATCTGCTATCTGTCAACCTAGAATCAAATCTAAAGTCTTTGAACCAACGATCCTCTGCACAGGATAATAAGTGGAAGCAGTGAAGTGTAGTAGGCAAGTGCGCAGGTTTTGCGAACACACAGACCTGGGCTAGAATGTTGTCTGTGCTCTTACTGGAATGGGTACTTGAACAACTTTCCTAACCTGCCTGAGTCTTACTTTTCTCAACAGGAAAAAGATGATTCAAACCTTATATGAACTGTTGCAAGAATTAAAGTAGGTAACATAAAAAGCCCTCAAAACAGTATTACATAACAGCCAGTTGAAAGTAGCTTGCTTTTATTATCATCATCTTAGTTATTAATTCTAAATTTCTTTGGGCAAGTCAAGAACCAATCCTAATAGCTTTGTCTGTTTTACAAAATGAGCACACATATAACTGAACGGTAGGAGCAGAACTCTGCCTGGCTGTGCATTCAGTGGGTGCGGTTTAGGGACGTCATGGCCCCCTGGGATACAAGACTGATCCCAATGCCAAGACATGGGATGACAAGATTCTGTGAGATAAAGTTCACTGGGACAAAGGAATTCTTGAAGTGGAAATGTATAAGAAAGTTTTTAAACTAAGCAATCATTTTTATGACCATGGCACAGAGTTAAATAAAGGGGTGAAAGTAGATTCTGTGTCCCACAGAATTGGAAGCATTCTCATTGTCACAATTGTACATGGTTGATGTTATTTTTCTTCATAGTCATTAGAGTCTAGTAAGGGCAGGAGAAGGGGATTCATATTTTATAAACTTCAGAGTATGTATATTCATAGCTATAAGTGTTTCTTAGTCTGGTTAACAGTTGTTTTTTTTTTAAACATTCTTCAAGTATTAAAATACTTGAAACTCATTGTATTAAGTTCTGAGGAGCATAGAAATACTAAGAAGAAGAAGGAAAAAAATGATTTGGTACAGAGTTATAGATCTGATTTCAGTGTGTGGAAATTTATATATATTTGGTTTTTTTGTACTGATTCTGATAACCTGACATACAACTTTTGTTAATGCTAAGAGGAAAGACATAGCTAAAGCTATAAATTCACTTAGATATCTCTGCCTTACATATTTTAGTAGCAAATTAAATTTATCACTTCATTATCCCTTTCTGGCAGTTGGAAGTTGTAGACTTTAATGGAAGGTGCCAGGGTTGTTAATAGAATCTTCTCGTCACAGATGAAGGAAATGTAAAAGCAAAACTCACAAAGATTTGATGGGATTTATGCTAAAAGACAACAGCTCCCAAAAGCACAAACTAAGAATGAAGCCTGTGCTCCTATCAGGGAATGGGATTAATTATCTAGCAGATTCTCTAACTCTTTTACCACCACAAATAAAAATGTAGCAATTTTCACAAGTGATCACTTGGCCACCACCATTGCCTATAGATTGGAATTAATGAGGACATTTACATAAAACTTATACTGTTTTCATCCCTCAAGACACAGTTCATCTGTCCTTTTCTAATTGCTCCTGATTCGCCAGGTTGAGATGGACACTTGTTCCTTTCTGCTTCTGTAACTCTGATATCGTAATAGCAGTTATGTTGAGATGAGGTGTAGTTAAGTGGTTAAAGGCACGTTTTTTTGCAATAAGCCAAAAGGAGTTTGCATCCTGTTTCCACTACAATAACTAAACAAATCTCATTAAGCCTCAGTTTCTACCTTTGTAAAACAGAGATACATATATACACATACACATACATACATACGTATAAGCATAAATAATTCTGTAAGGCATTATTATTTTTTCAATTGACCTTCCCTCAATGATAAAGGGATTATCTCTACGTCAATCTCAATTATCTATTATCTCAATCTCAATTATCTATCACAATGCCTGGGCACGTAACAGATACTCAGTATTTGATGAATGAATACATATATATTTAAATGAATAAAATTCAAACTCAAAAGTTTTTGAGCTAGGCATAGATATGTAAAATGAATTCTAATTAGAACCAAAAATCAAATCTGTCACAAAAATTATGTGAGTTTGAAAAAGACATGTGATATTTGTTTCCAGCCAAATTTTGTAGAGATGCATCTTAGGTAATAGAAAGTACAAAGCAGAAACTTGAAGGAGAAAAACACCAGAATCAAAAGCATAGTTTTAAACTCTTTACAACTTTGCAACAGTAATGCCTCATAAAATGAACAAACTATACCTAGTGAATGGAAATTCAACCTCAGGAGTTTTGTCTTTATTGCCGTAAATGTAATTTTATTATCCAATAATAATGGAGCTATTGCAAGAGAAAATGTCAATGAATATAATATATTAAAGCATTCGAAATGTATTTGACTTAAGATCTGCGGACAAATGCCCTACTGGGTTTGTTTGTGTAAGGGTGGCTAGGACAGTAGGGCAAAAGAGCCCAGCCCGGCATGTAACACCCTATCAGCCAGCAATCAATTTAAGGTTCCTTTCTGGGAGCTGTGGCCTCAGGCAAGGCTAGCTTTTGTTAACAGAGGCTGCAGGCACTGGCTGATCCTACAAAGCAAAGCAAGTTGAAGTCCCACCAAAGGACCTAATCAAATTCTCTCTCTAAGAAGCAGCTTCTCATTTGCATTGTGCTGCCTCATCCCTTACCTGTGTCACTCCTCAAGAAGCCAGATGTTCCCCTTCTTCATTTCTAAGCCCTAGCTAGTCTCCCTGATGCACAAGGCCTAACCCATTTCATTTCCACACCCAGCTGCCGGCAAGTTGGCAGAGGAAAATACATTTGTTTATGCCCCTAGCCATCCATTTTCTTTAAGCTGGTTTCCAGCCAAGATCTGTATCAAGGTACCAGTTATTCTTTTCCAGTGGTTAAATTCATAAGGTTTTTAGTTCCCAAAGGCTCCTGATTAAAAGTAATTTGAACATAAAAAATGTCTTTAGCATTTCTTATATATGTCTCACTTTGTCCCTAAAAGTACTGCTGAATGCTTGTCCCTCTACTTGCTGTCAGAGATAGTTGTGTGCTTTAAAAGCAGTTAATTTAATTGATTTATGTAGATATACATGCACAGCACAATGCACAGACTGTAAGCCTACAGTTGGAGGAATCTAGACAAATAAACCTATCCATGAAACCATCACCCACTCAAGGCATAGGCCATTTCTACCACTCCAGAAAATTCCCTTGTGCCTTCTTCCAGTCAATTTCTACTTATCACTGTTGTGATTTCTAATGATATAGATTTTTTTTCTCCTAAACTTAAACTCCACATAAATGGCATGATTTAGTAAGTATTCTTTTGTGTCTGGCCTACTTCCCTTAACATACTGTTTTTAAAATTCATCTATCTCAAATGTTATGGAAATGTGTTCTTATTTTTCTTGGACAAATACCTGAGAATGGAACTGTTGGGTTTTATAAGAAAATGTTGAAGAGTTTTTCCAAGTGGTGGTAGCATTTTATATTCCCATTGGCAAAGTATAAGAGTTCTAGTTGCTCCATATTCCTGCCAACATTTGATGTTGTCAATCTTTTTAATTTTAGCCTTATAGAGGCTGTGAGGTGGTATCTCATTGTGGTGCTTTGCTGTACTTTCTCATGTCACTTAGGCATTTTTCTCTGTGTTTCCTTACTCAGGTTTGTCAGTTGTTATCTTGTGTTGCCCTTCACTTAGAATATCGTTCCTAAATCAAAGGCCAGAACACCCATAAACTATGGTGATGTGCAAGGCCACCTGTGTATTAGAAGGTAAGTTTGGGATGATAAAAGATGCATCTGTCAAAACATTTTCTTGACCCGCTCCTGCTAAGCTTCCTTTAGGTTTCCCAGGAGGGATAGGATGGATCACCATCAACCAAGTATCACAGTTACATTTATTAGAATCTTGGTGAATTAATTAAACAGATATTTGCTCAGTTATGGAGCCAGAGGGATAAAGGAGAAATAAAGGCAAGAAAGTGGGACTATATAATGTCTATCCCTGGACTCTACTTTGTTTCCCTTATTCAACTGCCACTTCCTTTAGGCTTTGACTCCTACCTAACCAGTTAATGCATTCCTCTTAGTGCAAGGAAATTATCCTTGAAGCTCATTAGGATCAAGTGCATCTCTTATTAATTGATTCAAAGTGAAAAAAAGCCACCACATTTCATGTAATTTAGGCTAAATAAAATTTTAAAACAGTGCAAATCAATTGAACTGTCCTTTCATGTTGCATCCTTCAACCGCTGAATATTCTATATGGCATTTCACAGAAATATGATTTGATTTGAGAACATCTGCAGCAGTCTGGAACACATTTTCCCCTGTACTTGACTTTTAGCTCATTACAGCTCTCAGATGTTCTCTCAGCAATCCTGTGACATATTGGAGTGTTGCTGAACAAACATCAGTGAAGCCGATGTCTTGAGTAGTGTCAATCTCAGTTGAAAATGTTTCAGCTTTCATAGCATCAACACTAGAAGAATTTAATTAACCCACTGAAACTTTCAAAATGATAGTTAATGCATGTAAGAAATAAGAAATCAGAAAAGTGGGAGAGAGGGGATAAGTGCTTAACCTCCTACAAGCTGATGCCTGCCACCTTCAGCCTGTGCTTAGGCAGCTCATGAGGAGCCAGGTTGCTCTGTGCAGCCTCCCACATTTTGCCATGAAACCTCTGACTTGCTCTATTGCCCCTATGGAGATGGAGAAGGTGGAGGTGGCACCTGCTGCTGTCATACTCCCCTGGTCCCCAAACAAGGTCAGCTTCCAGCCTCTAATCAGCTCCCATCCAGCTGCTCTCATGTTTTTAGTAGGTGGGGCTGGGGGACCAAGGTCAGAAAAGCGCTGTTGGCAGTGACACGGTTTTTTGCCCACTGCTGCTATTACATTAAGGAAGCAGCTGGTGAGATAATGTATGCCAAAGTGCTTTGTAAATTATAAAGTGCTTATATAATTGTCATGGATAATCACTACTGTTGTTTTATTCCTAGGTTGCAGGAAGAGCACTGAGCAGGGCTATTGCGTGGCAAAGTCCACCAGAAAGCTGAATAGATGGGTGTGTAATGTCCAGAGGGAGGTCTTTGGTGATAATACAAATTTAGAAGATGACAACAAGGAGAGTAAAATTGGCTGCATGGGTCTGATGAGCATATATTGTATCATGACAGCCATGAATATGGGAAATACTATTGTATTTAAGGGCAAAATAAGGCGAAGGGTCCTAAAAAATCAAGTTCAAGAATGTCCTCTCCACACACAGAAATGTTATGTACCCCCAGGATTTTGCCATGTTTTCTGTCTTAGCCTGAGGAACTCTTCCTACATTTACTAGATCTTAAATTTCAGATTGGTCTGGAAACCATTCTCAAACACCCCACCAACCTGCTATTCTGTGCATATCTCCCCATCACTGTAATTATGACTGCATTGTAAATAACTCTTTGTCTAATTCCACATTAGTCTGCAATCCTTTTGAGGGAAGGCAGTTATGTTATTATTAATATTTGCCTCTATAATACCTGGCGCATATTAGGTGCTAAAAATTGTTTGCTTGATAAAAAGTAAAGGAGAAACCAGGGGGAAAGAGTATTCAAAAACCAAAGAAGAAATTTCAAATATGAAATTCAGTCAGTTGTTGAATATAACAAGACCTAGGAAAGACTGGGAAATTACTGGATTTAGTGATAACTAAAGCTCTAATAACTTCAGTAAGAGTAGTTTTAGTAATCTGGGGAGTGGAGATGGGTAGGTATCTAATTTTGATAGGCTGAAAATAAAGCAAGTAAGGAATGAGAGACAGTGAGTGGAGATGATATCTTCTACAACCTGACCTTCTATTCAGAAGAAATTTATACTCTGTTACTTTTCTCTACAATCCAATGAGATGTATATTATTATTCCAAGTATTGGGATGAGGAATTGGGATGGTGGCTAAGAGAAAGTATGTAAGTGGCCCAAGTTCCTTATTACTAACAAGAAAGAAATTATGGGTAAGGTACACACTATGCTCTGTTTCCTTAGTTGGATTAGGCCAACTGTTGGATATCTTCATATAGCTTATTTAAAACCAGGTACAATTCAAGAATACATTTTTTCACTGTATGGTTTGAAAGAAAGGTCTCCAGTGTCATCAGGCACTTTGCCGAAAAACTGGGTGCAGAGTGATGTAATGGAAAGCTGCATTATGGAATTAGCTGTCAGTATGTGGGACCACGTGCAGAAAAGGAAGTGAAGATCACTAAAGGCGAGTATTCCCATTTTACAATTTTTCGGAGGGTTACCTCTATAGCCATCAGTCCCTCTGGCGGCAGGTACAAGTCTTTTGGAACTCTGTGTAATCCTTAACAGCTGATAGTACTGTGGTGATAACCAACTCTCAAATCTCAGCTACTCACACAAAGTTGGTCCCTCACTCACAAAAAGTCTGCTGTCTCTGGATGTCCTATATGCAGTCTCAGCGATCTAGGCAATCTGCTTCATGTTGCCACCTTCTCAACATAAGACCTTCACATTCACTGTGGCAAATGAAGGGAATATGGGGAATCAAGTGCCAGCTTAAAGGTTCCTACCCAGAATCACGTACAATACTTCAGTCACATTGTCTTGACTAAAGCAAGTTACCTAGTCACATAGAACATCCAAGAGGCAAGGAGACTTGATTCCTCCATGAAACCATGACACATTAGTGACCACCACTAATGCCTACTACCAACACGAAACACATGAACAGAGTAGGACAATCTAAAGCAGAATTTTTCTGTATCTCAAAAAAGACTGTATATGATAGTACTGAAATTCTCCTTCCCAGGGAGGCCTGGATTACCGCAAATGCTATATGTTTACTTTTGTTAGTTTCAATTAGGATCTACATTTAATGAAAAGAGTTGGTAATATTTAGGTCCTGAAAGGTGACTATCTTGATGGGTGACATTTGACAGTTCAGTTGGACTGGGTGAATGCAGAAATTAACTGCCAGAAGAGGATCTAGAGAAGATTTTATATTTTGAGATGATATGGGATGAAATAGATAAGTAGGGAAGACAAGAAAAATGTTTTAAAGATATATGTATGGCAACAAATCTACAAAAGGCACAATCTTGACAGGGTTTTCTATGAACAATCCATAGCACACCAGCCAGCAGGGAAGAGAGGCTGGGAGTGAGGTCTTCAGGGTCTTCCTGTCAATGAGGTATCCTCACAAACAGTGTCTGAAGCTGTAATCCAAAGGATTCTCTTCTCTGAGTAGCATTATCACATTTCTCCGTGCAAGCTGCAGTCACATCTCAAACACATTTCTAGGGGTCACCTGTGACCATGAAGTGCAGACTATTAAAGGGTATGAATTTGAGACACAATAGGATCACTTTCTGATATCTCTACAGCATAAAATAGAGGGGATATTTAAAAATAAAGTGATTAACTAGATCACTATGGGCAACCTAACAGATTGATCACATTTCTAAGAAAAAGAGGGAAAGGGATGGATATTTCATCTGGGTCTATAAACTGATTTGGTTAACCATGAGACTGCCAATTATTCAGTGCAATTAAAGATAACTTGGCCTATCCTTCCTAGGCTTCTAGGGTGTTGGTAAAGCTGTTCAATAACAGTTATGATCCATATAATTTGAAAGCTAAAAAAGCAAACTAATTATGGCTTCTTTTATTTAATTTTTTTTTTTTGTAAATCAGATCCTTTTTTTTAATTTCAAAAAGTAGACATTTAATTTTTTTCTCAAGTCTTAGATTAGGACAAATTGGCATAAAGCCGAATATAATTAGCATTTCTGTTGACTCTTTACATTATCAAAATGACTCCTTGACCCCTTTAATTAGCAGAAAATTATATCTTTTATCTAATGCTTCTTTTATTCAAGTGGGCAGATGAGCTTAAACAGAGATATAACAAATATATATATATATTTTCCCTCAGGGAGAGTCTCAAGGGCATAGCTCAGAATTACAGAGAGATATTTTGCATCACTCCATAAAACCGGGATTAGGAACAAAGCTAACTGGTTTGCAATAAATGGGCACTGATTTTCTAGAGTTCTTAGGAGGGAAGGTAGGGGGTGAGTTCAAGGATAGTATTTGAATTCAAATTTTAACTTCCATGCTTACAGTAATGCTTTCTTTATAAATCCTCAGTCTCCTACCTAGAACAAAAAAAAATTCCAATTTTTTTCTCCTGGCTTACCAGCAACATCAGAATTAATGTGGGTAAGTTGTGCTGAAGGATGAAAAGTAATTTTACATAAGTTCTATGTGTATAATTAATATTGATAAGGTGCATTCCGATTTAAGCAGTATATTTGATGGAGTATGAGGAATTATACTTAACCACTTACTTTCATGAAAGTGACAAAAGGAATAATTACATTTGTGCTTGGCAATTAGATATCTGTTTATGAATAAGGAGAAATAGGAAATCATATTTTAAAAAAGCATGATGGGTGAAGGCAAAGCTTGGTGTGATGCTAGCAAAACAGTACAAGTGTTGTAAGGTTTGCATTTTATTTTAGGCATACAATGGTGGATTTCAATGAGGCAGCAGGTAGTGGTAACAAAAATTGTAAAGCTCAGTGTTACCCAAATTCCTAGACCAGGCCAGCTGTCAACTCTCCACACTCAGGAAGTGGGAAGCCATATTCTGCAATATCTTGTCCTGTGTCCATGCTGATGCAGGCATTGCCACTTGATCACACACCTCTGTTGGACTTGGCTTTGGAACATAATCTTTTTCTACATACTGCTGCTGGCAACTACTACCAACTGATTAGAGTTGCCCTGTGAAATAGACCCATATACCCTTGAGATGGGAGAGAGACTAAGCTGGGAAGGCTCATAGTGGCATAAACTATTTTGGTTATAAGCAATGCAAAACTACCTCATTCTATGACATGAGAGGAGACTCCCACCAGCACCTCCCCTAATGGCTCATTTTAAATTCTGGTATTGTTACTCTGATTTGACAACATTTAGTAGGCTCCTCCCTTCTACCTATTTTAGGACCGATGATGGACCACTCATCATCGGTTAACAGCTTGAATCCCAAATTAAACAAATTTACTTTCATTATACCTGGAAAGTGAACACTTCTGAATTATTTAGAAGCTTTTTTCTTCCAAAAAGGAGTGCTTCAAAGGATGAAGGTGCTAGATTTTGACAAGCTCAAACAAAACTAAGCTAGTAAAATCACATTATCAGTAGAAGGTTAAGAGAAAGTATAAAAATAATGTGTAAGTTACACATATAGAAATTACCCCAATATTTCTATGTCTGTACCTACATTATATCTATGTATCTATGTGTCTATGTATCTATCTATCCATCATCTATTTTAGAATTAACTATAACACTAAGTGGCATGTGCTGAATGTCTGCTTTCTATGTGCTATACACTTACATATGATTTCTAAGCTTGACAAAGCACCTATGAAACTGATATCATTATTTAAACTTTGCCAATACAGGAATAGAAGATTGTGTGATTCATACATCTGGCCCCAGTTCACCCAGTAGTAAGACATTGAGCCTGGATTCAAACCTAGACCTGCCAGACTCTAACACCATGTTCTTTTCACTATGGCATGCTGACTTCTTTGTGGTATCATTAAACATTAATGAGATGATCAGACACTCAGAACTACAAGAGGGGGATATCAAATCTTATTCAAGATTCTTTGCTTCTACTTAGTAATAATTACCATTTATAAACAGGTGTCTGCCCTATTCTTTTTTTTAAGTTTGTTTATTTTTTGAGATGGGGGAGGGATGGCAGATAGAGGGAGAGAGAGAAGATCCCAAAAAGCAGGCTCCACACTGTCAGCGCAGAGCCTGACACACAGCTCACACCCATGAGCCCTGAAATCATGATCTGAGCTGAAATTCAATTAAGCTGGATACTTAATTGACTGAACCACTCAGGCTCCTCTGTCTGCCCTATTATTAAAGGATACTTGGCATTTCAGTATTCTACTTAAGATGCTACTCAAACCATCTGATGATATTTAGAGATGTAGAGAAGTTCTCATAATATCTACGGAGTAGACTCTGATCTGGTAATCTTGGAAAATTTGAACTTTCAGGAACTGGTGCTTTGTTTTTTTGTTTTCATTTTCTGCCATGTGTTCTGAAGTCAGCTAAATCAATAAAAACATTTAGCCTCATGCAATCTTGCTACAATCATAGAAGGTGATCTCAATAATACCGCTTCCTATTTCAATCATTACCCAAGCAACTGACAGAAAGGTAAAATGTCATCTGGAAGTTTTCTAACAATATAAAGTACCCAACTGGCAGCCTCAAAAGGAATAACCACAGGGACAAGCTTCAATGGGAGAAAGTAACATGGACAAGAACCACAGGGCCATAAGATGAACTTGAAGGAAAATGGCTTTCATCTCTCTCACTCCTTTTCTGGCCTAGCTCTAAAGTCATATTAGAGAAAAGAGCAAAAAAAAAAAAAAAAGTATCATAGATGGGTGAGAGTTAGTTACAAGAGCCTACAGATAGGTTCTCACCATGGACTTTTTATTTTAAGATTTCCATATAGTTGTTGATGAAATTGAATATTTCATGCTTTTCTGCTTTACATTTTTAAAGTATTACATACATTTATTCCAGTCACAAGTTCTTTGTGAAATATAAATATCATGAATATGCCCTCTCATTCTGTGGCTTGCATTTCCATATACTTAATTATGTCTTTTGATGACCAGAAGTTAATTTTGATGAACTATACATTATCAGTTTTGTTTTGTTGGTTAGTGTGTTTTGCATCCTATCGAAGAAATCTTTCCTTATCGCAAGGTCACGAGGATATTTACTTATGTTTTCTTTAAGATTTTTATACTTTTATATCTATGTTATATTCAAAATTACTTTTATGTCTTGTGTGAGGAAAATATGAGGTTCCATTAATTTTAGCACCATTTATTGAAAGGACTTTTCTTTCTCCATTGAATTTTTTGGCACCTTTGTGAAAAGTCAATTGGGTATATATGTGTGGGTCTATTTCTGGATTTTCTATCTGTTCCATCAATCTATTTGTCTATCTTGATACTAAAACATGCTTGTTTGGGGGCGCCTGGAGGGTTCAGTTGGTTGTCTGACTTCAGCTCAGGTCATGATCTCGCAGTTCGTGGGTTTGGGCCACATGTCGGGCTCTGTGCTGATAGCTTAGAACCTGGAGCTTGCGGGCCGCCTGGNCTCTCTCTCTCTCCTAGAAATAAATAAAAATTAAAAAAAGAAAAAAAAAGAACCTGGAGCATGCTTCTGGTTCTGAGTTTCCCTTTCTCTCTGTCCCTCCCCTTCTCATGCTCTGTCTCTCTCTCTCAAAAATAAGTTAAACATTAAAAAATTAAAAAAAAACATGCTTGTTTGATTACTTTAGATTAATAGAAAAACTTGAAGACAGTTCAAATCCTCTAACTTTGTTCTTTTTCTAGACTGTTTTCGTTATTCTAGCTCTATTGTATTCAATACAAGGTAAATTTTAGAATCAGTTTCTAAAATTTAATAGTCAACTTCTACAAAAACATGTGTTGGGATTTTGATTGGGATTGTGATATATCTACAGATTCATCTGGAGAGAACATATCTCTCCATTGATTTTTTTCATTAATTTCTCTCAGGACTTCCTTATAGTTTTCAGTGTATGGATACTGCATACATTTTAATTTGTTGCCAAGTATTTTGTGGTTTTTTAAATGCTATTGTAAATGGAATTTTAAAATTTAATTTTCTGGTTGTTCATAATTACTACTGTTCATATATAAATTCAACTCAGTTTTGTATACTATGTTTGTATCATGAAACTTTCCTAAGTTCATTTATTGCTTTTAATAGTGTTTTTATGTATTCATTGGGATTTTTGATGTATACAGTATTACCATCTGCAAATAACAATTTTAGTAGGTTTCTAATCTGAATGCCATTTATTTGTTTTTATATCTTTAGGCACTAGTTAGGACCTCTAGTACAATGCTGGGGAGAAGTGTGAGAGTATACATGCATCCCTAGTTCTGGATCTTAGAAGAAAAAGTTTACTTATTCACAGATTAAATATGACATGTATTGTAGAATTTTTTGTACATGCCCTTTATCAGACTGAGGACATTTCCTTCTATTACTAGGTTGCTTAGAGATTTTAGTATGAGTGGATGCTGGATTTTGTCACATGCTTTTTCTGCATCTAAGGAGCTGTACCCAGAATATTTAAAGAACTCCTAAAATTCAGTAAAATATAAACCAATTTTTAAACAGGCAAAAGATTTGAATAGGTACTTCGCAGAAAAGATATATGGATAGCAACAAGAATATGGAGAGGTGCTTAATATCATTAGTTTTTGAATCAAATTCAAATTCAAATCACAAGGAAATGCAATGTACATGTACTAAAAAGATGGAGACTACCTCATGTTGGCTGGAATGTGAAGGAACTGAAACACTCATCCACAGTTGGCAGGAGTATAAAATGGTACAACCACTTTGAAGTCTGTTGGCAAGTTTCTTATAAAACTTCTACATCACTTTATGACCCAAGTACTACACTTTTAGGTATCAGTCAAAGGAAATGAGAACAGTTATGCCTAAAAGCTTATTTTAGACATATTTATAAAACTGTAAAAGTGAAAACAGCTCAAATGTCATTTTGAATGAATAACCAAATGATGATATATTTATTCAGTAGAATATTATTCACCAATAAAAAGAGATGAGTTAGTTAACACCCACAACAACATGGATGAATCTCCAAACCACTGTGCTGAGTGGAAATAACCACAAAGACAAAAACACATATTCTTAGGAATTCAAATTATATGATGCTACAGAATAGGAACAAACTCATCTATGATGATATAAACCAAACTGTGTTTACTTCTGGTAGGAGAGGATGGAGAGATAATGATTGGGAAGGGGCAGAAGGGACTCTTCCAAGATGCTGGCAACTTTAGATATCTTGACAGACGTGAGGATTCTGTGGATGTCTGAATCTGTCAAAACTCATCAAATGGTTCATTTAAGACCTGTGCATTTTTCTTTATGCAAATTATATCTCAAAGCACGAAAGAATAAATAGCATGGAAGACATAAAACTTTTAAAGTTGTAAGTTGAAGATACCTCTCTCCTCTTCCAAGATTGTTATTAGGCCTTTTGTAATGGTCATGCTTGTGATAGCATATGTTCTTTTTGAACACTTCTTTGTTCTCTGTGTTGGATAACAAGCCAGAAAGAAATAAATAGATAGTTAGATATTTACATATAAATACCACAACTAGATAGCAGTGGTTTTATAAAGTCCAATCACTTGTGGCTTTAAAATAACATGAGAATGCACATATTTTGATATGTTTCATCAAAATAAAGCCTTGTTTTAGGAGGTGCTATACAAGCACATTGACAGTTTTTTCGGATTTTATCGTAATGAAGGCTTTTTAATGGGAACAGATTTTGTTCACTTATTAATATCACTGATGTGTATTCCATCATGTTTTAATACCTACTGAAAGTAATCTGGCACTTTATGTGTTCCTTCTAAAATCACTGCTATTCTTGAAAGGGACTGGCTGGAATTTTGATTATAAATTTGCTTTCTGTTTTCCTTCCAAATAAGGATGCCGCAGATAGTTTGTGCAAATTAGTTATATAAACATGTAGCAATGTGCTAGGTGCTTGAAAATTCACATATAAATACGACATGACCTCTGTTTTCAAGATGCTCATAACGACCTCAGTGATCGACAAGAAGACCTATAGCCAGAAGACAATATAATAAATGCAATACCAGTTACAGGAACAAGAATAGAGAAATAAGGGACTCAACTTTCCTAAAGAGAGAAGAAGAGGGTCATTGATGAGTTCACAAAGGAAGTGACATTTAAGATAGATCTGAAAATTAATGTGTGATTGATCAATATAAATAAATATTCAGCAGTCCAGCTACCATGCCTTCGCTTCTACATGGTAGATGTTGTGTCAGACACTGGTACACAGTGTGTGATCTAGGCCCTCGAGAAGTTTTGGCTCTAGGTACATTTTGCTACACCAAGAAAGAATAAAGGTTGCTCACCTGCCTATCTCTGATTTCTTCTATCTCATTTTACGAAACTAGATTCATACGTGAAATAGAACTTTAAGTTCAAAGTTACTTTTTACAAATTCATTTCACTTCTGATGTGATGGGAAAAGCAATGGCTTAGTAAGTCAAATGACTACTAATTTTTAATGCTACCACTTAGCTGTTTTCTTACAGCATTCATTTATCATTCATTGACTTATTCGAGCAGCATTTACAGAGCCCTTACTGTGTATCAGTGGGTGTCCAAGGAATTGGGAAGTGAGTTTACTGTCTACTAGAGGAAAAAGACATTCAAAAATTCACATGCTGGGTGATACTTGCTTCAACTAAGGTTGAAGAAGAGAAGAAGAAATTAATTCTGATGTAAAGATCAAAGAATAACTCAGAGAGAAGGGGTGCTTGAGAATTTCTCTTCAATATGGGAAAGACATTTCAGATGCAGGGAACAGAAAGTAAAAATGCATGCAGACCCTAATCAGTCAGTAGTTTTGGCCTGTGCTGGTCCCTTTCAAGGGCTCTTGCTTAGGAATCCTGCTCCCATCCCAAGCATAAAGAAGTGAAGTCATTTCCTCCCATGTTTTTCAGTTGCAAAATTTTCTGTTCTAATATTGGAGCATCCAATTTCTCTCATATTTCCCAAGCAAATAATCTCAACATAATTGTGATTTGCCACATCTAAAAATTCTAAATACTAATATTTTATTTTCTGATATCACTAAAATATATACTTTGCCTCCAATTCTAAAGAAGAATTGTGGCTAACGCTATAATTGCAGTTACATTCTCAATTAAATATTCTTCACAACCCCTTAACTAAAATCTTGGGGCCAAATATATCTCAGATTTAGAAATGGTGTTCTGGGGGCTTCAGCAAAGTAAATGTGCGACCTCCCAGCAAGGTGTGGGGGAGCAACTTGGAATTAAATGCACCGGTTTCCCTGTAGTAAACATTTAAATGTTCACTCAAAGAGGAAAAAAAAATAAAAATTATAAATAGCCTCACATCAGCTCAGGTCATGTTTGCTGCCAAATGAGTTGTGTGAAATGTTGGTTTCAGCACTTTCTGGATTTCAGAATTGCTAATGAGGGACTGTGGACTTATATTGTGGTTATCTTCATTTCATAGTTTTAGAGAGAGGTTGGAAGAGCTTAATTAACTTGTCCAAGTCGCCTCCCTAGTTAAGTAACAAAACATCATGTAAACCTATCAGTCTTACTCTGGACTCTGCTGGTAACCTCTGTCCTATGTGTGGCAAACAACCACTTCACTTTCACTGAGGTGCCTAGGTTTTCACCAGGGATAAGGAGGCATTAAGATAACTGAGAGCAAATAACTGGATGCTTTGCTGCTGAGATCTTTCCTTTCTGTTGTCCCTGTGAATATCTCTGCTTCCTTATCCTCACGGATTTCTTCATTGCTGACCATCTGCATGGACTGGGGATGTTATGTCTTCAATGGCAAAGTGTCTCTATCCTCAAATTCTTCTTGCTAACTTACATTTCTTTGAGGTAACTGCCGCACTAATTCCCTGCCCCCATTTCCTTATCAGGTACTTTCCACCACTGGCCACTCAGAACTCAGTATGCTGCTTCTGGATTTTGTCATCTCTTTCACTCATCTTCCAGCTCAAAATTGTTTACTGCCAGCTTTCTCCATCAACAGCAGCTTGCATTGCACTCCATGGCTAACCTCTCCATTTCTTAAGGATTTTTTGTTGCTATTCTCTCCTTTATTACCCTTGGCAATGTGGATCCTTAGATCCCTCCATCAGAATCACAATGTCACAATGCAGATTCCTTCCTGGACCCACTTCTGACCAACTGAATCAGCATCTCGAGGAGCAGGGACAGAAAATGTACATTTTTCCTAAGTATACCCCATGGTTTTTAAGCACCAGCAGTTTGAGATCAACTGCTCTGTGGTGTGACAAAGCCTGTGGCTGCTCTTTGTATGGGTTTTGTTCTCATGTTTGCAGGTACAGATTTATACAACTGGCACCATAAGACCAGAGCAAACTATAAATGCCTGACATTTTGCCTTTCCAAAGCAACCTGAAGAAACACTGCTTGGGAAGTTTAATAAATTAATAAGTGAGGTATGCAAAGGGAGAGTATATTAATATACTAATTGCTTAAAAGATAACATGGCTAATTTGGCCAAATCCTTGTTTCCATAGCTAACGTCTCATTTTCTCTCCATCTTCAAACACTGTACTGTAATTGGTTTCTTCTAAATTTCTACTCTAATTTATTCTAGTCTGACCTCTGAGTGAAAGATTAAGTAGAGTAACAATTGTACTTTCCAAACAAATCTTTCCTATAAGAAGCCAAGCTTCTTCTAACAGGCCCTTCTAAAGAGTGTACATCATCTCAGGTTTTCCCTGTAACATGAAAACACTATAAGAAGCAGCATCCTATCCTTCAGCTAGTGAGAGAGCAATATTAGTTGTTTTCAAAGATACACACACACACACACACACACACCAGCAACGCTATGAGGAACAATTAGGAAGCCACCTATGCGTTGGGATCTAGCACACTTTGATTCACTGTCAGGGACATTAAGATAAAGGGGGACAATCATCTATTGTTTTAGTCATGTCAGGCCACACAAGGGAATCCAAGAGCAAAGATCTATTACCAGATCAACTGCTAGTTCTTCATCTTAGAGTTGATAAGTGAACTGCTAATATAATCACATAGGCAAAAATATGTAAAAAAAATTTTTTTAAATGATAATGCTGAAAATTACACTTATGATTTTGATGAAGGCTGGGATTACCAAAATAAAGTTGGAATCTAGATTCAAACTGTCAGAAAATCAATTTCCACTTATGTTATTGACACAAGTGTCTTCATCATTATTCATCTTTTATTTGAATATATAAGTTTTGAAATGAGTGTGGAAGTCCCTTAAAGACAAAACAGCCCAGTGCAATATAACTGCTAACATTTCAATTCACTCAAATTTGAGACAATGTTTTTATTAATGGTCATAAACTATCAAAACTATCATGTCAGAGCCAATTTATTTGAGATATTTACATTGAATGAGTATAAATTTATTTGTGGAAAAGAACAGGTGCTTTTTTTTTTTTGCTATGAACAACCTTCAGATATTGATGGTCATTGATAAAGGCAAGAACGCTCGCTGTCTAAATACTGCAGACTCAGTTTATGATAATATGATTAGCTACATTAATAATGCTGCTTAGGCACAGTCTTGCTAATTACAATATTATAAATATTAATGCCACCCACCCTTTTTTCTGTTTGATTGCTACTCATGAAGTCATTCATCATGATATTTTCCAGGAATCTACACTGTAAGATTTTATTTCTTTCTCTCTTTTGTTTTTCATTACTGGACTTGCAATCATGCACATTATTTTTCAAGAAGCCCTTATTTTTGGCTACCTGGGAGGAGAGCGATATTTTCTATTAAAACTAGCCAAATGTAAGTCAGTTATATGATGTTTCTCTGGTTCTCTCAGAACCCCTAACCCTGGCACCCAAGGCAGAGTACCCAGGGTTTTTGTTTTCCATTCTTTTTCATGTGACCTGTTTCAAGTTAAGATTCATTTGAATTATTAAATGCTTCCTTAAAGAATCTTTTTATACTTGCCTTTCTTTTTTTTCCCTAAAGTTAATTATTGATGTAGTGACAAGCTGAAAAGACTAAGAATTATAATTTTTTCCTCCCCTCATTCAGGACTCAAGAAATGTCTTCTGACAATGGTTGTCTATTTAGAATAATACAAAGGAAATACAAAGGCAAAATGCTGAATGTTGTTTTAGAGAAGATTTGCTAAAATCACTGTATTATACAAAATGTAAATGTAGTATATATTTCTCTGAAAATAGCAGTTAGTGAGAAAGTTGGGACATAACCTTTTGAGCCCAGGTTTAACCACATAGCAAAAGCAGTTACAAAGGATGCTGATTAGATTTTAATTTTAAAAACTTCATCATATTATTCAGGGCTCCAGTGATTTGATTGTCTTGAAAATAGAAAGGTAATGTTATAATTTCCAGAGCTTGTTAAAGAATAAAGAAATCTCCAGCCTCCCACTGCAAAGAATGCCAGTCATCGCCACCGTAAGCAAGAATTTGGAGGCACTTTACACTACAAACTTCAATCTTTTCCCTTTACATGACCTTGTGTTATATTGGTTTTATAAAAATGTAACTCACGGACCTATCATATAACTGTAATCAAGCCTCCTTCAGAACGATTCTACTACAGAAATAACATCCAAAAGGCACTGTGTTTCCTCTGTTAGTGAGATCGTGTGAAAGAAAACAAGACCTGAAATAGAAAGTGACCGAGATAGAGTTCTTAAGGACAACAGAAGTTGAGCACGTACCTTTCCCATGAGTTCAGCAATACAAGGAACCGGTTTCCCTTTCTGGTGACTCACGGTAGCCGGACTCTGCCCATCCCAGGCTTGCAGTTCTTCAATGCTTTTCAGATAAAGCAGGGCTTTGAGACCAGTGCAGTAGTCTTGGATGACAGTGAAATCCTGATTCTGAACGGCACTGCATACCTGGAAAAGATGGAGCAATTAACCCAGTGTGAAACCAAGAGCTAATTCTCCAAATGGGCTCACTTTTCATTTATTCAAGAAAAATTATTTCTGTTCCAGGCACTGTTCCAAGCATGGCATGTCAATCATTGGGTGGGGATGGGAGTGCTGGGTGGGGAGGGACTGTGAACGGGCACAAGGAAGCTTTCAGGACAATGTATGCTTTCATAAATTTGATGTGGTGATGGCCTCACAGGCATACACATATTTCAAAACTTACCAGATTGTACCCTTTAAATATGTGCAGTTTACTGTATGTCAGGCAAACCTCAGTACAGCTGTTAAAAATTAGATCCAGTTGGTTGGATTTACAAGGAATCAAATTAAGTACAGCATAAGAAATGACATTTTAACTCTCTCATTTGCCCTCTATTGATTGGGATGTACTGCCTGGAGGTAGTTCTCAAGTTCAGAGGTGGTTTTGCTGAGTCTGAGTGCTGTTCATCTGTTAACTCAACCACCATTGACCCCTGTCTACCTCTTCAGCCTCATCTAGTCTTGTTCTTTTTGCTCCAATCACCCAGGTCTTGCTCTTTTCTTCACATTTGCCACATTCGTTCCTTGCCTTAAGACTTTTTCATAAGATCTTGCAGCCTAGAAAATCCTTCCCTTCTACCCATGGCTGAGTACTGGCCCCTCTTTATCTCATGGTAAATATCACCTTTTAAAGGAGGCTCCAAGAACCCAGAATAGGCTAAGGCCTTCTTTTACCGATATGTTTTTTACTTATAACTATACTACATTTGATTTACAGCTCACTTCCCAGACAGAAGTTTCAGGTGGGAAGAAACTGTCTTCATCTTGGTGACTATAATATCCACAGTGTTTGTCACTTATTCTGTTCTTGATAAATATATGCCTTTGGGACATCTGGATGGCTTAGTCGGTTGAGTATCTGACTTTGGCTCAGGTCATGATCTCACTGCTTGTGGGTTTGGCCTCGCATGGGGATCTCTGCTGTCAGTGAGAAGCCTGCTTTGGATCCTCTGTCTCTCTCTCTCTTTCTGCCCCTCCCCTGCTCATTTTCTCTCTTTCTTTCTGACAAAAATAAACATTAAGAAATTTAAAAAATATGTCAAATGCATGAATAAATTACAAGACATATTTTAATTTGAGTGACCATATGTCAGAAGATAAAGAATAAAAAAATTCTAGAGTAAAGGAAGGTTGAATCTGAGAAATTAGGATCCTTCTAATAAAAATAAACCTGAAAGTCTGTGTTGGGATTTGAGGTAGACCTTGAATTTAATGGATTTAGATAAATACTTCTAGGTTAACTATTACCAAAGACACCTCAAAAAGCAGAAACAAAAATCTTTCATTTCCTTTTCTCAAGTGCTGTATGTTACTACAATGTTAAGAAGAGAATCGAATAACTACTAAACACAAAGAATATTTTCCATGAAGTCCATTACATTACATTAAAAAAATGTTTCTCAAGAAGAATGATTTGAGCATTAACTGGGCCTCTTATAACTTTCTTAGAGTTGATTTTTTTGAGAACAATTATAAAAATCATAATTTCCTCCACAGAATTTGTTTAAACTGTAAGTCAACTGATGCCTTACTTTACCCTTTTTGTTCACTGTGAGATTTCCTTTCTTTTTTTTTTTTGTAGTATATGCTTATGGGTATAATTTTACTCTAGTCTTAAAGTAGTGCACCATATGACCATAAGAAATCAGATTTCAAAAGAACATCATGTCATGTTCTTTATGTGATGTTCATGATTGTTATAAATACCTGTAGCTAAAAGCAATCTAGATACTTTGTAACATATGAATAGTAAAGCTGAATCTCATTTATTCCCGATTTATCCAGTGAGAAGATGTAAAAGCCACTAATTTTCTTAATGGCACAATTTGTGTATGGTAGACTTAGCCCAACGGCGCTGGATGGTCAAGAGAAGACTTGGTGCATTGTATTGTATTGTAATTTTTTTAGTTGAAGTAAATTAACATAGAGTTGCTGTATTTTAACCAGGGAAGAACATGGTAGGTCCTATGGCTAGGAACACTACCTCTTTCCCACCCCTTCCTACGCTCGTATTCTATAGTGCTAGTGTGTCATGTAGTTAGGAGCTATACTGAGTATATGAAGGAAACATAAAACCTCAAAAGGGAGGAGAGATTACAAGATGGCGACTGAACATGGCTGGGATGGTCTGCTATGCTGCCAACACTGGAAGCCACCATCAGACATGGGTGTTTGAGGGGATCACTTCAGCTAGGTTTCATCACAAGGCAAATGTCAACCTATGTATATACCTTCCCATGAGTAATTTAATTTCTGGTTTCTGATAAGATGAAGCTCATTAATTTTCCTGATGGGAATGTCTGATCATAGGAACTTTGCACATTGATATTTTCTTTTAAACTTTTAATATATATATATACATTATCTGAGGATCTTATTTAAATTCAGATTCTGTTTCTGTAGGTTGGGAATGAGACCCAAGATCCTGCATTTGTGACAAGCTCCCAAGTGGTGTTGATGCTGCTGGACCGCACAGAATAGCAAGATCTTAAGCCCTGGTAGGGATGGACCTCAACCTGAAATGTTATCTGCAAAGTGAATTTCTTATAGATAAACAATTTCTTCTTGACTTTTACTTTTCATTGTAGCAACATTTTCATAGCCCTTTAAGAAGCACTGCTTACAATAATAAGTCACATCTGAAGAAACAAGTAATTTGCTGATTAAATAGTAATAAGACCCAAAATAAATCTTAGGATGCAAGCACACCGTTGGGAACAGCTTCGGCCATGGGATTTGATGTCAGAAAATGAATTTGCTCAGAAAGGTGCCTTGTTCCTGCCTAACCTTTACACTCCACTGAGGGCTTTATCTCTGTCTCCGAGGTAAATGGTTCCTGTTAAAATGCCAAACATGTAGCTGCTATTCCTAAATGGGTGTGTTTTATATGACATCTCTTTGTTTGTTTAACAGCTCTGATTAGGACTCTTAATAGGCGTTAACATGTTTGCTTAGTATAATTCGTAAGTTCTTTATGGTGAAGGCTGGTTTATCTTTCTTCACAGCAGGACATCAGGTGCCATTATAAGGATCATTGCCACTATTAATTATTTCCATAAGCATGAATATCCTTATAGTGAGCTGTTTTAAATAGGGGCCCCTGGATTCTCAGCAGGATCAGCAGGGCTGAGTAGGTGGCGGTCCCCTGTACAGCAGGATTTGAGGAGTATCATAAAGTTCCTACTGCCACTGAAAAGTCTTCTCCAGAGGTCTGACACAGTGCCCTGAATTTCTGTTTTAGGTGCATGCACATTCAGTCAAAGCTTCTATGCAAAGTGACCGTACAAATACCTGCAAAGTAACACAGGGTTGCGGAGTGCTATTCTTTTCCCATTATTGCTCATTAAATGAGATTAAGCACATTAATTGTAAATTACCTATTTATGGTTAGTTACATCTTTAAAATCTTCTTTACACACCTTCTTTCTTTCTTTTTTTTTTTTATACCGTATTTCTTTCAATACTCAAAATAAATCTAAAAGTTAGGCAGGAGAGAGGGTAATGTTTTCTTTTAAAAATGGAATGAACTTGGGACGCTTGGGTGGCTGTTGGTTGAGCGTCTGATTTCAGCTCCGGTCATGATCTCAAGCTTTGTGGGTTTGAGCCCCATGTCGGGCTCTGTGCTGACAGCTGGTAGCCTGGAGCCTGCTTCAGATTCTGTCTCTGTCTCTCTCTGACCCTGCCCTGCCAGCGCTCTGTCTGTCTGTCTCTCTCCTGAAAAAGTAAACTAATGTTAAAAATAATAATAGTGTGGAGGTTCCTAAGGAAACTAACAATAGAACTCCCCTATGACCCAGCAATAGCACTGCTANATTTGACAATAAACTATTTGTAAAAAAAATAAAAAAAATAATAATAAATAAGTAAATAAATATGGAAAGAACTTGACTTTGAGAAACTATTTCTTAGTCAAATCTGGTGGTTTTTATGCTGTGCCAAATGGTACAGCCTCGAGGCTATGAGCATGCACACAGAAGTCCAGCAGAATCAGGGTGAAACTACATCATAGCTACATAAGTATGTGCAACTTTCTTCACTTAAAAATGGAGATTAAATACTTAATACGCAGGAAACTAAAAGGCAACATATTTAAGTCTTAAAATAGTGGCTAGTACTTAGTAAGTTAGATTGGCACCAAAAATAAATTTCATAATATGAATAAATCATTAGACCATGAATTAGGCAAGACATAATTTTTTAAATCTAATACTTTTTTCAGCCTAATGCAGTAAAAGAAGGTCATGGACATTATTTTTATTTGCATTAAGTGATGATCTCGAAAAAAGTGTTTGGTCTTGTTGCCAGAAGACATGTCTGAGCCCCAGCTCTGTATTTCAACAGCTGTGTGACTGGGGTTAGTCATTTAGCATCTTGAGTCCTCCTCTCTCACTTCCCAATCTGAAAAAAAAAGTGGATGATAATATCTAATTTATTGTTGTGAGGATTAAATTACATCGTGTAGGTGGCAGTGCTGTGGAAATTACAGCACCCAGAAGGATAGAATGGTACTAAACCTCATTGTTATTATCAGATAATTTAGAGTTGAAAGTGTCTATAAGGTCAAAATGGAAAGTTCTGCCTGTAAAGAAAGAGCCAACTTCCTTGAAATGTAAAAGACAATTTACTAGGAAGCTAGCAAATAGAATCCAAATTGGATTAAAAATACTAATCCCAGGTAAATAATTTGGCAGAGGAGAGTTCTACAGAATCAGGACACGGTGGGCTGGCACATGTTTTTGTGTAATAGAGCAGTGATCTTTCAAATGATATTTCAAAATGTGACAGTTATTAAATAGGGATATTAAATTTTTTTTCTTAATATTTGTTTATTTTTGAGAAGGAGAGAGAGACAGAGCATGTGGGGGATGGGCAGAGAGAGAGAGAGAGAACACAGAATCAGAAGCAGGCTCCAGGCTCCGAGCTGTCAGCACAGAGCCCAAATTCAAACCCATGAATTTTGAGATCCTGACCAGACCTGAAGTGGGATGCTTAACCCTCTGAGCCACCCAGGTGCCCCATAAATAGGGATCTTAAACTACCAAGCACAATGCAGATGAACCCACAAACATAATTATCCCTTTTTACTTCATTTCACATAGATGGACAAACTCCACTCCAGGTCCTAGAAATGTGGGCTATATGCATGTAAAATATATGTTTACATTTGAATCCAAAGTAGTCTTAGAGTTGCTGTAAATTTATTGCTAAAAGGAATGGTGGAGTAAAAGGAATACATTTAAGTAAAAATGGAAATTCTTCTTCAGTGCTTAGCACAATCCAAAAAACACTAATAACAGACTCTTATGTAGCTGGAAGAAGTTCAAGTGTATTCTTATGAGCACAGTCTATAGATAAAACACTGAATAAGGAAGTATATCCATGGACTTCTTCAAGATTTCCCAGAAAAAGGAAAAAAAATTCCTATGATCTCCCCTTACTAATTTATTTTGATAAAGTGTTAAACTGTTTAAACAATGTAAAACACCTGCAATATTTTACATGGTGCTTTGCAGTTTTCAAAGCACATTATCAAAAGGTCAGAAATATTTATATAGTGATTTACAGTTTTCAGAGCATGCCAACAAATTAAGGAAAAGGAAATTTAGAAAAATTTCAGACCAGCCTCCTTATTTAGGAGTCCAGAATGGCTAAGTGACTTATCTGTGGTCACACAGCCAGTTGGAGGCAGCACTGGTCTCCCCACCTGGCCTGAAGCTCTCTCCGGTACGGCACTGCCTCTGCAGTACCTTGGTCTGTACACCAATTCTGACAGTAAGACAGAGAAGGTGCCATTAAGTCCTTGGTAAACTGAGGAAATCGAAACTAAACATTGAATGCTTTGCCCCAACTCAAAAGATTAGTAGGTGGTAGAGCCAACAGTCAGATTAAGATATTCTGACCTCTGCTCTTATTCATGGAAATGTCAAAATCCTAAATTTGAGAAGTCTTCTATAACTAAATAAGCACATATTTCTAATTCTCAAAAGAAGCAGCACATTGTTGTAAAATGACTTCAAATTTATAATGTAACAAATAATGGCAGAAATATACAGATTTTTAAAATGTAGGATCTTAATAATTGGATGACCACTTGAAAGTTGATGACGAAAACTGGAAAATGAACCTCTGCTGTTGTTGGATGGAAAAGCAGTTTCCACACCCACTGATTAAAAGCATCAGATTTTCTCAAGGCATGAAATCAGTAATTCCTCCTTGGGTTCTGCCCAGTACTGATCAACAGATATGTAAAACTACATTATACTTTCGAAACTGTAGTATACCACATATTGTTAAGGTAATAATTCAGAATAACAATATCTCCCTATGAGTTTTCGGTACTATATAAACATGGCACTGCTTACTAGAAAATTCATGAATAAAACACCAAAATTATCATTTATAAGGCAATAGGTGAAAAGACAGCCCCTGGAGATACATAGTACATAAGGGGCTAGATGGGTATATATTTGTATATCCACATAAAACCAAAAATCTTAGTTGTTCTATCGTATTTAGTTTCCATTTGTTGAAGCTGTACAACATCAAAGTCGTGATGTCCCTATATATTGTATTTAGCAGTAATGTAACGGACTACGTGAAGAAATCAAAGTGAGAGTTTCTAAGTAGTTTCCTGGCAATTGAGACAGCAGGCTCTTTCATCTGCTCTGTAACCGTGGCAGTGCATTGATTTAAACTCCTTCTGAGATCTCAAATGCTTTCATACTCTTAGGTCTCTCAAGCTGCCTTTTTTTTTTTTTTTCTCAAAGTGATAAAATTCTAGCATTCAGCAAAATACCATCTTGTTTTCCCCAAAAGGAGAGGGCTTATTTCAGGTTTGCTACTAACCTGTACAGGATCACTAAGTAAAATAGCTGTCCAAATGCCATGCTATCAAGAAATCTTGCTTTCAGTTCAAGTTTTCTATATTCTTACTGTAACAAATTGGGTTGGGGGGGAAACAAACAGCCCTAAGATGTTGTTTTTTAAAGGTTCAGATAAAAAAAAAAATCTCAGGGCATAAGGACTTCTGCTTATTAATTACATTTTCAAAGCTGTCCTTTAATTGTTCCTTATTGAAAAATGTTAAAGGAACAGAAAACATTTAGCTTGTGTTGTGTATCATATCTTTCACTGTCATTTACATTACTTATCCTGTTATCTAGTTTTTAAGTTATTTATTCTCTGACAAATTCTAAGTATATAAATACCCACGGCTTCTCCCCAGTCAGGAAGGAATTTTAAGGAGTTTGAAAGGATATTTCTTTAAGGTCCACCTGTGGTCATCCTCTATATGATTAATTTCTTTCTTTCTTTTTTTTTTTAATATTTTTAATTTACTTCTAGGAGAGAGAGAGAGAGAGAGAGAGAGAGACAGCGTGAGCAGGGGAGGGTCAGAGAGAGAGGGAGATACAGACTCTGAAATTGGCTCCAGGCTCTGAGCTGGCAGTCAGCACAGAGCCCGACGCGGGGCTCGAACCCACGAACCGCAAGATGGTGACCTAAGCGAAAGTCGGACGCTTAACCGACTAAGCCACCCAGGCGCCCCTATCTGATTAATTTCTTAACCCAAATTCAACTGAAGACAGGCTGAAAGAGAATAAAGTATTTCCAAGGTATTTTGTACTGGAATCTCCCAATCAGAATATGGAATATGAGTATCACTTCTCCAAGTATTTTCTCAAAGGTGGCATGGATGATGGGCCACCCACTTGACTATTATTCAGAACAGCATTGTGGGACTGATCTTCTCTATTCACTTGGCCCAGGACACAACTTGACTGAGGAGGGCCTGGGCTGAGTAGTCAAAGGGCTGTGATGTGCCCTGCAGGCAAGATCACCTCTGTTACTTTCCTTGTATCCGTCCTTTACAAAGTCAGCTTCAACTGGATTCCGATCTCAGTGATGACCTGAACCAAGAACTAATGACGAAAAAAGGACCACACAGAGACACAGCCCCTTTGTCTGCCTTTTATGAGGGGCTAGAGACAAAATGGGCGAGTCGGGCACAACATGTAGGGCCAAAGAGTGGGGACCGCTGTCCTGCCTCTTCAAAGATGTCGCTGTTGACAGTCCTACTTCACCACAGACACAAACAGAAATCTGACAAGACTGAGGCTAGCCATAGTGTCCTCTGCACACCAGGCTCCCCTATGCAGCCCATTCTTTGGGTAGGGGCTGTGGCTGCAGCTTGAGGAAGCTCAGCCACTTTGTCTCAGAGGCGGAAGGATTTTTCTACCTAAACAGACTTTCCCCACGTTAGGCTCCTGCTGTGGTGCAGCATCAATTACCGCAGTAATTTTCAATTATTCTGCAGTGACACAGGTGGTGGTGTAAGGGTTTGCATGTAGCCTCATGCAAGCTCAGCACCTCGCACGATAAAAGTGGGGCAAGAAGAGGAAACTGAATATCCAAACAATGGCTGTCAGATGACTAAAATCCATAATTTTTGGCAATCTCTCTTTTTCAGCAGTGTCAACACAGCTGGGAGAATTTGACTTACGATATCATTTACTAAAATACCACATGGGGTTTGGATGATGGGAGAGTGAGTCGTAATGCCTAGAAAGGAAAAATTTACTGAGCAAATTCACCCAGGGAAATTTTTTTCTGGACTTTGAAGATGGATAAAGGTATATAGTTACTCAACAAGAGAAATAGACATTCAATATTTCAAGAAAAGTGGATTATCTGAAATGAGAAGAATGTTGTTCAACAAGAAAACAGCACCTTAAATAACACCATCCACCTCTTAACTCAAAGCACTCACAGTTCAGGAGTTGATGTTATGGCTAATATGTTATTGATAAAAACACAAATTTGTGAGTGGTGCAAGGCTATTATCAGCGAGTCCACAATCTTGACTGAGCTGCCAATATAGTCTGGGACACAAAAGTTAGACAAAGTTCAGCTGATTAAGAGTGAATAATCTATTTAAGAGTTAAGCTCTACAGAAAAAAGCAACAACAACAACAAACCCAAAACACACTTACCAGTGTTCAAGTTAACATACTGAAATCACAGTGCATAAATTGGAGAGCTGGAGAAGCAAAGCCAAAAAGTTTGTATTTTTAAAAAATTCTCTTAATGTTTATTTATTTATTTTGAGAGAGAGCGAGAGCGAGAGAGAGCCTAAGCGGGGGAGGGGCAGAGAGAGGGAGAGCCAGTCTCCCAAGAAGGCTACTTGCTGTCGGCACAGAGTCTGGTGCACTGCTCCATCTCAGAACCGTGAGATCATGACCTGAGCGGAGATTAAGAGTTGGACACTTAACCTACTGAGCACGTGGGCACCTCTTAAAGGTTTGTAACTTTTAAAAGGAGATTTAAAAATACATTAAAAACTTGTTTTTAATTTCTTTACTTATACAGGTAGAAAATAGGCCTACAAAATTTGTGATTTTGTGGAAAACCTGGGAAAGTAAATTGCATGGTAGGTTTTATGTTTGGCTTTTTGTGTTTTATTTTGTTAATGTTTATTTATTTTTGAGAGAGAAAGAGAGAGGCAGAGCATCAGCAGGAGAGGGGTAGAGAGACAGGGAGACACAGAATCTGAATCAGGCTCCACACACAGAGCCCAGTGCAGGACTCAAACTCACAGACCGTGAGATCATGACCTGAGCCAAAGTCAGATGCTGAACCAACTGGGCCACCCAAGTGCCCCTAGTTTGGTCCTTAATTAATGAAAACCAAGAACCTAAAAATAAAATGCCTGGACTTCGGCCTCCAAAGATGGATTGCTGGAATATGGTTATAGATGAATAAATGCAATGATCAAGGAAGCAGCTTTATTTATACATTTCTCACTAGAAGGGCACATATTTTATGATTTGTGAATGTGACAATTAGCCTGAAGAAAGATTACAAATACCAGTAAAAATTCTAGGCTCAGGGTTTTAGGAGGATACATAGAAGTGACCCATATAATTTATCATCCAGACACTGGAGAGTAAACAGGGAAACTATTAACAAAAATACCACGACAATCAGTATAAACTAAAATTGTCCTGAACAAATCTAGATCTATGATTCCCTTACTTATTGGAGGGTTTTCCTCATCTGCAGATTGGAGGGAGATTTTTCACTTATCCTCATGGAACACTTTCTAAAATGCTCCATCATTTTTGTTTGTTTTACCATTCAGGTGCTTCAGGTACTTATGCAGTCCTCAGAACACTAACACTGAATTGAAATCATGGGGCTTTGATTACTTACATGGGGATTTGGAATCTCAGAGACCTAACCTGATCCAGAGAACCCTAGTTTTTAAAATAAATAAATAAATTTATTTATTTATTTAAACATTCTTTTAAATGTTTTATTTATTTCTGAGAGAGAGAGACAGCGTGAGTGGGGGAAGGTCAGAGAGAGAGGGAGATACAGAATCTGAAACAGTCTCCAGGCTCTGAGCCAGCTGTCAGCACAGAGCCCAAAGCAGGGCTCGAACCCACAAACTATGAGATCATAACCTGAGCCAAAGTCAGACACTTAACTACTGAGCCACCCAGGCACTCCACAGAGTACCCTAGTTTTAAAGGGTCCCTCTTGACCTCCAAGGATTTTTTGGCATAAGAAAATATCAAGAAGGACAGGAAGGGTAAAGGTTGACCAAAATCTGAATCCTGTAACCCGGACAGAAACACCTTTAAGCGTGGAAAATTTTTATGTACTTTACATAGTTAAAAAAGCCTGTTCTTTTGTAACTGTCATTTCTTTATGCTTTACCCAAATTCCTAGGCTTACTGCACTTTGGCTGAAATTCACTTAGTGGTTATTACTTTCCAAGCACTGTGATGAATATGTTTAATGTAGCATCACATTTAAGCCTCACAATAACACCACAACGTATTATTATTATTTTTAATGTTTTATTTATTTTTGAGAGAGAGATAGAGACAGCATGAGCAGGGGAGGGTCAGAGAGAGAGGGAGACACAGAATCTGAAGGCAGGCTCCATGCTCTGAGCTGTCAGCACAGAGCCTGATGCCGGGCTTGAACCCACAAACCGTGAGATCATGACCTGAGCTGAAGTTGGATGTTTAACTGACTGAGCCACCCAGGAGCCCCACAAAGTATTATTATTTTCTTCAATTAGCAGATGGGTAAACAGAGAGTCAGAGATTAAGGACCTTGACTATGATCATACAACTAACAAAAAGCAGAGCAAGGGTTCAAGTGCAGAATTAATATGCTCCAGAATCCTTTCTAATAACAACTGTGCAATCTTGTTTTTCTTTTTTAACCACTGCAAAGGCCTCTGGTTCTCACAGGGATAAATATATTTAGATATATGTATATAACATATACATAGATACATGTGTGTGTCTGTTAGTATGTATCTATCTGTCTATCTGTCCAAAATAGAATTATTGTGAAGAATATATCAAATAAAAAGATATGTATGTATCTAGGACAATATCTAAAATACCTGTAAGTAGGAATGATAATTTAGATCTCATTCTCCAGCTTTAAGAGACGCAGTGAAAGGGCAGAGGCTATATCTGTTTTGTTCATCACAGTACACTCAGTGTTTAGTACATAAAGATCTGTGCCTGGCATATGATTTGTTCAATAAATGAGTAAATGAATGAATGAAGCAAGTTGATGATCTCATATTAAAACCACTCAATGAGAAGCAAAATTCTCTTCAATTTCCTGTCAATGATATATTTTCATCTCCCTCTTTTTATACAAATTTATCATAATTTAGAAGTCACACTAACCCACAATAAAATACTTTTATCTCAACTTCTACTGCATTTAAAGTCTATGCCACTCACTGCACCATTAAACATTACTATCTTTGCATTATTACTTAACTATTCTTTCAATATACCCAGGTCTTTCCAGGATACAAAGAAGCAGCTCTACTTCAGCATTCTTCCTGATACTCAGAGTACTATTCATTACAGCTAAATTTGACAGACTTTATATATGGATTATTGCTTATCTGGTATTCTCAGTCTGGATAACCAAGTCCTGACAGCGGCTCCCATTTGATACTTTCTCTTCTGGTAGTTCTCTTTAATAACAACTGAAGGAATATGTAATTCAGAATTCCATAAAGACATGTGTTTAACAAAGATTGAACTCACAACACCATGTCTAACATATGCAATGTTCTAAACTACTAATTTTCACACATATATGTACATATATTGAAGTATTCATTTGTAGCAGTCTGGATTCTAGCTCCTCCGAAGGACTGATACAATAGAGCCAGGAGATGCTAAAGCAAAGGTCTCTGTCCTGTTTTGTGTCTGGATTCTTTTATCTAATTTTTTAGTTTCTGCATCACAAACCCAGGTCAGTCCAGTTGTCTCCTTGGATCAGGCCTAATGTTTTCATTTTAAAGAATTCTTTCTCTATCTTTAATTATTTCAACTTCATAATTTAAAGTGAAAGTTCAGAACCTCATCAACTTACCCTAAATAGTTCAAGGTAAATAATCAAATTTACTACTGAACAGAGTTATGCAAATACTGGCATTTGGAATAATTTGCTCTCTGCTAATACATGTCCTGCAAAATTGCTGCATCTTCATTCTCAGAAAGGTCTTCTCCCTCTATTTGCTGGAGATGTGTAGCCAGAAGTATTTAATAGATCACTCCGGAATTTGATCATAAGAGAGCAATTTTCAGACATCATTTCTTAAAAAAAGGTCTTTCTGTATTACTCAAAAATTACCCACTCACTCATTTATTCTTTCATTTTGCAGATACTAATTTATAAACTGGTCCCCTGGTTTCTTTTCAAATTCTATTATCAAACAAAACTTCTGACTGCAGCAGCCTAGGGTTATGCTGTTCATTTTATATCTGTCAGAATAAACCTTCCTTGAAAAGCTGTTGTGAGGACCAAATGAGATAAGAATTATGAAGTGCTATTTACCAGGACGTAAGTCTTTCTCAGTACATGTGTGACACAGTGGGTCTCATTCAGAGGTAAAAATAAGTATTCAAGTTCTTAATTGCATGTCTTAATGTGAAGCCAGTGCCTTTTGGGCTTTCTTCTCATATTAACTAATTTCTCAGATACGTTTCTATGTTGAGGCCCTGGAGTAAAACTTTCACATCTATGTTGTCAACAACTGGCTTATCACACACAGATGAACACACAAGATAGAACATGAAGACTAAAACATGACTGAATATCACTTCCTTGTCATAGTTTGACAGCATAAACTGAAATCTGATTACCACCCCCTCCCCACAAATCAATATACTATAGGCTCTAAATCAATTATTGAATATGAATTAGAATATGAATGTGAATGCAAGAATAGATGAATAGGTAAATGCAGGTAAGTGAATTTTATGTGTTTTATATTTCAGTCTTGTCTATAAAATGTCACAATGTAAATTAAATTATTGCTTATATTCTGAAGTTGTTATAAGGAACATTACTTAATCATAGAATACTTTAAAAACGGCATAGAACTGATTTTTTTTAACTCTACAATATTCACATTTATTTTGTGTATTTTAGAGACATCAGGCCCTATGAATATGCAGCATTATTCTTAATTTAGTTCTGTAAGACCAGGCATGCACAATGCATGCTGTATTTGGTCATACTGAATTCCCCAGTGATTAAGTTGATTTTTTTTTTTAGCTTGCATCATTGTTTTCAGGCCCAGTGATGAATCATAGAACTTTTCTCTCACCTCATATACATTACTGCATCTGGTGTCATTAGAACGGAGTTAATATCCAGGATGTAGTGATTGATTTAGGGAGATGATAATGAGATTATGGCTCATGCCCTTAAAGCATGACAACTGAAATCCTATCATTTTCCACATGAGGAAATATGCTAAATATTATAATATCTGACGTGTCTATCACTGTGGGATTAAGCCAGCTATCTGAAACAGAGGTTTCATATCTTGATCTTCAGACATACTATTTTCTTTTGTCTTACAAACACAGCATAAATTATTTGAGAATAGTGAAGGTTTATATTTGCATGCCTAAATTTTTAATTCCAAGAAGTTCTTAGGCCCTCTTGGTTCAGATCTGTCAGCTTAAATAAAAGAAGCCAACAGCAATCATTATCTTTCTTTCCTCTGATTTTGTGGGGTGGGATCAGTGAACAGGGTAAGGATGTGTTTAACTAGAAATATGTATATTTCAAGCCAGGAGGATCTGGTTTGTGTTTTCAGAGACCCATAAGTCATAAAAACATAGAACGTGTGGGAAATCTGACCATAGCAGAGAAGCAATATTTCCTGGATATCTGAAAAAGAGTTTGGGAAATGGATAAATATGTTTTTAAGGACTAATAAATTTAAGATATTTTTTCCTTTGGAGAGAAATGTTTTCTAGACTTTTTACTTATTTAAAAATATACACTTGAAAATAAAAATAAAAATATACACTTGATGTAAATTGTATTTCTTGTAATCTTTTCCTTTAACACTCACAATCCTCTTACACTTGGCTTTAGGAATATATATCTGAGAATGATAAGAGATAAATGAAACTGGCCGCTGAAATATTCAATACCCAGAAGCTTACTGCCTATTTCTAAATATTCACTGATCTACACTTCAACCCAGTCATTCATCTCTCAGCATCCATGCACAAGCATGTATCCGTGTATCTACTTTGTGCCCGATTCCTCTAATCACTTTGAGGCATTCATAAGAAGCAGAAAGGAATGTACATCTTAGCTAGGAGAGAAGACATACACTCATTTATCAGTATTAGGTTATATATGCATTTGAAGGCTTGGTACATCTCTGGAAAGTCAGATAGAAAAAAAGGAGAGGCAACTGCATATCTGACATCTCCACTGGTGTCTCCTGGGCATCATGACTATGGCCAGAATAGCATTCTTAATTTTCCCACTCTCTGCAACCTACTTCTCCAATAGTCCAAAAGCAAAAAATCATTCTTTCTGGCTCACAAAATTATAATCTCTCAGCAAGTCTTATTGTAGTACTTCAAATATATATTGTGAAGTATGTATTCTCTCCACATTCATTGCTTTTTGTTATTCAAATCCATCATCATCGCTCACCTGGACTACTGTAATCGTTTCCACCTTCTACTATGGAAATGAATTATCCCCAAATTAATTATCCATACAATAGCTAGAATGATTATTTTAAAATATAAATTAGATCATATCTTACCACTGCTTAAAACCAACAATGTCTTACCTTGCTTCGAAGTAATAGGGACACCTGCTATTAAGCACTGTATGATCTGGTCCTTGCTCACCTCTCTTATTCATGCCACTATGCTCTNCAAAAAAAAAAAAAAAAAAAAAAAAAAAAAAAAAAAAAGGCCTGCCTTTGATTTTGCCATTTACACTTTCATTGTTACATTTGGGGTTTTTCCCTGTAATGCCCTTCTCCGTATTTTCACATATTTGGGTGAATCTTAATGCATTCTTTGCTTACATATCACCTCTCTAAAGGACCTCCCCAGGCAGACCATCCAGGAACCCAGGCACTAGCACATTTGCTGATTTAAATTCTCTGAATAGCGCTTATCACTATTTGATATTTTTCTTATATGTTTGTTTCTTATTATTGTGCCTGCTATCTATTAGACACTCAGTAACTATTAATAGAATAATGGATATTATGACCCTTACATAATACAATTTGATAACATGAACTGCATGAAGTTCTCAACAGATGTTAGTTGTTGATCCTTCAAAGCCAATCTCTCTCTTATGTATTTAACATTTCCTAAATAATTTATAATTTTAAAAATTAAAATACTGAAATCAGACATAAACACGTATACCAAGTATGATCAGTGTTTATATGTAAGAAAATAGTCTAGCTTTAGACCCTACTTTAATGCATAGAACACATTGAGAAGTCTAGAAAGACCTCTACCAAATAGACCTTAATCAGGCAGGTCTATTTGAATGTACTTACTTTCAAATTAGGCAGGGTTCATAAACATTTAATTTGATTACATCTGAGATATTAATAATACTATAAATATTAATGGATCCTTATAAAAGGTATTATGCCATTTTCTAGTAAGAATAAAGAAACAGAACTTTTAAGCACTGTTGATATCTCCCATGTTTACCCAACGATTTTCACTATGAATCCTTCAATCTGGATTTCAAACTTTTATATTTAATAATTTTGTCACATATAGTACTTAATCTATCTCTAAGTATGTGGGTTTTTAAAAGCAACATTATTAAGGCAGAATTTAATACCATACAATTTATCTATTATAGATATGCAAGTCAATGACTTTTAGTAAATTTATAGAGTTGTGAAACTATCACCACAACCCACTTTTAAAATATTTCCATCACCCAAAAGGTCCCTGTGCCTTTTACAGCCACTCTCCCACTACTAATTGTTTTCTGTCTTCCTAGATTTGTCACTTCTAACCATTATATATAAATGGAATTATACAACTATTATAATATTTTGTGTCTGTTTGTCTTCACTTAGCATAATATTTTTACACATGATAAAACAATCTAGGTTGTATCAGTCCATTTTATTGCTGACTACTATTCCATTGTATGCATGTACCCCATTTTGTTTATCCACTCATTGGCTGGCTGATGGCAGTCTGGACTGTTTTCCGTTTTGGGGTTTTAGTAGCAGTGTTGCCGTCACTGTGTATACAAATCTTTTTGTGGATATATGTTTTTACTTATCTTGGGGAGATACCTGGGAATGAAATTTCTGGATTGTATGGTAAATTTATGTTGAACTTTCTAAGACACTGCCAAACTTTTCTCCAAAGCAGTTGCACTACTTTACATTTCCACAAGCAATACATGAGGGTTCCAATTTTTCCCCATCCCCACCAGTACTTATTACTGTCTATCTTTTGATAACAGTCATTCTAGTAGGCAACAATGCCAATATAGTGTAGTGGTTAAAAATCAGACACTAGACCAAATTGTTTGAATTTAGATCACAGCTTTGCCACTTATCATCTTGTAATTTAATGTTCTTGGCTATAGAACATGGCAAATACTAATATCTATCTCACAGAATTAGTGGAGGATAAATGAACTAATATCGTTATTAGCTTACAAAATATCTAGCACATAATATATTCTATATAAGCATTACTCAATATATTAGTTTTGTTATTATCATTTGCAAAGTTAAAATGTACTTATAGCCTAGCTGCGGGTTATAGTTGAGCTTTGAGAAGCTGTTTATGAAGCTTAATTATCAGTTCCTTATAGGTGTTGGCCCAAGATAGGTATCCTAAGTCCAGGCACTAGAATGCCAGGTGCTATAAAAATCTACAAAATCTATAAAAATATGCTATTAAAAAACCACTATAGATCTCACACATAATTAGAATGGGTAATACTCCAAATGGCCAGAATGACCTACCAGGCAACTTCAGATAAAGATGGGAATTAGACTGTCTGATTTAAATAGTGATTTCATTTATTAATAAAATGTACCTATCCATGGAGAAAATTGAAAACTGGTATAAATAAATTGTTTTCCCTTATAAAGTTGCATTCAATTCTCAATTACTTGACAATAAGGACCTTCGTCTCCCATTTCTTTACACCATGTATTTGTTTCTTTGTCTCTTTTTTCCTTTGCTTGACTATTTGGATGATTAATGGATCATTGCTGCTTCTGACCAAGGAATGAGTGGAGAGTCAGCCAAATGATAAAATTCCCCCTTCTCAAATAACTATTATGACCATTTTAGACCCTTTTGCAGAGAGGTATAAGTCCCAAGTCCTTGTCAGATATATTTCTGATTAATAACTTTAGAAGATGTTTTGCATACATGCTACTCAGTGTTAAAAGAACATTATGAAAGCCTTTCAGATTACTTCTTCTGAATTTCCAGATATTAAACAGTGCTCACTTCCATATGCTTAGGTCATGGCTGTTCTCAGTTCTCTGGGTTTCAGTAAGTCTTTGGGTACTCATTTAATTCTCTAACAGTGATTTTTGAGGCCACTCGACTTCTTAGCTTTCTCTGTCTCATTCTGAGACAGAATCTAGGGTACAGTTTGGTAAAAATATTATTATAAAATTGAATGCTATTTTCATTTACTTGTGTTACTACCAATAGTCATAAACAAAGATAATAAGGACAATATATATATAATATCAATTGTCTCTGCACTGACAAGTTTATATCTATTTCTGAAATTCTACACTTTTATAAAAATAGCATGGATGTATTCTGTCTAGTTTTAGAAAGAAGTAGGGCCAGTGGATAAAAAATATATGGAGGCAGGTTTTCCACATTATGAGGCATAATTTGCTTATAATTTTAACTGGATAACTTCTAAGATAATAGTTTATCTGTCACTATAATATACAGGCTTTGTAATCAGACATATAGAAGAGTTCAGTATCCTGGATGAAGTGCCAGAATAGGCCACATTCCAGGGTGTGGGAGCAGGTGTTTACAGGGCGATCAAATTCAGAAGATGGAAGAGTTAACTCTCCAGAAGATGAACTTCAGCCAATAGGAGAAAGAAGGCTGAAAGGAATGGCCAATGAATTTTCTCTCCCTTTTCCCTGGGATGGATTGTCCCAAGGCACTATTTTCTGTCTAGTCTATCTGGAGACGTACATATGGCCAATTGCCTGTTTGTGTATCTCTTGCAGCTTGTGAAGCAGTGGACTACTCAGTAATGCATTACCTTGTATTCAAATCCCATCTTTCTCTGTCTTTCTTCTATTTCCCTTTTCTCTAGCTACCCTAGAATTTACTTTCCAATAAAACCTAAGCACTTGGCCTGTTCCTCGGGTGCTATTTTCAATCAGCGTGAGCTACAATACTTGCTAGTCAAAAGCTAGAATATAGGGGTGTAAATTTTGTTTTAAAATTCTTTATCAATGCATAAAACTAGTAGCAGGGGATGGTGATGATAATGACGACATAATTAATATCTAACATCCATGGGTACTGTGTTGCAGGTATTGTTTGAAATGCTTTCCATGTGATAACATTTAATCCTCACAACCATCCTATGAAGTAGGTATTACTATTATCAACCCTATCTTCAGATAATAAACTTGAAGTATAAAATGTTCACACATCCAATAAAGCCTAAGTCATATAGCTAATGAGCAGCAGAGCTAGGATTTCACTCCAAACGATTTGATGCATTTTCATTTGTGCTGAAGCATGCATCAGTAAGATGTAGTCCTTTTTGGCTTCCTGTGCCTAGCTGCCAATTCTGAGGTTGATATCACTGCCTGTGTAGCAGACTCCAGACAAGACTGTGTGGGTTCCTGCCACACTGCTTGTGATTAGAATATAGTCTCTAGGGGGTGGAGGTCTTCTTCCTTCCTTCCTTCCTTCCTTCCTTCCTTCCTCCCTTCTTTCCTTCCTTCCTTCCTTCCATCCTTCCTTCCTTCCTTCCTTCCATCCTTCCTTCCTTCCTTCCTTTCTTCCTCCCTCCCATCCTTTCAAGAACGTACCATTGTCCTAGACTCTCTACCTCCAGGGCTATGCAGCTTGCACCAAACAGAAGCACTGCAAAAACACCTACTTGGTTGAACCAAAGTCTCTCATACCTTCCCTTATTGTAGAGGTTTTTCAAAGGTCTACTTTATGTTGTACTTAATTCAGGGAATTTGTAGTTTCACCTTGAATCATATTTACCTATCATCATCCCAGGGTATGTTACACCCTTCCTGTATGCGAACAGACATACCCATGCCCAGGCTCATTACACTCCATTATGTGACTGGGGCTACACTACAGTGGTTCACACTTTGTGTGATGTAAGATACTCAGGACTGAAAGTGACCTATACCTTCCTTTTGCCGTTCTGTTGCTCTATTTAAAATAATGACTATAGAATCTCTTTCAACAAAAGGTCATTTGTGTCAATGGACAGAACACAGAGGATCAGATCACCTGTGGTAATTGCAAATTAATGCTCTCTTGGTAATGCATTAACTACACACTATTGATCTACAATTGAATCATAGAAGCTACTGAGAAGTGATTTTACTTTCCTATTTTTTGTGCTTTTATTGCTTTCTTCATAATGCATTTTTCTTTCAACTGGAATTTTCCCTAATTGTTTCCATTTTTAATTTCCCACAGTGAGATGACTTCTAACTTGTAATTAGAATCTGTAAAAATTCATGTCTCTGTCTCAGAAGCCTTTTAGAAATCTACTGAAGTATAACTCGGATGCCATAAAATACATACATGATGCACAGATACGTATTTTTAGAGAGCCAAGTTCTTGAATGATTTTTTGTTCACTTAGATAAAACAGAAAACTATTTGGTTCTCTATCTGAAATTACAATTTGTTGAGTAGTCTGCAATAAAACATTCAAAACTTTCCCTTAAAAGCATTTTCATTGGGAACATTGACGATGAAATTTTCTTTTCTAGAACAAACTGTTAACATAGAAGCAAACAGTTCATTTCAGAGATGAATTTTTTTAAGTATAAATGTGAGAGGAAGATACAATAATCCAGTCAGTATTATATATATTCACACAGAATATTACTGATAAAATCCATAGTTTCTCATATTTGTGTCAAACTCTTAACCGACAATTCTTCTATCTGAAAGAACTAATGATATGCTTATATTTCAATGATGAAATGGTGAAGTGGCATATTTCAATGCTCCTATGCTAGACAGGTCATCTGGCCTAAGCCTGGTTTCTGAACTGTGAGTTAGGAGTCACTGAACTAAAGAGATATCCTGACAGCAATTTCCTTTAGAAGTTCTCACAAACCTTAAACTTATCATTGACTTTCTAAACTTCTAAATGGGGGACATAGTTGTGATTTCCACTAAAAGTCTTCCTAAACTGTTTTTAGGCCTTTAATAATTTTAATATTTTACTACAATTATTTTCATAGTCATTATTTGCATCAAGACTCACAATTAATACTGCAAAAACTAAATGTGCCCTCAAATTGTTTTCTTATTCTTTTATTCTCAATAAACCATTATCATCTGTTCCCCCCAAAAAAGAGTCCTTAATAAATGTCAATTGCACGACTGGAATGACATAGTCCAGTTATTCTTTTTTTCTAGGAGTTTTGAATTAGAGATAGATACAATCAAAGTTGATATTCATTAATCTTAGAGCTGGACCAGGGTGCTGAAGTCACCCTGATGTGCCAGGCTTTTGCTGAGTGGCGAGAAGAGTGGCTGAAGCAGGGTGGCTGGAGCAAGAAAGAGCCACTCCAGGGACTGGGACTCTGATTTGTAGTATTCCCTAGAGCATATTAAATACCACTTCTTCCTTACAATGACCCAGTGAGATAGGTACTATAACTTCCATTTTATAGATGAATACACCAACGTGTAGAGAAGTTAAATAATTCACTCAAATTTATTCAGCCATTAAATGGTGAAGCTGGTGATTGAGCAAAGGTGGTAGAACATCCAAGCTCCTTCTCTTAACTACTGCACTATATATGGCAATACAACCACATCTGGATGTCTAACAATGGCACACAATACTGTTAAGGATCTGCAAGGCTAGAATGAAGCGAAGTTTTCAAAAAATGCTAGAAACCAATAATGGGGTTTATTGAATACATGCATTAAGGAGCTGTGCTGACAGCTCAGAGCCTGGAGCCTGCTTTGGATTCTGCGTCTCCCTCTCCCTCTGCCTCTCCCCAGCTCACGCTCTGTTCTCTCTGTCTCTCAAAAATGAATAAATGTTAAAAAAAATTAAAAAAGAACAGGACCTTGAAAATACAATAAACAAAACCAAACTTGTGTTTTAGGCAATGATATAGAGGGATAAGGCAGAACTACTGAGTTTCAATTTTACCTTGGGAAGAAGAGACATCACTAGCCTTTCTCTGTTTTTTTAAATTTATTTTTGACAGAGAGAGAGAGAGACAGCATGAGCAGGGGAGGGTCAGAGAGAGAGGGAGATGCAGAATCCCAAGACAGGTTCCAGGCTCTGAGCTAGCCGTTAGCACAGAGCCCGACGCGGGGCTCGAACCCAACCACGAGATCATGACCTGAGCCAAAGTCGGCTTACCGACTGAGCCAGCCAGGTGCCTCCATCACTAGCCTTTCTAAAGCAGGTATCAGAGCTCAGTTTCAGTTTTGGTTCACAGCCCTATGTGTTCTGTGGCGCTGCTACTGTCTGTAAGGGTCTTCCCTTCTCTTTTCTACTCTCTCTCAGCCATACATACATCCTACATCAAGATCAGAAAGTGAGCAAATGAATCTTAACATTTTCTAATCTTCAAAGGTGATTAGAAATCAGACCAGAAGCTGCTCCATTAAAGATGGGTTTGGAAGAAAATCAGGAGTATCTCAACAGAAAAAAACAAAAAGGAAAACACACTGCAGTAAATTCAGAGTGCACCACCACTAAAATGATGACTGGATCTTTTCAGAAGAAAGTAACTCGTGGAAGTCGAGTTTGCTGTGAATATATTGTGGGGGTGATGGCCAAACGTGAGGCTTTACTACAAGACTTACGCGAGGCTTGTACACATGTGTGTCGGTGTCAAGAGGATAAAGTTTCTAAGGTTTCGTTTGTTATGATTGCAGAAAGAAGCCAATGCTCCCAAACATAAAAAATTATTTAAAAAAAAAAAATCAAAGGATCTGGTCTTCAAATAGCCTGGACAAATATCGAAACCTGTTTTTGTTTCTCCCATCAGAATAAGGATAGTAAGCATAAGACAGACAGAAGTCATTTCAAAAGAAGAGGGGCCTTAACCCAGGAACATCATTATTATCATAAACTAATAATTTAGTGTCATTTCAAAAATGTAACTAAGAAAAGTGATAAAGAATTGGGACAGGACATACAAAGAAAAACAGTGGGGTACAAAATTGAATGTCATGATTAGAAACTCTTAGGGAGGTAGGCATTTTCAAGGAATCAAGTGTGAAATGTCCTTTTGTTCTATGTCTTCATTCTTTTCTTATGAGAAAAAATGTTAGAATGGCACAAACAATCTATTCTAATCTGAACTCTTGGAGAAAAAGTTCATATATATTACACACATGATAGAACCAAACAATTCTGGAAAGGGACTTGTGTTAGTCTGACTTTTGGGTTAATATTTAAAACATTTTTTTTTTTTTTCATAGAAAGTTGATGACAGCATTCTACTGGTAACAAAACATGCACTCAGAGATATGTTTCCTCTAGAAGTGATGTATTTGTGTTGATAAAGTCACATTTGAGGGACCGTTGTCCTTGGGAATAATCAAAAAATTATCTACAAGGCAATTAACCAAGGATGAAGGAGGCTGTCAGTATACTTAGAAGAGGAGGGAATTCAAATTTTGGAGGATAAAAACATTAATTAAAAAGGGAATAAAATGCCATGAAGTACAAAGTAGACAGGGCCCACTGGGCATTTATTTGCTCCTGGATCTGAGGAGAGAGAAGGGGTGTGGTGTCAGCCTGTGAGAACATAAAGACTGTCACATTTCAATACTTTTCCATTAAACATAACATAACATAGAAATCTACCCTCAAAGTATAAAGAGTAGTTATTGATAGTATTCAAAACAGATTACCTCCCAAAGTGACTATTTCTAACAGTCATTTGGATAGACAAGTTGTATGATGGTTATTAAAAAATCAGTTATGTCCAATCACAACTAATTTCAAATGATACTGATAAATTTGAAAGCTTGAGAGAAAAACAACAAAGAAAACACAATATTTGGAAAATAACATGTGATATAAGAATATCTAAACAACTGGGATTTTTAAAAAACTGAATAATAAGAGGATAAATAGTAGTTTAAAGCTTTGGTCAGGAATATGAAAATTTTTTGACAAAGAAGTGTAACTAGCATTTAACCATATCTCTGCATAGAATGCAAAAAGGAGCAGATAACAGAAAAAGGATCTGGTAAGAGTTAGGAAAAAAAACTTTGGCCAAAGAAGTTTATGCAAGATCAGAAATTTCATATGGCTATATCTACAAACATCTTGCCTAACTCACAGTTATTTTCTCACATAAATCAGTCACTATGTGAAACTGTTACTTTTTTCTTATGGTAAAACTGTCTTTCAAAAAGATTAGACTTAATTTCAATTAATTTCCTTTGAATTTAGATGTTAAGCTTTCTATCAATTGGAGACTGTGTAATCATCTGACGGCCTAACAGGTTTCCATTTAATTTCCTCTATTTGCTTATAAACAACACTGTTACACTGGAATCATGATGCTTTTCAAAAATTAAAACCTCTTCCATTAAAAGTAACCATCCATTAAACTAATTTAAAATAATGTAATAATTGACATGGTAGTTGTAATTTCATTGAATGGATACTAAGAGCATATTTTTTCTTATATTATTCTAAGAATATAGAGTTTCTATTTTTTTCAATACCCACTTGCAAATTGTTCTTAAAATTGTAAACGAAACACTCATTAAAGTTAGGAAACAAGAAATGCATAGTGGAAAGAAAAATATGTCTATTTTAACTAGCTATGTGAAACAGTTCAGATGCCATTTAAAATAACTTGGAATGGTATCAACTATTCTTCATTCCTATATCATAGACTTACTTTAAAGTGAATGAAATGGGGAAAAATACCCTAAGAAATCACTGAATAACTATTTCCCACCTATGCGATAAAAATTTAGAATACAGTTGCAAAATTTTTATTCTTCCAAGACCCCCATCAAGAGAGTTGAAGCACTGAGGTCTTTCTGGGCGCTATGACCAAGAGAGAATGTTGGTAAAGCATCTCCACTCAGGTGGAAACAGTGTCATCGTCTGCTTCAATTACTTCTTTCTCATTGGTTTTAATAAAATAAAACATCTCGTGATCACATTACAATATTCCATTTAGCCTGAACCAGCTCCATTAGAATAGCTTTGATTATTGTTAAAAATTGACTTTGTTATCTAAGTTTAGTGAGTGTCCATCACATGACCATGACTCTTCACAGCAAGTGCCCACTATGCTCCCTCTTTCTGTTGCATTTCAGGATTTTCGATTAACTTCAGTGACATACCCTAACAAAAGAAATGGGATAAAAAAAATCTAACCATATAATTTCAATGAAGGCCCAGGTCATAATTGTACATGAATGAACTGATGGCTTCCTATAATTTCCGATGTCCTGAATCAAAGTCCTTAATAGATTAAATTGTAATGGGCAATATCACTAAATTAAATTATAGAAACCCAGAGTCATTCAGTGAAAAAAAAAGGTAGCATAGTACTTATATTCTCTGTCTATATACAATAGAGAAGAGTGAACATTTTGTGATGAAACTAATCACTAAAAGTGACTGATTTAGTTTGGGTTTTAGTTGCAACAGAAATATCTAAATAGTTTTTTATTAGAAGAAACTTTAAACTAGTACTAAATCAGAGGAAAAGGACATAGGACTCAGCAGGAAGGCTAGGTCTGGGAGTAAAAAACTAAAAGTAAAAGCATAGCCAAAAAAAAAAAAAAAANGACAAAAAAAAAAAAAAAAGAAAAGAAAAGAAAGAAAGAAAGAAAAAGGAAAAAAAACACCCAGTTTTAATTTATTAAAGTCTTCTTTACAAACTAGTTAAGGAGAATTATTCAAGTTATTTATTTACTATCCTCTTCATGAATAACTAATTGACAGCCAGAAGCAAACTTCTATTCTTCAGAGTAACCCCACAAAAGATTTTAAGACCTCACGAGTTTATGAAGAGTTTGAGAATATAATTTAACAAGGAGGTACTTATTCAGTATCTGAAATTTACCAATAATTTTCATCTGTCCTTTTTAGAGCCCTAATTTGCATATTCTAACTAATGAAAGCCTATCAAGTAAGAAGAAAAATCATATTTCAAACACACTGGAGTTTACACAAATAAATTAGAAATCCATTTAGCTGACTGACAAAGTTATAAGAGCAGATACCCAAGAACACCAAGCCATAATTGGTTTTGAATCCTATTTCTTGGCCACAGTCTTGTATTTGGTTCTTTTGTGATAGTCATTTTCACTCCAAAGATGTACTAGGAAAATGATCTGGAACCCAAATTACTCTCTAGCTAATTCCTTAGTTTTTATATTAAACATTCACTGACATTTTGAAGGTAGAGTTATTGGATATTTCACCACTGAGAAGTTAACATCCTTGTCAAAGTAAGTTGCAGAATAAGATAATAGAAATAAACAGTGAGAAATGATACATTCCTAGAAATGGTAATAAGACCAAAAATTACCGACTAAAATGCAACCTGAAACCCTAAAATGAACTGCAAAGTGATCTATAATATTTTGTAATTTTTATATTTCAGTTAACACTCAAATAAAAATTTAAGCAAGTGTTGCTCCAACATTAAGTATTTTCCTTTGATAATATTTCGCTGAAATTTACCTTTTCAATGAGGCGTCTTTATTTTTCATAGCACTTATGATCTTATGTACAAGATAGTATACTTATCTTTCATATTCATTATATGTTATGTCTCTCACCTCACTGAACTGTAAGCCTTGGAGGTAATGAACTTTTGCCTGTTCTAGTCACAGAATAATTCCAAATCCCTAGAACAGTATCAGGTATGTAGTAGGTTCTTAATAAATATTTATTGAATGAACAAATGTGTGAAAGATTCTATGTGATGCATAATGATTAATAAGGGAGGCGTGTTCTATCACACTTATTCAACTTATGAAACAATTTTACCTTTCCATTTTGAAATGTCAGTACTTTTTCTAAAGTCACATAGAAGGTCACAGCTGTTGAATACATTTAAACCTGAATTTGAAATTACTAAATCCTTATTCCAGTAGTGAACTCACCTGCCATATACCTACATAGTCTGTGTATATGTATCAAGATCAGAATCAAATGCTTATGTCGCTATTTCTGTACCCATTACTTCTCTTTCTATACCCCAGTGTATCAGCACCAGCACCCTGATACTTAAATGCATTCCATTCGATCACATCTTATAAAAAATGCATTTTGTCAGTATGTACTTCACTTCTGAGTAGAAATAACTAGAAAGATAGATTTGACAGTACTCCACCCAAAGGTATATAAGGGGATGAGCTCTTCAAGAGAACTGTTATAGAATCAGAGATGAGGACAGAGTTAGGTAAAAAGAACCAGTGAACAAATGGCATCAGAGAAATACAGGATGATGATGGAGGGTTTAGGTCCTTTAGGTATATGAAAAAGACATGAACTATCTGCTGGAGACAATTTTGTGTGTGTGTGTGTGTGTGTGTGTGTGTGTGTGTGTGTTTAAAGACAAATAAAAATGGATGCTGACTAGCACTCATGGCCCAGCTGACATTAAACAGTGTTAAGTTGAAGTAAGTCCAGTTGGAAGAGCTACTTGAATTCTCTAATAATATTCAGCAGCCCAGAAGTATAGAAAATGAAAGGTTAGATTAACTATGGATTAGGGAGCTGAACAGGGTGAAAGTCAGTTACAACGAAAGAGACACAGAAATATTGTGTCTATCCCCTTCAAATGCCAAGTCATAATTCTAAATGCAAGGGTTTTCCCTCTCATAACTGTATTAAGTATATCTAATAATAGTATTAAGTATCTCATAATACAGATTTTAGTTCACACTTTAGTTAATTGGTTTAAAAATATGTTCTGGCTAAATAAAACTAAAGCTAATGGTAGAATTGATACATAATCTATAATCTCCATCACTTAAAAGCCTATGTATAGAACTTTCCATTTTTAACAAAATCATTTGGAAACCAATAGTTTACATGGCTGGAAAGTCTCCCTGCAGTTCCTGGCCAGAGCTGAAGGGGAAGTCCTTTGGCAACTACTCTGTACACCATGTTAACACCTTCATCTCCTCTTTACAAGCTGGTTAAAAAAAAAAAAAGGAACTCCAACACATTCATTTAACAAATTCACTCAACAAATACATAGTGTGTTTCTACTGTATACCAAGCAGTCAACACACTGGGTGACCAATGTTTTAAGATGAGGCCTGGTGCAAGAAGATAAATTGAGCAAAATGAATTTCCTCTTTTGAAATCTGAGCCAAGAGGTATTAAGCTAGTGAGGCATTTCATGTAGAAGTTGGAGCTGAAAACTACCATGTAGAGTAGGTCCAAGTGTCATGTGCCAGGCAGAAGTCCAGGGGAAGCAGAAACAAGGAGTAAGCTCTGGAGAGAGAAAGAGAACGAGATTCCTCTGAGGGAGAAATCATATGGACCATAAAAAAGGGATGGAGAAGATCTCTCCCGAGAATTGACCCATTGCTTCTTACAATCCTAGTCCCAAATTCCACTGATGGCATAGCATACAATAGGCTACATTTTCTTAAGGTGCTTTGAGTGATTCTCTGCTTCTTGATCTAAGATGAGCCTAAGCAGAAACCACAATTTGAATGCTTATTTCACTATACAGTTTTGTGAGGACATATAGTATTCTACATATACTCACATACTATGATCCACACACCAAGTACACCTCTACTCTACTCAGCACATTGTTGATTAATTTTTTCTATTTTTCATATTTCTTCTCTTCTTAGCATCCTTACTCTAAGAAATAAGCTGTAGCCTGAATATGTGAGTCTTGAGTAGGTAGGGAAGACCTGCCTATTACTGATATTCTCTTCTTACAAGTTCTAGGAGGGGGCTAGGCAATGTGAGCAGTTGGAAAAGCATTGGCTTTACAAGTGTAAAACCTGATTTCCGCCCTAGCTCTAGTCATGCGACTTTGTCTACATTACTTTCATCCTCCAAGCTTCAAATGGTGTCAAAGTGCTGGCATACTTCAAAGATATTGTGAGTTCAGTTCTAGATCATCACAATAAAGCAAATAATGCATTAAAGTCAAATGATTTTTTTGGTTTCTCAGTGTATATAAAAGTTGTATTTATACTACCCTATATTCTATTAAGTGTGCAATAGCATTATGTCTAAAAATGTACATCCTTTGATTAAAAAATACTTTATTTCTAAAAATGCTAGCCATCATCTAAGCTTCCAGTGAGTCATAATCACTGATCATAGATCATCAAAAACATATAATAATAATTTTAAAAGCATGAAATATTGCAAGAATTACCACAATGTGATACAAAGACACAGAGTGAGCAAATGCTGTTTGAAAAAAATGGTGCCAACGGACTTGTTAGATGCAGGATTCACACAAGCCTTCAAATTTGTAAAAAATATCATATCTATAAAGTGCAATACAGTGACACACAATAAAACAATTTCACTCTTGGGTAGGTGTGGAAATACTGTATGTAGCAGCAGCTAAAACCAGCTCATGGTAGAATGTCAACAATCTTCACCCTCATGTGTGACTTGCCAAAGATTACATTTGGAAATAAGCAAGCATCTTTTCTGGACCTACTTATAACCCACTTGCATCCTCCAGTCCATACATTTCTCCATGTTCATGAAAGTAAATTCAGGTGATATTCAGTCCTAGTCATACATATCTTCATATTTTTCTTGAAGTTGGTGTTCCTTCTTCCTTCCTTTCCTTCCTTCCTTATGTCCCAAGATACTTTCTTTAACATTTCCTTTCTTTTAAAGGAACTTCCTTTAACCATTCTTTTGGTTATGGTCTCCTGGCAAAAAATTCTCTTAATTTTTCCTCAGTCGAGAATGTGTTGATTTATCCTTTGTTCCTGAAGGATATAGGATTCTAGTTGAAAGCTGTTTTCCTTCAACAACTGAAAAATATTATTTCACTTCTTGGAGTTCATGCTTTCTAATGAGAAGTCTATTGTCATTACAATTGTTTGTTCCCTGTAGGTGAAATGGTTTTTTCTTGTTTCCAAGGTCCTTTTTTTTGCCTTTAGTTTTCAGAAGTTTGACTATGATGGATTTTGGTATGGATTTCTTTAGATCAATCATATTTGAGGTTCATTCACCTTCTTGAATCTATAGGATTTTGCCCTTTTACAAAAATTGGGAAGTTTTGAAACATTATTTCTTTGTCATTTCATCCTTCTGTAACCTCTTCTCTGAACATTAGATCTTTTATTACAGTCTCAAAGTTCCTTGAAGTGCTGTTCATTTGTTTTCTCAGTTTTTTTTCTCTGTGTTGTCCAGAGAGGTTAATTTCTATTGCTCTGTCTTCCATGTAACTGATTCTTTCTTCTGTTGTCTCCACTCTTCTGTTGAGTCCATTAACTCATTTTTAAATTCTAGTTATTATAATTTTCAGTCCTGAAATTTGGTTCTTCTTTATATCTTCTATTAGCATTCTGATACATATTATTTCCACCTTAGATTGTATTTTGTAATAGGATGTTTACTGTGATTATCAAATAGGCAACGTATTTGTTCTCTAGTTTCTTGCCAGAGAATATCAGTGAGGAAGCTAAACTCTGTGCTTTCTAATTTCATTCAATGCTAGGTAGTAAGAATCCATAACGGAGTATTATCTGAGAGGCAACAGTCTAGTAATCGTATGAAAAATTTTATACCTGGGTCAAGTCAGACCATCTAAACCTGCATATCTGGCCTCAGGGAAATGCTTATGTTATAATGTGCCAAGGAACTATATTGGGCCTTTGTTGAGGAACATTATAACAAGTTAGTGTATAAGTAATAAATGATATGTAGGAGTGCTATTAAGAGTATAATACACTACCTCTCAAAGTATCACATTATGACAATAATAGAAGAATTTCTCACAGCTCTATACCACAAGAAGTTGATCAATTTATATTTATATTTTGAAAGTTTTATGAAACTATTAATTTCCTGATTTGGCTGGCAGGAAATTCAGAGTCAAATTTGGTAGATTTTATGTATTGGCCTTACCTTTGACGTCATTCTTTTTCTTTTTTTTTTTTTTTCAACATTTTATTTATTTTTGAGAGAGAGAGAGAGAGAAAGAGTGCAAGCAGGGGAGAGGCAGAAAGAGAAGGAGGCACAGAATCTGTATCAGGTTCCAGGCTCTGAGCCCTGATGTGGGGCTCAAACTCATGAACCATGAGATCATGACCTGAGCCAAAGTTGGACACTTAACAGCCACCAGGCACCCCTCACTTTATTTTTCAATCAAAATTTTACTTTTACCCAGATTTCTTCATGTATTTGCCTTTTTCCCAGTTCTGCAGTGTGCATTTTAGTACCTGGTTTCATTGATTTTGGCAACAGAGAGGGAAAAAATATTTTTAAAAGATAGAGGTTTCATAAGCCCTTAGTAGGGTGGGAAATAAATCCCAGGTTTGTTTTCTAACTCACAACAGGAACTTAATGAGTGCTGTCATTTTAACTGCACACTGTCTCTTTCTCAGGAGACCCTATAAGAATATATTTGTTATCACATAATTTACAGTAGGTGTGTTAGATGGAGCTTTTTGAAGGGGCAGACAAACACAAGTACTACCTGGAGGACCGAGGCTCCACTGTGGAGAAACTGAAGACCACTTTCAGCTGAGTCAATTCCGCCAGTGGCCAAAATGGGAAATCCAGGCAAAGCACGAGCAATGGACGTCACAGCTCTCAAAGCAATAGGTCTGATTGCTGTGCCTACAGAAAAAGAGAATAATCAATGGTTAGCATATTGACTAGTTGAAAATACTGCCTTATAAGTATTATTAGGTAATGGCAGTATTGTACTGGACAAAAGTCAAATTTCTTTATCTTTATTTAAGATATATATATATATATATGTAATACATGTACATTGCCATGTTTTAAAGTATGTTAATTTGATGGATGTGTATTTATTTTAAGAATTCTGATGCTATTATTGCAAGCAAACATGTTATACAAGTGGATATAGCAACTCTAGAACTCCTGCATAAAATACATGCATAATACAATTTGATATACAGTAATGTGTAAAAGATTATATGGAATGTTCAAGCATCTGTTTTAAAAAGAACAAGGAACAGCAGATTTTGAAAAAGAAAAACAATCACATACAGTGCATAAATAGACATACAGCTCTGTTATGTTTCCACTAAGTATAAAGCAGCTGGTGTGACTAGAGATACTGTGAAAACAAGCAAGGTGCTGATGAACTTACAGATACCATATTGCTTTTTACATGTATTACTCACAATTTGATGAAATATAGTGAGCCTCATCTAATTTTTCAGACATTAGAGAGTTTCAACCAAGGTAGGGACAAGTTGCTAGAATTCAGTAATTAAAGAGTATATGCTTGACTTTTTATACTTTACTCAGCCAGACATTACCAATATATTATTCCCTGATCACAATGAAAGCCTCACGGACGGACAGAACACTTGGGGGACATTTTTAAAATGATTAACAGTGCTAAAGCTGCTTTCAACTCTCAAGGGTTAACACACTCTGAAGTAAATTAATGCTTTCATCACATTGGAATGTAATTTTATATTTCTGGTGTGGACTCCTAAGTCAATGTTCTATAAAGGTATTTTCTGAACTAAAAATAGTTCTATCTGTGCAAGAATTTGACATTACCTCAAATCAGGGTTCCACAAAAAAACACAAACAAGCAACTGGTAAAATCACCTTGTGTGGTGAGTACTGTATTATCACTTCCACCACAAGCATCTTCATCAGCATTATCAATGCATATTTATGGGAGTGTTCAGTTTGAGGAAGCAAAAAGAATTTTCCTTAAAGTTAGTGTGTTTGTTTTATCCTGTTCATATGTATTTCAGACGATACTGAATTTATCTGTAACTGATGTTTTTGCAGCTAACACCAAAAATGTTTGTGAAAATGTCTGTTCTTACTGCTCCTACACCTTAAAAAGCTTCCACTAGATATTAATGTCTCTCAGTCAGGAATGTTCAATGCTAATACTTCAGAGTTCCATAATGGACACTGAAATACAAGGCAATAAATTAGGGCAAATTAGAAAACTGAACATCAGGATCATATTTCTACTTCAAAATGTTTATTAGTTTTTCTAAGTCTGTCTGGTTTAACCATAGATGAGGTAACACAGTAGACAGGAGAATGCATAGCAAGAAAACACACCCACACTGACATTCACAAACATATTTATGTATATAAATCTTTAGCTGTACTGAAAAAGATATCGAAGTAAGAATAAAAGTTAAATGAAAGCATTTTAAAGGAAATCTGTAATTTAAATAAATCTTTTAGATAGACATATATCTATCTGCTTCTTATAACTGACATGTTCAATACATATTAAGCTGATGGCTTCTACATACATGTTACNCCCTAGAGAGTAAAGGAAATTTGAGCTAAGCAGATAAATAATTTATTTCTAACTGCACTGTTAGAAGACTATCATTAACACTAAGGGATAAGATTTCAAAGTGGTACACAGGGATTTGGCCAAATACTCCAATTGATATTAATGGACATCAAATGGCAAAATCCCAGAACACAGCTTTGAAAATTTAACCAGTTACATTTAAAGGGCAACATTATTACACAGGTGTTAAAAAACACCAGCAAATCCTCAGTGGCATTTGAAGATGTCCAATTAGGTCAATAAGACATTTTCTATTTCATGGTTTTCTTTCTTTTCTAAAACTTTCTAATCTACCTAATGAACACGAAAATCTTTCAAACTAATAAAGGTATCATCTTAAAAATTAAGAGTAATTATGTTCTCTGAGGAAATGTGATCTGAAAATGAAGGAATGGATCCCTCTGTTACTGGCTAATACTAAATTCAGTTTTTATTTCCATTATAAATTCCATTTGATTAGTTTTCTTTGTAACTCAACTGATTTAATATGAAATATAATCTACCTGTTCTCAGAGAGCATTTTTATGGGGAATAGGTTTTAAAAATGACTTTTATCTACCATGAAAGATTTCTGGAAGGAAATCTTTTGAAAGTATATAAAAGGATCTTTCTAAATTGTTATATAGAAATTTGTTTTTAGTTTTAAAATGACAGGTACAAAGAAATAATAGGTTCAAGATAATAATAAAAGTTTTGGTGTAAGGAAAAACATATCTATCAATATTATACAGAACTGTACATATGTCAATTAAAACACATAAATATTTCCAGGATCACAGCTATTCAGATAAAGATTTTTACAACTTTGTCACCGCTACAGTAACTAATGATTTTAGACAAAAGACCAGAGAGGAAGAAGCCAGTTTGAGAGGCTTAAGGAATTGAATATGGACTCTCTCCTTAAGAAAATGAAAAGGTTTAAATCAAGAAATTGAAATCCTTTAAGCTTAAATGAACTCATAGGCAACATGTAATTTAAATTAAGCCCTCATCCACATGGGGTGGCCAGATGAACCTGATGCCTAATGGGAAATACCAAGCCATCCTGTTCCAACTGTGTGGAATGAATCAAGTTAAGAAATTCTGAATTTCCAAATTTTGAACCAAGTTGCAGGCTTACAAACAAACAAACAACAAATGAACTAGAGTCCCAACACTGCTGCCAAGAGCTCTGATTCTTCTAAAGCTGCCCTACTGGAAAAGCTGGTAGACTAGAGTTGAACTGTTAACTTTTGACATCTAATCAATCTAAGCCTTCCTTATAGTCACATCTGAAAATGCAAATCAATGTGCTGAGGTCATAGGTCTTCTCTGAGACATTTCATAGAACATTTTTTGCATTGATTCATGTTCTAGAAAAACATTTTAATAAGCCAGAGATTTTTTAAATGTTTATTTATTTTTGAGAGAGTGCAAGTGGGGAGGGGCAGAGAGAGGGCTACGGAGGATGTGAATGGGCTCTGCACTGACAGACTGACAGCAGCGAGCCTGATATAGGTCTTGAACTCAGAAACTGCAAGATCATGACTGAAGTGGGAGGCTAAACTGATTGAGCCACCCAGGTCCCCTGCCAGAGATTTTTAATTAAAAGGTAATCAGTCTGATTTGGAGGATTTTTTTTTTTCTTCAGAAAAATGATACTATTATTAGCCAATATCATTTTAAATGCAATTTAAAAAATGCTACCATTGGGGCGCTGGGTGACTCAGTCAGCCGAGCTTCTCACTCTTGATTTCAGCTCAGGTCATGATCTCACAGTCTGTGGGATCAAGCCCTGCATCGGGCTCTATGCTGACAGTGCAAAGCCTGCTTGGGATTCTCTCCCTCTCTCTCTGCACCTCCCGCTCTCTCTCTATCTCAAAAATAAACACTCTCTCAAAAATAAATAAACATTTAAAAATGCTACCATTAACCATAGTATTATGTATTGATATGTAAGTATTAAGGTATTACAACTTAATCAGTTTCCTTACTCAGGCCTCATTTATCCATTCATCTGTCCATCTGTCTATCTAAAAAATGTTTATTAAGGACTCATGCCTTTTTAAGAATTGCACTAAATCTGAAAAGCTTTCAGGAATGATCCCAATTAATCAGTTTGTGTCCTAACCATATTGTCCCCAAGGATAGGTACACAAAACACTAGTCCTAGTGATTTTAGGAGGTAGTTTTAGGGCAAATAATAATGAATCCAATTATTCATTCTGTAGAGATGTTCCACTAGGAAAAATTCACATTCATTTAAACATCATACATTTTATAAATACTACTAACATGAATTTCAGAAAGAAGGTAATTTGAGGATGAACTATTTACAGCATCAGACAGACAACAGAGCCAACCACTCAGGTTCAAATTCTAGCTCCACTACCTGTAAGCTGTGTGACTTTGTGAAAATTTCTTAATCTCATTGTACCCCTGTTTTTTCATTTATAAAATAATAAAATTTTGCACAGGTATTTGCTATTCTAATCTATACTACCCACAAGGACCATTGATTTCAAGGGAAGCATTTATTCAGTTTACTTTGACAGTGCCAGTTATGTTTTTGCTGTGTATTTAGTAATGTGTTGAAACCATTTTTTTTTTTATTAGAGAATAAAGCATGATGCCTATTATGGTAGAACTTGATATCCCCTGAAACCTTAGGAGGACCACACATACACCCCCCTTGCCCCCTCTCCTAATGGCTCTCATTCAGCAGTGTCATTATATTGCTAAGATCACTGTAACTGACTCCAAAGGCAAAAAATCTCAAAGGCAGTCATCAATATAGTTAAGATTTTTTTTTAAGAATCCAAGGTGCATGCACAAAACTAATATACAAGGATTTTAATGACAACATCAGAACTCAAGTTTATGGTGAAAAGGAGGTAGAGCATTACTTTGCATGACTAAATCCTTGAAGAGAAAGGAATTTTTAATGGGCAAGATAGTGTGGAACATATGCTAATTTTGGATAACTGGAATTTTGAATAATTGAGTTTAATTCCGTTTGTTTTTTCCCTAATCATTTGACTCCTAGGACAGCTACTGCTGCACAATTAATTCTTAGAGCTAAGTCCACAATAAACTCCCTGATAATAGCCCTCGCTGGCAATAAAGCAGAAAGTGGATTATAATACTCACTCGTGCTCACTGTGTATACAAAAAGAAAATGTAGTTTTAATTTGCTTACATTAATTAAAATACAATGAATTAAGTAGATAATAAATTCATTAGAAACTGAACTTTGTCTAATTGTTAATAATTTTAATATCATCCAGAAGACAGAAAATATTAGCAAATCAAGAATTTCAAGGATTTAGGAGTTGAAAGATTGATTTTTAAAAAATACACATAAGTCAAGCACCAAAAAATTTATGCTTTACTAAAACAAGTTTAAAATGTTAATAAACTAATATACTGATAAATATGTGAAGATAGCTATTTAAAAATACATCTTTACACATGGATTAAAGTCCTCTGAGAAAATTAGGATAATTCAACCAGAAACTGAAGTACTAAAAGGATACAGGGTTATATGTAGAGCTATAAAATTTAAAAAGGAGAAATGGGAGAAAGAATTGGTTTATGTTGTTATTTTACTTTTATTGAAAAAAATGAAAAGTTTCTTATGAAAATGTTTTGATTTTAGTTGAATATTTCAAGAATTTTTTCTAAGTCTTTATATCTTTATGACTGTGTTTATTTGCTTCATAATATATTCACTATGTTCAGAGTCAATCCATATTCAATAACTTGGTACCTAGCCATGTGCCAGGCATTTTATTTAAAAATTTTTTAAATGTTTTATATATTTCTGAGAGAGAGAGACAGTGTGAGCAGGGGAGGGTCAGAGAGAGAGGGAGATACAGAATATGAAACAGGCTCCGGGCTCCAAGCTGGCAGTCAGCACAGAGCCCTGTGCGTGGCTCGAACCCACCAACCTTGAGATCGTGACCTGAGGTGGAAGTAGGATGCTTAACCAAGTGAGCCATCCAGGAGCCCCCAGGCATTTTATTTTAAAGTGAAAGAATTAAGACTATTCGTCAAAGAGGGGGCTGTTTTGCTTTCTGAAAGTATTAGCTGCTGGAAGTGGAAGGATTAGGAGTGGCTGTTCATGAAGTGATTTCCATACGCCAGACCTGAGGCTGAGGGTTCATACAGATTGTGCAATGTAACCCTCACAGTTTTGTGAGGGTAGATGCTGTCATCTCTATTTCGTACATGAAGAAAGGGAAGCTCAACTGAATAAATAACCTGTTTGATGTCATACAGTTTAAAAGGGATAGACTGGAATCAAACACCAAGTCTCTGTGACATGAAAGTCTGTACTTTTCAGCTGTTACTAAGAAATGACAGTGCAGCCTTTCTGAAGAGGATCATCTTCATATAGTCTTTGCCTAAGAAAACCAGTATAAGTATGGTCTATGGACTGATGCTAAAAGCATAGGTTCTAAAGTCCAACCAATGAGGTATAAGTCTCAGCTCAGTTACTTAATATTAGTGTGACTTTGAGCAAGTTCCTTAACTCTCTTAAACATAATTTTCTCTATCTGTGAAACAGGAACATTAAGAACAATATCAGAACAAACTGGGAGGATTAAATGATACAATTCATGAAAAGCATTTGGCATAGGGCCTGGTTTCTAGTATCAATAGCCTAATCACTGTCAAAGCCAGAGAAAACTAATCAGGAAAATAAACATTCAACTATAAATATGTGGGGATAAATACTTAATACTTAAGGGATGTTAATTAACCTCTTAGATATCAAATTTGGAGACTTTTTTTGTAGTTCATATGTCATTTCATTGCTAAGAAATATACTTTGAGTCTATGATTATAAATGCATATATTTGTATAAATAAATCTTTATAAGATTTATAATGCAATTGGAATATCTAAATGTATATGTCTTTTGATCCAGAAACTCCACTTTGAGGAATCCATTCCATTTGTACCTAGACATAAAGTTACATGTACAAAGATGTTCCTTGAAGTATTATTTTTTATAGCAAAATAGTGAAAACAACATAAATTACCACCAACAGTTATACTATTAAATAAATTATAGTTCACCCATATACACTATCTTAGAACATTTTTAAAACTAATGGAAATATCTCTAGGATATAATGTTGAAGATGAAGAATAATATATATGATTTGGTTCTGTTTTTGGTTTAAAAAAAGTATGATTACATTTAGTATCTGGGCATGTAAATGCATAGAATGTTGAGTTTTAAACTGTTAATAGTTATTATCTCTGGGGATGATACCGAAGAAGACTTTCAGGTTTGCTATCTATACTTGAATATTGTTTTATTCCTTTAGATAAAAAGTGTTTATAATCTACCTCTGCAATAAAAAGTAACTATTTTTAGAATGCTCTGAAAACTTAAATAAAGAAATAGGCACCATAAGATTTTCTGTTGTGCAACTTTTATAGATGGTATATGTGATGATTCTATACTCATATTCAGAAAAGCACATTTGGTCTCTCATCCAATATTTTAAGTAAAATATTAACAAACTCAGAATATGTCTGGGACATAATGATCTCTCCCTGCCTATGCGTACACACACACACACACACACACACACACACACACACACACACACTACCACAATGTATGAAACAGCTGAAAGGAATCCCAATAGTTGTCTTCAAATATTAAAGGTTAATCATAAAGAAAAGGCTTCAACTATGTTTTCCTTAAAAGATAAATGGCACTAATGGTTCAGCATACATTATTGGTTTTATTATTATTACCTTATCAATTTGTTGTAAATTCAGCAGCACAAGTAGCTACATTGGGACATCCCTATACCTTGAACCTATATGGATACAGAGCATGTAGCATGTAATAGAAATGGCCTTTCTACTTTTGGAAATAATATAATGGATGAGATCTTCTACTCCAAAATTCAAGGACACCATGAACTTTATCGTGGTAATTTAAGGAGAAATTTTACATGCTCTGTGCTTTCCAACAGATATCAGTGATGAAGTTATCTTAGAAAAGAACCAAATAGTTAAAATAAAATTTTGACATTAAATACACTCACACTCAATATAGAGACTCCTCTTTTGAGTGTTTCTAATTGCCAGGTGTTTTCCTACGTGTTTTTGCATACATTGTCCCAATGACATTACCATAGATATCTTTTTGTCCCTATTTTTATACTTGTATAAACAGAACTCAGTAGAGATAAATACCTCACCCTCAGTGTCACTTAGTCAGAAAGCATGGGCTCAGTATTTGAATCCAGGTCTACCTAACTGTAGGTATCATGCTCTTGACCATATGCTATACTTCCTTATTTTAAATGTTTGGACAGAAATTAAGTTACAGAGAGAGGAGTTAATAATTTTGTAACTAATAAAGATATACTGTCTGTATAAGAAAACCAAGAATATTGGCATTATATAAATGTTGGCTAGGAATTAGATTAAAGGTTTGGAAGGAAGTAATTGTTAGAACTAGAGTGACCATATAACCTAGTTTGCTCAGAAGAGTTCCAGTTTATTATACCTGTATTTATTTGTAATTACATGATGTAATTATAAGTAGCATCCTCTTTCACTTTAAAAGTATCCTAGTTTGGATGATTAAATTATAGTAATAATTATCTACATGAATTATAGCACAAAGATAATTGTGAAAGCAAAGTAAAATTGATTTAGAATAAAACCATAATCTATGAAGAACTCAGAAACTAACTATATTGTCCAAGACTAAAAAAATGGCATGAAGAGATATATGTCTTGAAATGTTACTAGAGGGAAAAATATACGGCACATATATAGGATTTCTAAGTATAATTAGTCTATATGTTCTTTCTATTTTCAACCTGTAGGTGGCCACCACAAGCTACACTTATTAAACAACTCATTAGTAGCATTTTCAATACTGTCATCTTCAGATAATTAGCAATTTATTTAAATAGCCAATTTCTGTAGAAATAATTGCCATGAAATGCCCTGAACCTACTTTTTTATAAACTATAATAAAAGTGTTAAGATAATCCCTGACATTTGCAAATGCCATTAGTTCACCTTTCCTTTTGATAGTCCTATGGCATTATGTTTAAACAATTACGCGATAACACAGCAGTTTAATGAAACAGTACAGTAAGCACATTCTAAAATATGGCCAGTGAGGACACTCAGATTTAGAAGAAAATCCAGTGTGCCGACACGTTTACACACAGAAAAGATACACATTCAAGAGAAAAAACAGTAATGAAATAAGTACATTATTGTTATTTCCAACTTGGTTTAGTTTTCTCAGTAGATGCTCCAACATATGTACTCTCTTTGGAAATAAGAATGGAGAGTTTTGTAAATTGACTCACGTAATTGGCTCATGTAAATTAAAATCATATGAATATATGAATATGTAAAATGTACTCATCATATTATTTGTTCAGTAACCTCCACACGGGAGAAAACAAGCAGGGAATTTTCCTTTCATTTTTAAATATTTAAGTATGTTTTTACTTACAAAATGGTGCAAATTTTCAAAGTAGACATATCAAGCAAAACTAGAAATGGTTTTTAGATCTCAGCTGGTTTTTAACATTTAAAATGGATGAGTTTTTACTTTTGGTTTCTTACTTGCTATTCAGCTCTCTACTCCACTAAGAGGGCTCAGGCAATGTTTCTGAGTTGCCAGAGATAAAACTCTTTGAGACTTTCATAATTTTTAAGCTGTTGCCTTTCATATGATAAAACAGAGTTAGAATTTGAAGTTAATGGTGACATCCTTTTACGGTTAAGATGAAATAATTTGAGATTCTACTGAGTACTAGATGCTTTGTTACATTATTCATACATTGTATAGATACTCACAATAGATCACAGACGCGTTATCCCCATTGTACAGATAAGGAAATTCAGGCTCAAAGAGGTTAAATGGTATGTGCACGCAAGAAAGGCAGGGGTGTGTGGTAAAATTATGTATTACAACAATAAACCAATTAGTATACAATATGACATTTTAATTTGAGGGCTTTCTTATTTTCCAAATTACCATATGCCTCAGCCCTTCCCAAATAAGTACTTCTGGCAATGCTTTTAGCTTATAAATATAATGAGTTTACCTATAAATACAAATAAATGGGCTATTCTTAAGAATACACATATTTTCTTAGCCAAGAGATTCAGAATCAAGACTTAGTGGACGTGGTATATAAACATTTCTCATGGAATTCTGCTTAAGGAATGTTCAGGGCAAATGTTATCCTACCAGAAAAAAATCTCCCCAGTCTATGTCTATTCAAATGGCTATTAGAGAAGGAGAAAGAGGAAGATTATAATCATGATGATAATGCTGATGACCACAATTACATTTTACCCCTGGAGAACCCAGAAAAATTGAGAAGTGAGCATTCTTCTGAAGACATTAAAAACAACAACAACAACAACAACAACAACAACAAGAGTTACTGCATCCACCAGGATCTTATTATTTCCTTTTTTTGGAGAACCATGATTTCTTTCCTCTCTGAAATTCTGTACTCTTTTCACCCTGTGGGTGCTTCCATGGTCAGGGTGTCTGTGGTAGCACGTACCGTACTGTAAAACCTTTGCTTTCATTCTCAGGAATACATTCTCTTTTCACTTTACAATGAATCACATGTGTAAATCTCTGTGCCCTGTGATCAGACTGCATTCCTCAGAGTCTGCGGAAACCCAGGCTGTACAGTAGGCAATAGGTTTTGTTCTCTTCAAAGACAGTACTGTGGAGAAGGATATCTCCAGCTGGACACTATCTGTACCCCAAGAACCAATGCTTTCTATAAACTGACTAGGCACTTTGGAAAGGAGGGGCTCTACTGATTAGTATTTGCTCTACTGATTTGTAATTGTCCCCTTAAACACATGACAACAAAATTTCATCCTAAATTTCAATAGGCCAAGAAATGTGAAATCGTTTTCAGTCAAAATTATTTGCTGTACCCAGCATCTTGTCAGTTGCTAAAAGGCAGCAATAAAGGTGCTTCCTCTTAGTGAGCTTATGAAGATAAAAAAATATGGGCGATGCATGTCCACATCCTGCTTGTGGGGGACAGAAGAGTCAGAGGACAGAACACCGAAGAGGTCCAGGAAGGCTTCATGGCGGGTGAGGACTTCAGCTACGCTCTTGAAAGATGGGCTAGGTTGAGAACTAGGATATGTCTTTAAAAATTTTTTTTAATCCTTATTTATGAGAGAGAGAGAGGGAGAGAGAGTGTGTGTGTGAGCAGGAGACGGGCAGAGGGAGAAGAAGACACAGAATCTGAAGCAGGCTCTGCACTGACAGCAGAGCCTGATATGGGGCTCGAACTGTGAGATCATGACCTGAGCTCAAGTTGGACACTTAACTGACTGAGCCATCTAGGCACTCCATAGAACTAGGAAATTTCAAAGCTGGCAAGGTTTGGAACAAGGCTAGCAAAACTGTAGACGCAGTCACTGAACAAATCATGTTTATGAAACACTTACGTGAACAGCAAAACTACAGTGGCCTCACAGATTGGGAAATGGTACACAAAGCATTTAAACTGGGAGAGGTGTTCCCTGGTGAACAGAAGAACAGTCCTTCTCTCACCCCCCAAGCCACCACCATGATATTTTATTTTTAAAAATGCCTTTTAAAATATGGATCTGGCATAAGAATAAACAGGTTTGAATTTCAGTAGTGTCCAAACAAAATATTACAGTCTGAAGTAAGTCTGGATTTATTTGTGATAAAAAATTTATTAGGGAAAACCAAAAAGAATATATACTGTATGTACATGTCCCTGGCTGCAGCAGCCTTTCCATAGATTATAAGGGTCTTTCTAGTTTGATTAAAAAAGTAATAGGATTTTTATCTCTCAGAAGAGACAAGGGTTATAACTAAAATAGTAAGATTCCCTTTACACGATATAGAGGGCTCATGTAATGAAAGAAAATACAAGTTCTACTCCAGTCAACATTCAACAACTGCTGCCCAGTAACGTAATTTTCGTTTTCATAGATGCATTTATACTTTTAATAAACATAATAATTATTGCAGGAATCTTTCACCTGTATGAAATAGAGTGCATGACCAAGCGATTAGGGAAGGGAAAAGAATTTAACACTACATTACTTCAGATAAGCTCTCCTAGAGTACTACCTAAAGGAACTCTCATACTACCCTGCATCGTGGGGATATGCATCAGTCTTGAAACCTCCTCTATCATGCCCTGGGCCAGCTATAGGCCCAAACTGGACATCTATTCTCAATTTGCACAAATCAGTGTGGCTCCTGGAGGCCTTGATTGGGGGCTTTGAACTCTTGAGTTGGAATGCTCCTCAGGCAAATGAATGGTTAGAAATGAGTAGCTACTTAGATAACCATGGTGTGAAAAAGAACTTTCAATGGATCTAAATAAAACCAGAGAAAATCAAATAATCTATGTAAAGCAGGTACCATGATGATAAGCACATACCAAGTGCTTAATACAGATTCCAAAAACAATAAAAATACAATAAGGGAATCATATGAACAACTTTATGTAATAAATTCAGCAACTGAAATGAAATGGACAAATTCCAAGTAAAATACAACTGACCAACTGACAACAAAAACCGGAAAATCAAAATAAAAAATAGCCCCATAACTATTACAGAAATTGAATTCATAATAAAAATCAAGCCAACTACAGGCCCAGATGGCTTCACTGGTATATTCTATCAAACTCAAGGAAGAAATAACACCAGTCTTTTATAAACTCTTGCAGAAGATAGAAGAAACAAATCCCAAGTCATTTTATGAGGCCAGCATAATCCTGATACTGAAACTTGAAAAATATACCAAAAGAAAATAACATTATTGGCCCATATCCTTCACTAACATAGACCCAAGTATCTGTAATAAAATATAGGAAAAAATAATTCAGCAGCATTGTGGTCAAATGGAGTTTATCCCAGAAATGTGAGGATGGCTTAACATATGGAAATTAATTAATTTGTAATTTGTAATTTATGACATTAACATAAAATAAAAGTATAAAAGAGAAAAAGGCTGCACGAAGTACATTTAAGAAAATTCCAAATCCAGCCATGATCCAAACTCTTAGCAAACAGGAATAAAAGAGAGCAGTCTCTGACAATAGGGTATCTAATGAAAAGCATATGGTTTTTAAAACATTATATTTCTCTATATACTTTATATACTTTCTTTGTATTATATACCCTGTCTTTTTCCATACACTAGCAATAAACAATCAGAAAATAAAAATTTAACATTTACAATAGCACAAAAAAGTAAGAAACATGAATAAAGTTGTGGAAGATATTTAAGATCTCTAACTGAAAACAACAACATATTTCTGAGAAAAATCAGAGAGGCTTAAGAAACAGAAGAGATATAATACATTAATAGGCTGAAAGGTTCAATACCATTTAGATGTTAAGTCTCTCCAAACTGATATATAGATTCAATAAAACCCAAGTCAAATTTTCAGTAAGCTTTATATGAAGAAACTAATGATTTTAAAATTTACATGGAAATACAAACAATCTAGAGTAAACTGAAATGATCGTGAAAAAGAAAACAGAATTCAAGGACTTTCTCACATCAGGACTTGCTATAAATCTACAGTATCAAGACACTGGTTTAAGAATATAGAGCAGGATGAAGTTCAGAAATAGTCCACACGTATAAAAAGGTCAATTGATTTTTGACCACGTTACCACATCAGTTCAGTAGGGGGAAAGAAAAGTCATTTTAACAAATGGTGCTAGAATAAATGGATATTTGTAAGAAGAAAAAAAAAATTCTTGACTCCTATCTCACTTCATATAAATTTTTCTTAAATCCAAGCTGTATTGAAAATCTAAATGTAAAACCTGAAACTATAAAGTTCCTAGGGAACCTTGAATTAAGCAACGATTTCTTGGAAAGGACATTAAAAGCTCTAAAATTAAAAAAAAAATTGATAAGCTCATAAAGAAGCCAGAGTCTAGGAAAAATATTATATTTATACTCATATATTTGAGAAAGAACTCATATCTAAAATGTATAAAGTACTTCTATAAAGCAATTACAAGATGAATAATTCAATTAAAATTGGCAAAATTTGAACAGATATTTCAAAAAAGACTACATACAAATGGTCAATTAGTACATGAAAAGTTACACCATCTCACAGCCATTAGAATAGTCAAGAAGACTGATAAAACCAAACATTGACAAGGACGTGGGACAAGTGGAGCTTTCAAACATTGCTGGTAAGAGTATAAATTATAAAATCACTTTGAATAATTGTTTGAAAATTTCTTTAAAACTTCGGCATGTATCTATCCTATGGTTCAACAATTTCATTCCTAGACTTTCACCCGGGAGAAATGAAGACAAGGCTACAAAAGTGTATATTCAAAAATGTTCACAGCATCCTTATTTATAGTAGCCCTAAACTGGAAACCATCCAAAGGCCCATCAACAAGAGAATGGAAACAGAACAGGTAGTCAGTTAATTTAATGAAAACTATCAACAATAACAGTCTCACTGATGGCACCTGCAACCACATAGATGGATATGAAAATACCATGTTGAGCAAATACAGCCAAACAACACACACACACACACACACACACACACACACATACACACACACACACAGAGCTGTGAGAGATAGCATGTATATTATTTCATTAAATGAAACTTAAGAGCAGTCCAGAAGAAGATATGGTGATAGAAGTGGGAATGGAAGAATTGATTGTCAAGCAATATAAGGATATTTGCTGGTGTGAAAGAAATATTCTCTATCTTGTTTCAGATTGTAGTTGTTTCAGATGTATACAGTTTTTAAAGCTAATTTAGCCAAAAACACAATATCTGTGCATTGTACTGTATGTAAAATAAACTTCATTCAAAAAATATATAAATACATAAAAGAAGTCACAAAAAAGTCCATGACAAGAGTGTGCATTTCTCATTTGGTTCCACTTCTAAGAAATCATTTAATGATCAGATCATTCAAAGACTTTATTTTATAAAATATGAGAACACCTTCCCATCTGTAGGTATAATAAGCTAAGTGTGTGAGAAACTGAATCTTCTATTCTAAAGATAAATAGAAGTAAAGATCATCATCTGCAGTACATCATGAAAGATAAATCTGGAGATTAGGATGACCCATTGGGAACACTTTTTTTTTAAAATGTTTATCTAGTTCTGAGAGAAAGAGAGAGAGAGAGAGCGCACTCCTGGAGGAGCAGAAAGAAAGGGAGACCCAGAATCTGAAACAGGCTCCAGGCTCCGTGCTGTCAGCACAGAGCCTGAAGCAAGCTCAGATTCATGAACTATGAGATCATGACCTGAGCCAAAGCCGGACACCTCACCAACTGAGCTCCCCAGCTGCCCCCCAGGGGGACACATTTTATGATGGTGTTGTTGGTCTTCAAATATTTGTAATTTCCATGAGATATTCATGAAAACACTGCTTTTAAAGAAACTACATATATCACTTATAAGGATGGATACACACACACACACACACACACACACACACACACACACAGAGTCAGTGACAAATCAGTAATTGTTAAGACTAGGACATATGAAGTACAAAAATGATGCAAATATAAAGCCAGGTATTCTGGCTGGACCACAGATCTAAATGACAACCCCTGAATTAGGCAGGCATGCTAAGCACCACTCTGTGTAGAAAGGCATAGCTCCAGCAAGCCACAAAGGCAGTTTGGCCCTTTGCTGACTGTTGTACTAAGTAAGACCCCAGAGCCAAAATTTCAAAAATGTCATCAAGTGATCACAAATATTATTAACATAATGGGAGTTTCTGTTTCTGCACTTTATGCCCAAATTGCTATTTGAGTATATCTTTACCTCTCGAAAACAAGAAAAGCAAGCACTCAAGGGTGTTATTCCTATTAAAACCTTGTAATCATAAACCTACCTTCCCAGCTGAATCTTTAAGAAGTATTTGGCTTACAGTTTGTGTCAAGTCTGTGATGGGTTTGCAATGAAATATCCTCTCTCTATTTGCTACTTTTCCAATCTTTTATCTTTTCTGATGAAATTTCAAGCTCTTGTCAAATTGAGGTCGTTACTTTGTCGATTGGCATGGATATTTAGGCTGCATTGGCAAGACTGCAACCCTGGATAATTCAGCTCCTTGCCAAATGGCATTTAGCCTACTTCTGCATGCATGAAAAGGAGACAGCCTATTATCAGGACCAACTTGGTGGAAAACGGATATACAGTCAGTATGTACTGCACATATCTAAGCAGAAATGTGATGCATATGTTTTTTCTCATTCATAGATGCTCATTCAATTTATATTGTTGCCATAAGTGTTTCATCATCCAAATGCTTAAATTGTGCATAATGTTTCCAAATAGCATTGGGCCATTCAGAATTGAGCACTGGGCTTCACAGATGTGCTAAATCCAGTTACAGAGGCATGACTAGAACATGGTTTCCATGCCTCAAGGGGATAGACTTTTTTAGTAACCTTTGCCAGAACTGCTATATATTGTTTTCTCAACAGAGCTCAGAGACTCTTTGTAATTGTGTAGAAGCTGACAGAAATCATATTAGACTATACCAGTCTTTCAAATCTTTTCAAGTATATCTGCAATGGGTGTAAATAGGGCCAGCAGTCACAATGTATATCTTTTTTTCTAACACTAATATTTGCTTTACCCTAGGCAATAGGAATGAAGGTGTGAGAATGGCATGCTCACAGGCAGTAAGTGGCTTGAAAAAGGTCTCCTGTTTATACTCTAGAAGATCAGTTATTTATAAACTCCAGAATACAAATGCTGAGACTCCTAGAGTTCTTATTTGCTAGATGCTACGTTGTTATAGGGCAGCTCTTGAAATCTGAAATTTTAAAATGGCAAAGTATTAAAAAGTTTTGGGAAAAATGAAATATGTCCCATTACTAGCACAAACTGAACTAGAGAAACATGTTTGCAACTGCCAAAAAGGGCTAGCACGCTAAAGACTGTAGGCAAACAAAATGCTAACAAGTTTAATTATTCACAATGGCACATTTATGGAGAGTATAATGTCACAATCAATAATTACAAGCCCACACAAACAGCACTGTGATACTTCTACAAGGCGTGTTCAGTAGTGAAATAATTTGGAATTTGAAATCAATAGCATTTATAGACATTGGAAAATGTCAAAAGGAAAACAGATGCCGGTATTGGTATTCTTTCTGGAACATTCGTACTACCCAGATTTTCATAATTTCTTAAAAGATTTCCTAGTACCTGAAAGCAAAAGCTAACATTTGCCCTTTCAGATCTCAATTAACTCTTTCAACAGATTTATATTTTTCAGGGAGTTGTTATATAAATGTATGTATATATTTCAGTTGCAAGTTTTTATTTAAATTCCAGTTGGTTAACATGTAGTGTAATATTAGTTGCAGGAGCAGAATTTAGTAATTCATCACTTACAGACAACACCCAGTAGGGAGCTGCTTTATATACAGCAAGTGACAAGTCTTCACGTGAACTAAGGTTCTTCCAAGCTCTGCTCTTCAGTCAATGTCCCTTTCTCTGGCTTCTCTCCTTTATGCACTTCTCGGCCTCCTCCCTGACATGTTCATTCCCTTCATTTTCCATCACTCCTCATTAGCCTTCTAAGTAAAGGCTCTGGCACAAATACTTTCTACCACAAGATACTACTTTGGTAAATTCTTAAATTAAAATACTCCTTATAATTAAAAACAGAAGAGACTGGGTGAGGGGTATATGGAAACTCTATGTACTGTCTCTCAAATTTTTTATAAATCTAAAATCATTCCCAAAACAAAAAGTTTATTTAAAAAAAAATTTACCCCTATACAACACTTGGATTCTTCATGCTCTTATAAATATATCCATTTCCCTACATTAGTTGGCAAAAACAAGAACACAAACTTATGAATATTAAAAATGGTTTTTTAACATCACATTTATAATTGTTTTTAATAACTGCCATTTCTTACTAAGATATAATAGCAATATAATAGCTATATTTTTATCAAACTGTCTGATATGTGCAAAGCACTCTATTAAGGCTTTTAATGATTTCATTTAAATCTCAAAGAATCCCCAAAGCTATTACTTTTGATGTTGAAAATAGTGAAATATCTTGCCCTTGTAATAGTAACTGTAAGACCTTCGATTCCACCCAAATCTGTTGATTCTCAAATGAGTGCTGGTTTTCACATTGCCTTGCTTCAAAAAGTTAGTATGTATATCCATGCCAATATGGTTCTGGGCACTACACTACGTTATATACTTGTAAGAGTGCTCAACAATAACCTTGCAAACAAGTTGTTATTAGTCCTAAAACCAAAGAAAAAAATCCTGCTATTTTCTAGTGAAAGTTGTTCTAGTTAAGAAAGTGTTTATTTCACTGTCAAATCTAGTCTTTGCTGACATTTCTTCAGGTTTCTGGAAAAAAAAGAGGTATTTAACCATTTCTCTATTAATGGAATGATGTCCACTCATGTTATGTATCACCAAATGACCTATCAACTGAAAAAGAAGGAACAGAAAATTTAATTTCAGGTTACTCCAGAAACTGTGGCAACCAGGCTGTTTGGCAGTCAAAGGGTTTAAAATCTAGATTAGATAGATGGATATATTTACATATTCACTTTTACATTAAACAGAGTGGATGACACATCCCTGTATAAAACCTATTATTTAAACACTTCAAGTGCAAAGTGTTAAAATAAATGGCTCATGACTTATGAAGTGTTAAAATAAACGTTTATTCCAACACTAGACATGTCATAAGCCATTTATTTCAACACTTTCTACTTCAGAAGACACACTCAGACAAAAAGGAAAGATTTCCTTTGCTCTAACTATGTCAAGAGGCCAAGACACAAAGGATAAAATGAAACTTTTGATGCCAGAGCACTTTGTTTGGGGTGGCTAGATTAGAAGGTATGATGGGGAGGTGGAGGGTTCACACCTGGTAAAAGCTCTGTGGCTGTGGTAAGTCCTTCATCGACACCACCTTCATTGGCTTCATTTAGACATCACAATTATCTTAACCAATTTTGAGGCTGCCAAGCATGCCTGAGCATCGAATTGCAAATGAAGCGTACTGGTTGGGTTATTTCTACAAAGAAAACATACGTTTTATCTCATGTCTCCATTTATTAGTAGAGCCTAATATAACTCAAACTCATTAGGGAACAAAGCTTCTAAGAATAAAGTCAGAATTGTATAAGTACAATAAGTGCACTTCTTACACACTTGTCTCTCTGTTCGAAGTGCTGTATAAATATTAACTAATTTAATCTTCACAACAATTTGGAGAGGTAGGTACTCTTATTTTTGCCGTTTTTTTTCCAGAGGAGAAAACTGAGGTATAAGATGTCTGAGTAAACTATGCAAGGGAAACTAGTAAGTGGTGGCACCAAGATTTTAACCCAAGCAGTTAGATTCTGAATCTCCACATTTCATCCCTGACTAAGCTGCAGCCTTTTAGATAGAGAATAGCAGACCGTTTTGTTGCATGGTCTGGAAGTTATGCCAACTTGAGAAGTTGTCAAATTCCTCACTTCATTTGCAGGGCTAGACCAAATGGGGGAAGATATCTTTCCTTTGTAAACAAGAGCTCCAAAATAAAAAGAATTAATGATGTTTCTAAACAAAATTAGTGTTAACCAATTATGAATGATAGTTGATTATTCATTCTTTCAATTTTGCCTATTTTAAGATTTCATTTTCCCAAAAATTGGTTGAATGTCTACTGTTAAAATGAGAATGTCTGATAGTAACTGAATTATTTCCCTCCAGGATGTCTCTATGGCCTCCTGATAAAAATTCTGGTAAATGTTTCCATTTTCAAGCAAACTCAGTAGCTGTATACTTCCTATTCCAAAGCTCTCTCTGGGGTCTCTTATATGAGGTCACTAATCCTACCAGGGCTCTACCCTTATGACCTAATCATTTCCAAAAGGCCCCTCCTCCAAATACCATCACACTGGGGGTTGTGATTTCAATATATGACTATTGGGAGGACACAAACATTCAGTCCAATAACACCAACCAACCCCTTTGGCAATCTGAAGGCCAAAAATTGGTCAAAAGAAGTTAGGAGACTATGGCGTATGAGAAACATACTTTTAACATAGCATAATGAAAAGAAAAATTCAGAGATAATTCATTACGAATATCTGGCATTTCAAAAGGGGAAACTACAGTGTACCATAATTGTTAAATGTACTAAACAAAAAAGAGGCATAGAAGTTTTTTTTTCAAGTACTGTAATAGGGATAATATTAAAATATAAACTCATATTTATAAAATCTCTATGTTTGATATCTTGTTATGGAAATATAAGTTACTTCAACTAATATAATTTTGAGAATTATTTATCATACACCACATATACTGAAAATGAGATCTATCTTTTTATAAATGACACCTGATATTTAAAGATTAGTACTGAGAGCAAATTTTGATTTTTGCTATTGGAAGTAAGAACTTTGTATATATATAGTCTGAGTGTGAAAATTTTTCTACTTTCTCTTTAATTTCAGGAGAGTTCTATGCCATTAGGTAGAAAACAAAATTTGAATCAAAAATAAATTTTAACTATACATTTAAAGTATTCAAAAATTTTCATCTATTAAATCAATAGACACTTATTGAATGCTAACTATAAAGCAGCTACTATGTTTAGAGGTGGTGATATAATTTATCGTAATACATGCTAATGCCTGCAATAAAACCTGAGTGAGTGACCATCATAGCTCAGAGGAAGGAGAGTATACTTTGGTTGGGCCATCTTTAACTGAAAATAATATGAGCTAGGTTTTAAAGGACAAATAGCATTTTAGGAGGCACAAAAGACAGAGATAGGAATCACAGAACTACATGAGCAAAAGGATAAAGATCTGGAAATGACTGGAAAATCAGATGTGTAGCAAGGTCTAGAGTAAAGAATAGATTAGGAAGGTCAAGGGGATGAATCTGGATGGAACGTAAGGCAGGCAACTTTGTGAGCCTCATCTCATTCTACCTCTGCCTCAGAATGTCTGCTAAAACAGCAAGAGCCTACCAGACCTATGCAAGCATAAAGGCTTGGACTAAGTCAAGGCCATAGAGACAAAACAGGAGGTTAAAGAGTTAAATCACATTCAAAGATGGACTATACAGAACCTTGTGACTAATTCGATGTGCAGAGTAAAAGCACTGGAGGTATTTAGAAGACTCAGAGGTTAATATCATTAACTATGGTGATATTTAAGGTTTGTAGAGGATAATACATTTGAATTTGGGTAAGTACCTGAGATTATCTAGGTGGGAAATATCTGAACTACTTGGAACATGGAATATATCTCATTATTTATATTCAGGTTTGCTGTGGAGAGTGTCCTATATAACTGGTATTCTGTAAATGTCTTATTTATGTTCAGAAGCCTAGACCTGAAAAAGCTTGAGACAGTGTTGACTACTGGAAAGTGTCTGCTAAAATGTTGTCCAACTGACAAACCATGTGTGAGTTTAGAGTCATAAAACTTTGGTATAAATTCTGCTTTCCTCTTAATAACAACTGTGAGCTGGATATTAAGGACTCTAAAAATAAGGCTAGAACACCTATTTTATAAGGTTGTTGTAAGAATCAAATAAAATATTGAAAATTCTTTGAAATAGTAAAAGGATTACACAAATATTACTTACCACATCATTTTAAAAGTAGTTTTGGAAATTGATGGATATATAGCAACACAGATTCTGAAGTTTCTGATGATGAGGATGATAGTAATGATGGAAGTTAACATTTTTTGTCTTACTATGTGCCAGTTAGATTTTTAAGTATTTATGCAATTCTTATCTCTTAATGATGATGGCAGAAGTGGAGTGATGGACCACAGAAGTGAGGACCAAAGCATTCAATCAAAGTGGGATAGTGACTTAAGGTCACTCAGTAGATGAGATCAGGTGGCATAAATTGAGGTAAAGTCAGTGCAAAAAGCCAAGGTAGTAAAATGAAGGCAAGAACTTCAGAGAACAGTGATGACTGTATAACCATAATTTGGAAGAACAGTGAAATAGTAAAACAATTATATTAATAGCATTCATTTTTACTCACATTAAAAGCCAACAAGAATTTTAATTCTTTTTTTCTGTCCTCATCCTTTGCTCATATCTGTTTAAAGTAGGCTAGCTAGACTAAAATAGGGAAATGATATGGACCCAGCATATATAGATAGATAGGTATGTACACATATTTCTACGTATATATAAAGTTACCTTTCACCACTGTCATTCTTGGCAAATAAAACACTATAATCATTTTATAGTTGAATGGCATATAATGCAATGAAAGGTCTTCACAGGAAAAAAAAATTATGTTTTCACCCTTTTACTTTCTTTAGCAGTGATTATTTCCAGAAATATAAGGTATCATCACTTCTCAAAAAGCGCTGTAGGTTATAAGATTGCTCCTCTGAAGTTGGCAACATGTAATAAATGTGCTTTATTCCTAAACATCAATCAGTTTCAAGAATGGCAGTTGCTTGTAGAATGGTAATAATAGAAATAGTCAGCTAATAAGTACTATAGGCATTAAAACACTGGATGACAGATGTGAAGACTTCTTGTTATAAAAGAACATTCTCTTATATAATTATGGTTTTATAACTAGTTACATCAGTTTCTAAATATTTGGTTTTTAAGATTTCTGTATCCTTTTTTTGTGATGAACTTGTATGCAGTGTTCTCTACTAACATAAGAAATAAAATATAGAGGGGCACCTGAGTGGTTCAGTTGGTTGAGCGTCTGACTTTGGCTCAAGTCACGATCTTATGGTTTGTGAGATTGAGCCCTGCATCGGGCTCTTTGCTGACAGATCAGAACCTGGAGCCTGCTTCAGATTCTGTGTCTCCCTCTATCCTCTTCCCTTTCCCTGATCATGCTATGTCTCTCTCTCTTTCTCTCTTTCTCTCTCTCTGTCTCTCTCTCTCTCTCTCTCTCACACACACACACACACACACACAAACACCACACACAAATAAATATTAAAATGATTTTAACAATTATTTTAACAATTAAAAAATTGCTAAAAAGAAATAATATGTAGAAATATATTGAAAAACATATGAAACTATCTTGGATAGATGTGGTGGCAGTAGGTTATTTAATGTGAAGAGCACCTCCATGTAAATAATTACTAAAAGTGTGGTTTGAGAGCATTTTAATTTAATTGCATTTAGTTTAATTTGCAAAAACATGGACTTGAAGTAAAAATATTTGTGATACATCTTATAATTACCCTGAAGTTAAAATGTTTAAGCAACTTATGAAATAGCTGTGTAAATATATATGTGTGTGTATACACATGCACACACGCATTTTATTGTGTATGCAGTTTGGTTTTAAAAAATGTTTTTCATTTTCAAAAGCAAACTTCATTTTGTGTCAACTACATAGAGAAATGAGGTCCCTAACCTGAATGGAGTTGTATTTTGCTGGAGAGATAGTTTGTAGACTACATAACTATATCATGTAACATATCTAAAAGCCCAAAAAACATAATGGACACTTCCAGAGGAGTTCAGGAAGTGGGTGAGTTTCAGGATGTACTTGAAGAAGGTGATCATCAAAAGAACCAAATCAGGTAAGTGGACCTCAGGCATTTCCAACTTTAGAATGTTTTGAAAAAAGGTATTCAAGCTAGAACACATCCATACTGATTTTACGGAACAAGGAAAAAAGTCTTCACCTTGAGTAAACAATCTAAAACAGTCACTGAGATGCAGGATGGAAGGTATGCAGATGGTGGAGACTTAGTCTAGAATCACTAAGACATTTGACAAACAGGCCCTTGGCAAAATACACAGCATTTTCTTTTTGTGTAGTACTGAGTAGATGTTGAAGGGGATTTTAATAAAAAGGCAAAGGGAGAGAAAGGGAAGGGGAGCTAATGGGGTGTTTATACATGCTGAGCACTGTGATGGACAACTTTGACTCTAGGCATGCCATCCTTATGATTATACTTTATTATTTATATATGTATTTATAATCACATCAGTTCAAAATTATTTTAGATATCCAACTGCACAAAAATGTAAAGATTAAATACTAAATGACACTTGCCAGTGGGGATGAAGTTATGACAACTCTCTTTTAGAAAATGGTAAAAGAAGAACATATATATTGACAAAGAGCCAGTTTTCATCTCTCACTTATCTTGCCATAGGAAGGAGGAAAATTAGAAGGGAAATTGTGCCAAATGGCCATTTTATTTAAATAAATTAGTTCCATAAGGTAGTTCTAGAATTATTCCTGAAGGTAGCAATGGGTATAAATTTACTGGAGAAGATAAAATGGTGTCCTTAGAATTGAGAGGCAAGACCAGATGAGGCATTTGGCATGCACTATATCCTTTATCCCTCATAGCTCTGGGAGGCCTGATTTGGGGTATTATCTTTAGTTCACAGTAAAGACACAGAGGTCATCAGTTGGTAAGTATAGTTCTAAAATTCAAACTCAGTAAATTCCTTGCATCATTCACATGGCCTCCACCCAGTAACTCTTCAAACACTGAACTATTTGCAATTTCTTGAGATCACATTTATTTATACCTCTGTGTCATTTCTCTTCTTATCCCAACTGTCTGAAATATTCTTCACCTTCTTCTATTCATCCTTTAAGGCCCATACAAAATATTATATCATTTGGGGGCCTTTCCAGATTATCCTCAACACCCCATTACTTCCTTTTTGTTCCCTCTAGCACTAGGAGAACATCACCTTGAATGACAACAATACATCCATGCCTCTTCTTTAGTGGTTGGAGCTCTGTGCAGGTATAGGAAATACTTAGTTACTACCTCGACTGTGGGTATAGCCATGGGAAAGTAAGAGTGAGCTCTAGGAAACAGTAGGCATGGCCAGAGGAGTTCCTAAAGTTTCCTTGTGTCTGTTTCTTTACATGTCAAACAGGGTCAGTGAAAGTACCTACCTCACAGAGTTAAACAACAAACTACATGTAAAATGCCCCACGTAGAGTCTGTAAACCCTTAATGAGGGCTACTTCTTAATACCATTACCAACACCATCATTATTCCCAGTATATAATATTAAAATTCATTTCTCAACACCTGAAAGATTGAAAAGGTTTTCTTTTCCTCTAAAACTTAAAGGCAATTAATTTTAAGTTGAATAAATACTATTATCATCAGAAGATTGCCATTTGAATTTTTGGAATCATGATGAAAAATAATATGTAATTCTTTTATGACTTATATTTTGTCTTAACTTTTGATCAAAGCCTCTAAAGAACTAGCAGTTTCGGATACATTTACTTTTACCTGTAAAATATAGAAAGGACAATATCATTTTTCTTATTTCTCTTTGCTTTTCAGGAGGTGGAAATTATAAGACATTTTCTGGTAGAAAAGATAATATTAGACTTAGGTATATAGTCAGTTTAATTCTGGATTCATGCTGGGAAAGAAAACAATGAATGTTACACTTCATTTATAATTTCCACTGTGAACATGATAAGGACTAGTATATTCTGAAATCAAATTAATCCACAGTTGCAGCATTTAAGATACAGTGAAAATCCCTAATTCAAGTGTACAGTATCACCTATAAAGCCAAAATAAATGGGGTAAGATAAGAGTTCTCAATCTTGGGTTATAGTGTCAATGCAAGACTTGAGCTGTGTTAATTCAACAAGCTTGATCTTGATTGCCAAAGCATGCTTGTCAATATTTAGCTCCCAGGGGGCATGTCAGGGGCCTTTACAGAAACTAGCTTAAATACAAAATACCATAGCAGGATTTGTGATCCTTTTCCTAACACTCAGATTAAACTGCTGATTTTTTTCTTTTAGCTTTTTAAAGTAGGAACGTGTTTTCCATACTTCTGCAGTAACGAGAGGAAGAGAAATTGCATAGAAGAATTGTAAATGCTGTTATTAGGATTTCTTGAAACCCAGATAAAATTCTGTCACATGAAATCACTGTAAGGCTTTTATCTGAGGTTTGAAATAACCACTTCTCTACCGTGATTACAATATTGAAAAAAAGTTGGAAAAATGTTAATCTATATTCAGAAACAAATGTAATACAGATAAGATGATGGGTAATGATTTCCATAAACTTAAAAACAAATAGTTCACAATTTTAGAAACTCTACACTTAGAATCTTCTGCTACAATAATGCTGTGAGGTTTCATTAACAGTTTCTGGAACCATTGTTCTTTACACTTAGGAAACTACAGTGAGGACCATTCCTATAATGAAGAAAACCTATACCCTCAATAGTGATTAAGAATAAAATGATATGAAAAATAATTATTTTTTCTAAATTAATACCCTTCTCTTTGCTACCTGAGTTTTCTGGCTTAATAGACCATGGATTAGAAATGTATATTTTCCTGTATCTTTGGCCTGACAAGGCATTCTGGAGGACTGGTTAAAATGAAGATTATGACAAGAATAAAAATAAAAACAAAAACAAAATGTCAAACACTTACCTCAAATAATTGAAAAATTAACCTTTTCATTTGGTGATCAAAAATTTTAAAATCCCAAGTCTTTATAACATGACTGAACATGACCTTGATATTATCTACCTTAGTTTTTTTATCCAAAATAATGGCTGAAGATGCAATCAGATTGACACTAAAACAAAGAGATTAGGCCCAAACAACCAGAAGAACCAGACCATGATCCAGAAAGTTTTGGTTAGCCACAGATAGCTGTGACTGGTAATTCTGATTTTTAATACATCAGTGGGAGATTTCTCAGTCTATATACTTCTGAATGGAAAACATCAATGATTCACTGAGACAATGCCAGTTTTGATTTATCATCTTGTTTTACTAAAGACAAATGTACAAGGTATGTTCTTCAATTCTAAATTTTCCTGTCATTGTCCCTAACGTAAGCTTCCTAAATGTCAGCTGACCTGCACAGCTATTATCGTATTTTATGTATAAGAAACAAGGTTCAGAAGGATCAAGCCAGCACAATCCAACACCACAAAGCTAACAAGTATTTAAACCAGGACTCAAACCTGGGTCTGCTGATAACATCCTTGATGCTTGGTCTCTAGCAACACAGCAGAGATTTCTTTTTCAAGTCAAAGTCAAAATACAAACATGCTGACCCTTCTGGACCTAAAAATGTTTCCATTTTCAGAGAAATGTTATTCTCTAGCTTATGTCAAAGATTTAGTAATGGGAAAGACAAAACCATAGTTTTTAGTTATATTTTCCCTATCTATTCTAAGAAAACCATGTCAGTTTTCCTCCAATGGATAAAAATGGGGAAGTCTGTTTTTATTCATTACCCCTTTTATTCCTGGACACCGCCTTATCAGTTGCTAGGACTCCTACTTATAAATTGCATCATTCTACTCTTATTATTCATCTCATTCTTGTCTCACTAGAATTTAAAGTTGCTAAAATTCCTAAACTTATGATAGGAATCATAAGTTTGCATGCCCTTTTCTCTCTGCCTGTTGTTCTAAGTACCTAAGGTATTGAATGACTTGCACCTTTTTATCATACAAGTCTCAGGTCAACTGTCATTTCTCAGAAACACCTACCCTGAGCTCCAGTCTAAAGCCCCACCCCTTTCTTCCTCTATCACAATTATATCACCTAGTTTTGCTATTTTCAAAGCAGTTAGAAGTATCTGAAATTATTCTTATTTGTTGTTTATTTCTCCTCTCCCTGCCTTTCCGCCTGTCCTGCTCATTGCTCTATGCTCAAAGTCTAGAACAGTACCTAGCATATGGTAGGCACTCTTACGTGTATATTTTTAATGGATAAATAATTGAATCAGAGTCTCCTTAACATCCAGAAATCATACTTTGTTTTAAGAATAACATTTGCCTTTATCAACCCTATCTCTGGGGATACGAATGTGGCAGAATTTGTGTCACTGTGATGTATAAAAATGGTCTATTTTCTATTATGTAGTGTACAGGTTTTTTTCTTGAGAGAGAGAAAGGGTGCACATGTGCGGGTGACAGTGGGTGGGGGAGGGGTAGGGGGAGAGAATCTTAAGCAGGCTCCAGGCCCAGTGTGGAGGTCTATGTCCGGCTCCATGCAGGGCTCGATTTCATGACTGTGAGATCATGACCTGAGCTGAAACTGACTAAGCCACCCAGGTGCCCCTATGGTCTAAGGTTTTTATCAATACTGATTATGAGATAAACCTGATATTTAAGCCTGTCATCAAACTTTTAAACATATCTTTTCTTCAATTATTCTATGTCTCCTACTGACTTGCTCAATTTCAGTTGTGGAACCTATCGACTCAGAAGTCAGAACATTTTGTTAATCTCCACTTAAATGATCAATTTTCTAAGAAAACCCCTTTTCTTTATTGTAGCATAAGTTAGATTCCTCTCTTCAGAATTTTATAAATTAAACATTCCATATCAAATGTATTCTACAACATTTTTATTGAGGAAAAGTAATATATTGTGCTTCGAGTAAAAGTAAAAATTACTTTTAAGTCATATGAATTTAGACAAATTGTATTATTGAATTGGGTTATTACCAATTACCAGATTTTTTAGATAAAAAGATGGAGATATCCAGAACTAAAGAACTTAATCTAAGTTTCCCACGTATGAGCTCATAATAATTTTAATAGAATATGAATTTCAGAGAAATACTGTGCTATAAAATCTGTATGATTCGTCGCTCTGAGTTCAGAAGGGTATTAATAAATGTCCTTAGGCAGCAACATCCACTTGGCTTAGCATGTCAAGGGAGAATATCAGTCAGGGAATGAAAAATAGTGCCGTTGTGCTCAGAATGCTCAGCTGTTGGGAGAACACTCTGCACCACGGACAGAGAGCAGAGGGAGCATGAAGGCAGAATCTAGGATTCTACCCAATACTCAAATAAATATTGCTGTGGCCTGCAGTTAAAGCTCCTGGATTGTGGGTCTTCCCCTGCAATTCAGTTTGATACTCCATTATACCTTGTCAAGTGACCTCTGGTGGATTTGTAATTTTCTTCATATCTTATGTGAATATTTCAAATGAGTTCTACATCATCTAGTTCTGTCTTTCCCTTTAGCAGACTAGTAAGAAACAAGAGTCTTATTTAGGTCAGAGTAATTTATCTGACCCACAGTAGAAAGTTCCTGAAGAGCTCAGCATCTTAGCCCAAATGCTGATTTAAAAAGAGAGTACGGGAGTTGGGAACACAATCTTTTCTCTTTGATCTGGGATAAGCCTTCAAGGCAGCCTGAAGTTGTAGGTTGCAAAGGATTATATTCCAGATCATTCTTCAATTTTGGTGAGGACAAGAAGGCTTAAGATCTGATTTTGTGTCTGTCAGTTTTGAGGAAGTGTAGAGTTAGAATCCAACTTCACAAAACTCCATAGCCAGTCTGAAAGATCAGGTGGTGTATTCTTTTTTTGACTGTGTGCTTTCTGCTAAGCCACTAAAGAGAAGCTCTATTGTTAGTGAGAGAGTATTGTACTTAACATCACACCAGAATCCTTTTATTCTGACCCTCATTAAATGAACACAGTGGACAATCATCTCCCTTCTCTGAATCTTGGTTCCCTTATCTTGAAATGTTCACCATGATTCCTCAGAGGATTAAATGAGAGAAGAAACATGAAAGCAAGGGAGCTCAGAGTACCACACGAGGGCACATCATTTGGCTTTTCTGTCACTGTAGTTAGCAGAGCACAGGATCCCTACTCCCTGTTGGGGGAGCTCAAAATTTGTGCTTGGGGCAAAAATGACACCAAGCAGAGACTTGACTCAGCAGTCAACTTTCCTTGGGAATAGCCACCATTAGCCCCTCAAGAAGAATATACTTGTCAATAGCACCAGATGGCCCCACCCCACTTGCTCCAAAGGCTAGATCTCTCAGTGTCTAATGATAACTTTTAACTTGTGTGCTTTTTTAAAAAAAATTCTAGGAAACCCAGGCATATTACATAACTATTACAAATGACAACCATGAGGAATTTCTAATGGCATGAGAAAATACTTATGGTGGTATAATTTTCAGTGAAAAAAAATGAGAATAAAACTGAATATACAGTGTTTTTCTATGATGGTAAAATATAAATTGTGTGTACTGGCACACACATATACTAAAGGTAAATAGTTACTAGATCCAAGTGTTAGAATTACTGGTGATTCTTATCTTCCTTTTTTTGTTTATTATACCTATAAAATTTTTATATAATAACTTCTTTGTTGATAATAAGTTAGATCTGATAAGTCCATTGAGTTTGAGATTATTATAATGTGGGATAATGTGGTAAAAGGGCTACTCGTTATATTACTGGTGGCCTTGTCACTCACTGCCTAAGTCTCTTCTGTTTTCCTATTCCAGTTGGGACCAATGTGTGGATGAAATTTCTGTCATCCAAGGGTACTATACCTCTGCAGAGAAAGGAGAAGCATTTTAGGTCTTTCTTCTGATTTTGCCTTTTACCACTAATGCTTGCATGCTGTAATGTGTATTTATTCATTGCATTAAGCAGCTTGGGCTGCCATAATAAAATACCGTAGACTGGATGGCCTAAACAATAGGTATTTATTTTTCATAGCTCTGGAGTCTGGGAAGTTCAAGATCAAAGTGCCAGCTGATTCAGCTCATTCCTTGGAAGTCTTCTCTTTTTGGCTTTTAGTCAGAAGTTTTTTAACTATGTCCTAACATGGAAGAGAGAGAGCTCTAATGTCTCTTCTTCTTCTTAGGGGAGCATCACCCTTATGACCTCATTTGACTTTTATTACCTCCTCACAGGCCCTATCTCCAAATGTATTGGGGGTCAGGGCTTCATCATATGAATTGGTGGAAGGAAGACATAATTCAGTCCATAGATGAATAATTTACTTAAACTGAGCCATAAATATTCAAATGTAAGAGGAACTGTACTTCCTAAAAATTATCCCTCTGAAAAGAGGGTTACCTTATATTTAAGATCTTAAAGTCTTTCAGTTATGTACTACTCTCCGAATAAACTTATATTTTAAATATAACTACTTCATATGATGTTTTGGATATTCAGCTATTTATCTGATAGAATTATTTTAAATAATCAGGCAAATAAATCTAATACTGATTTAATCCTTATTTCCGCATAATGGGGAACTAACTAAATAGGCTGGCTATTAGAATAAAAGTCAATTTAAAATTTAAAAGTTGTCAAAGTCATAAATATATCTTTATATGATTAATAAGAAATAAAGTCCAATATTGAAGTGAATTGGCATTTGTAGCTTGATATAAAATTTTCACTGACAAAATTATATGTGATTTCACAACTGTTTTATCTCAAATAACTTAGATGAAAATAAAAATATCTTTGGGAAACCTGTATTGGAAAACTATAAAAGTGGCTTCATTGCTGAGAAGTCACTGTTATTGATGATGTATATAAGAGTTTGAATGAAACTGTTTGCGAAATGAATAGGGGAAAAGATGATCTCCAAATTAACATATTATTTTATACACAATGCAATTTTATGTATGGATGGATAAAGAAATTAAGATATTAAATATTATTAATAGGTATTTGAAAATTATCTTCACATTCATAAAAGTTATTCATTCAAATTGGATGAAAATTGTGGTTTTTTTCCCTCAATTTTCTCACTGGAAAATGAAGATTGTCTTATAATCAAAGGTACCTTGTATTTGGACATGAACTGTCACTACCCGACACTCAATCCACAAAAATTGCAGTGTGTGAACTATATATATAATAGTGTTTAACACTGACTCTGTGGGTATTATATTGAAATATTGGAGATATATGCTCATCTAATGGGTAGTTTTCTTCATACCACTTAGCACAATTGCTATTACCTACTCAATGTTTAAGAGTTATTCCTTTACTAGATTATAAACTCCTTCAAAGCCTGGGGCCATATATGTTTCCTTCACCTCTGCATTCTAGCAGGCTGCCTGGCATACTTATTTGGACATTCAGTGCTTGTTAAAGGAAAGAAGCAGGGGAGAAAAGGAGGCTGGAAGACAATAGAATCACTAAAAACCTAACAGTCTTCCATTAGGAGTGTGAACCTCATAAACAATGAGAGAATGGGTTTAGCTTTCCTGATGAAAGGATTTGTGCCACTATGGTGTTGAAAGCCATCAAAGCCATCCACACTATAATGTCTGTAGACTCTGTAATCCTTGATCCTTCTCCTTCCTCAAATTTACCTTCTTGCATTTCTGAACCAAATGCTGACATTCCTCATGTTCCCCCTACTCCTTGGGGTTACATCATAGATCTCCAGAAGAATCTAATTAAAATATATATACATTACGCGTGGAAGTTAATTAGCTAACCATTTATACCACTTCTCTTTCACATGGACTTGAACTATGAGGTTGTGAGGGGATAAAACATAGAAGAGGTAAATGCTGTTGTGAGAGTGAGGCCAGAAAATAGTTGAAGTATAAGCAATCACTACCTTAAGGTGGAACTCAGGCAACAAATATTTGGTTCAACTGAGGAAAGGCAATAGGACCCTTGGAATCTGTCCGCTTTAAGAGGAAATAAAAGTGCAAGGGACAAAGAAGGAAATTTTGTCCAGTCAAGTTCTTCAAGAGCCAGCCCTACCTATGCTGAACATTTTAAAAGCAAGTTAGTCCCGTAATAACCTCTTTTATGTATTTTGAGCAATTTTAGTCAGGAAGATTTCTCTTCTTTCTCTTGTGTTGCTTCCCCAAGCATTTGTTAAGCACCTACTACTACCTACCAGGGACTTTGCTAATGGATTTTTTTTTAAGGACTAACAGAGCATTTCTGTGCCGAAAGAACTTTCAGACTATTCAGAGAGAGATATAAACAAATAATAACCACACAAATAGCAAGTCCTTTGACAGGAGCACACTGGGGAGTATGGGGAAGCCCTTGAAGGGAACATCTAATTTAGCTAGAGAGTTCACAGAGAAGATTTGTTTGCACACTGAAGGAAACCTGGGATTTCCCCAGACATGGGAAAAAGCAAGATAAGAAACCTGGTGCAGAGCAGGGTGGTTTCCTGAGCTTGGAGTACAGCTGGGTCTGCAGGGGGGGTGGGATTGGGCGGGGGGGCAGGCTCCGAAAACTCCAGTTGGAAAGGAAAGCAGCTTAGGGGTGAAGCTGTGTGCATAAGCAGTCTGAAAATTAAAGACAATTAGGTGTAGTGTAGAGAATATACAGGAGATGGTAGAAAAATGAAGTAAAACCAGGTAGGAGCTTATTTCAATGTTCCCAGTCAGGAATAAAATGGGGCATTAGAAGAAAAAGACCAGCTCAGAAAAACATTAAGTAAGTAGGTTTTTTTTTTTTTAGGCTTTAGAGATCAATCAGATCTGGTAATACTTATCATAGCCTCCCCTTATCATCTTAGAAGAGGTAATGTGTGTTGAAGGTTGAATTGTAATACAAATCAAAGAGACTGTCATTTTAAATTCAATGTTTTTCAAGAAATCTGCATATTATCCACACTCTGCTGATACTATATTTTGAAAGCCCTGCAAAGAATCAATTACATTAGTTCAGATTAAAACAATGTAGAGAACTAATTACTAGGGCAAAAATATACAGACCATTTTCAATTTATTGTCCACTCACAACATCCCAGAATAGCTGTGTTCTCCATTCTCCCACTGGGTGAACCACTGAATCACAGTATTTGAATGGGAAGACTTTCACACTTTGAATAATTGATCTTGAGCATGCTCCCTTATGATTTAATATTCACTGTGTTCTGTCTCTGAAGTATATTTATATCAATAACCTTAGTTTCATTTGCCCTTATGCCACAGTGTTCCTTTTTAAGAGCAAACCAGTATCCTGAGATAATTGTGAACATCGTTAAAAATAATAAATAATTTTTTTCCTGCAATTTGAACTTAGGGCAACAGATTTCATCAAAGGCAAACAAATATATTTTTCTCTTATAAAACCCAAATTTTGAGGACCTGTGAATGTCTCCATTCGATTTGACACTCAGCCAAGTTCTGGGAAATCACAGTCGTGTTTATCTTTTTCACTACTTAAAAAAATTTTTTTTTTTGTTTTTACATGTATTTATTTTTGAGAGTCAGAGTGAGACAGAGTGCTAGGGGAGGAGAGGCAGAGAGGAGACACAGAATCTGAAGCAGGCTTCAGGCTCTGAGCAAGCATTCAGCACAGAGCCCAGTGCGGGGCTGGCACCCATGAACCATGAGCTGAAGTCTGACACTCAATCAACTGAGCCACCCAGGCAGTTTTATTTTTCACTACTTTGTCTTCAGCTTTCTACATTTTAAAATTATTTCCTGGCTAAATTAGTAAAACAAATAAAAACATGGCTGTGAGCACAGGCAAGGAAGCTTATTTTTTGAGAGGGCTACATTTAGCTAGAAGCTATTCTGTTGCTTCTAGCTTGAATCTTTATTTACACAACAGTTAATCAGCTATGGTATGTCTTTTATCTGAGCAAATGATCAACAACCCTTTCTAAATATGTTAAGGAGTTCATTTCCATCTGAATTCTCCTGACAAATACTAAAATAGATAACCTTAATAAGGCACTAATGAGATCATTATAACTAGTTTTGTCTGTATTTAAAGCACAGATTTAAGATCTTCATTAATGATTAATTACTGGGAAACTTTGTTCAATCCCTTGAGTTATTTTTAAATCTTCATATACTATAATTACATATATTCAATCAAAAACTTTCCATGGTGCTGAACACAGTTGAGCTTTGAAGAAGAGCAAGCATGTTACAAATCGTGGCTGTTTGAAAGGTTAATCTTTAAGTAGATTAATGACATAGTGATCTTTACCCATTTCAACCTTTTTTTGACTGAAGAAAAGATACTACAAGCTATCTCTCTGACCAGACTTATGGGGATAATTTCTCTAAAATATTTAACAACCAGCACCTTGAACTTTCTGATTATAAAGCGTCTCTGAGATCAAATAAGTAGCTTGTGGCTCATCACTGGCCTTTTTTTCCCCTGTTGTGTTAAAATAAACAAACTGCACTTTTCCTCATAGGTTTTAGAGGAGAAAGGCAATTAATTGAAAAATTGTATTTGAGCTGAAATCAATGTGCAAAACTTTCAACCCTAAAGTTACTTAGGAGAATAGGAAATAAAGGCCACTTTACATGTGGTATCACAAAATCAAAGACAGAAATGTGGGAGCATTTCCTTTCAATAAATATAAAATATTTATTTCAAAAGACAACTTGTAGGTGACTATATTTTAAATTCATGATGTATAATTTTCAGAATTAAATACCTTTTTAAGGCAAATTAGCTACTAGTCTCCAGCAAAGAGGTGACTTTTAGAAGTGGAATTTTCTAACCTGTTGAAGGCTTTCAAAATAGTTAGTCACGGGCCCAACAAGGCCAAAGGTAAAATTCTGTATCTTCAGACCCTTGAAAACATTGCAAAAAAAAAAAAAAAAAAAGAATACAGAAACTTAGAAACTATGCTAAAGGGACAACACTGATATTTATATTTATCTATAACTGAATTATCCCCCTCACAAGTTACCACTTTCAATACAGTACAACCACCTACACAATGGCTGCAAAATGGCAGTGAAACCTTTAACGTGCAAATCTTTGCTTTTGTGCGTTTACCAGCCATGTCTTTCAAAAGTGTTGGACAGGGCTGGGGAAAGGTGGTAAGCTATTTACAAACTGGAAGGTCTTGTGCGTTTATCTAAGAATATAGATATTGTGGGTATGTGATTAAATTACTGCACCAGTTTTCCTGGAGGATTTCTGTGTTTATTGCTTTTTTGTAAGACATTTATCCAGCTCTCTAAACCCCATTCTCTTTCTTGCATGAATTCACACGTATTATTAAAATGCAGGTGTCTTGCTTGTCTGATATATGTCATTTGCATTATTTGAAACCCTGCAGCCCCCAAATTTCTTGGTATCTGTATAATTCGGGACAAAATTACTTAGTAATAATATTCTGGGGATAAGTTAATGCCCAATGAAACATACACAGTAACAAGTTCACAAGCCCCCTTTTCAATTTTTCTGTTGAATTTTAGTGGTAAAGTTGAAGAAAGTATGTATTTGAAGGAAGCACAAGACTCTACATTATTATCATCATAGGCTATCAATTATTATTTGATGCCCATTCAGCTCGCAGCATACTATAAACACCATAAAGTTAAGGTCATCTTTACTTTAGAAGCTTATACTTTAAAGAAAAATGTAAAGTAGAATAAACTCTAAGTGAAATAAACATTAGCTCAGATACATGTATCTAAGTACAAGGAATTTAGAAAAATATGAACCAAAGTACTCATTAACAATGATAATGATAATAATAATAATAGCAAAAAAGATCCACTGAGCATTTATTAAGTGCTGCTACGTTGGAAAGCTCCATGGGGATAAGGAGTGATCTCGTGATCACCGTATCCTCGTATGCGGCAATGGCACCAATTATATGCCAGGCAAGTCCCTTCTCTCCTGAAGCTCACAGTCTAAGGAAGACAGACAAGAGATTAGAAGTAGAATATCATATAAGCATGACAAAGAAAGGTACAGACTACATGGACTCAGGGGGATGGTCTTCCAAAGTGGTTGGGGGAATGTAAGGAAAACACTGATTTGGCATCTTAAAGAATACATGGAAGAGTTGCTCTAACGGTAGGCAGTTTTTGTAGATAAGGCAGCAAGAGAGAGCTTGACATGATATAGAAGTATGAGGAGCTCAGCATGGTGGATCATGGCCCAGGAGAGCTGTGACTCCCTACCCCAAAGATCTTCTCTATGGTTCCTCATCACTTTAGAGGGCACCATATTCATTCAGATGCTTGGCCCAAACTCCTTGCAGTCATCTATAATTTCCCTTTCTCTCATTTTCAGCATTCAATCTATCAACCAATCCCACTGACTCATCCACAAAACACATTTTGTATACAACATTCACACCCCTCCACTGCCTGCATGTTACAATGCTGCCAAAGCCACCATCATCTTTTGTGGGGATCCCACATTAGCCTTCAAAATTGTCTCCCTGCCTCTATTCTCATGCCTTAAAATCTATCTGCCACATAATAGCCATTGTGACCTTTCATTTAAAAATAGATCATATAACTACCCTAAAATTAGCATAAAGTCCAAAATCCATACAGGGTCTACATGATCTATGGTTCCCCTTCTAATCTTATGATCACTCTTCTGTTCATCTTACTTCAAATCACACATCCTCACTGTGAGGATAAGAATCCTAAGCATCCTGCCATCTCAGGGCCTGTGAGGTGCTTCCTCCTGCGGTATAGGCAAGGACCTGTGCCCACACTTCATTCAGGATTTTCTTGACCATATTTTCTAAAACTGCGATCACATTTCTCCCTTGTCCCTTATCCAACCTTTTCATTATAGAACTTATTACTCTATTAGGTATCTATTTATTTCATCACTATCTTCTCTATTAGGACATTTCCCTCCATAACGGCAGTGTTTGTCTACCTTGTTTAGTCTTATATTCCTGAGCAATTTAAATAGCAAAGAATTAATACTTATTAGATACATATTCAGTGAAAGGGGAAATATAAATATATTTGAATAACTGATTTCAAATAATGGATCCGTTTAGCATCCAGATGCATTTTGATCACGACCATGTACAATTTGTCTCCAATCCACTAATCTTTCTTCATAATTTAACTGAACATTCAAGGGAAATAGCTTATATTCTTGGTTTCCACGGTAAGGCACTTTCTTTAACCCATTTTCTTTGGCAATGTTGATCTATGTACTTAGTTTGCGGTAGCCTAGCTCACCTTATGTAACTCTAATGTGCCATATAAGTGCTAATTGTCACTCAGCTCATGATTCAGCTGGGTCCAGGAAATACAAAGATCAAGATCAAAGAAACTAAAAAAACTGTTAATTTCTCTTTGGTTGTGGCTTAGCATTTTTCATATTCGGAAGTGTCTTGAACAATTCAATTTCATATTCAGAGGTGTCTTGACAATTTCATACTCCTCTTTTGTCTTGAACGATTACCTAATGACCAGTAATATCAATAAAAGTTTGCCTACTTGGGGACTTCATCTCAGAGAAGAATGTGCCAGAAAAGCCAAAAGTAGTGTCTCAGTCTATAACAGACCAGTGTTCTTTGGGGCTCCAAATTTAAGAAGTATTTACTACCTGACTGTCCTTTATCATATTATAATTTAGAGAAGGACAGCCAGGAGCTCCAGAAGGTGAGTGGATAGGGAAAGAGATGTGCAATTGTTGTTAATAATATTCTAGCCCATGACTAAGCTGTGCTATTAAATGTTCCTCAGTGTTCTTACCTCAGTGCCTGAATTTAGAAAGTCACAGAGCAATGCTCCAATTATGCTGAATTACCTGGTTGTATTACTAACCCCCAAGCAAACTTCCTGCTGTTGTTCTCTTCAAAAAGTTTCAAAACTATGTAGAGGAAAATGAGGACAACCAAATGAGGTTAATTTGATGTGTGTAATTAGAAAGAAGGCATCATTTAAGAAAGAAACAATGTTTCCCGTCATGTAGCAATGATGCAAAGTACTAGAGAAATCTAAAGTCTGGAATTCCGATAATGCAGAATATATTTTCTTTGTACAAGAAAATGTACTATTAGCTTTTCAATTTTAATTGTGTGTGCATGTGTATACACAGACATATAAACACACATACATACATATATATTACATTCTTACTAAGGCAATGGTACTTCAGACAAATACTTTTTCGATAGCTCTTGGTAGACAGTGAACTTGAGTTTATGAATGGTTAAGAATTTACTTTAAACATAATATGTGATACGTGGAATCTCTAAAATATCAAGCGTCTTATACTGAAATGTTTCAAAGTGTTGTTTTTTATTTATATTAAAAGTAACACATATTTTGGTTAAATATTGCAGATTTACCATACCTACATACTCCTTCCTGAAAACTCCACCTAAATGACAGTCAGTAAATCTTAAAAGAAAATAACCATAAATTAATGAAGACAACAGGAATGAAGAAGGCATCAGCAGCAGATGAGAAATATTGGAAGATGAAAAGTAGATCAAGAAGTAACCAACTTAGCAGAAGTCTACATTCACCACGCACAACTCCCAGAAAGGTAAAGGATCACGAAACACAGCAGGATCGTAGGAGGCAGGGGTCACAAAGGGTTGAAAATGGCAAATTGTTTGAGGATTGGTATGTGGAGTCAACTGGACCCCAGGTCCCTTCTCCTCCTCTGTGCACTCAGGTTTCTACCGGTCCACTGGAAACCAGAGATATATTTTCATGGAGGAAGTGTACCAGAGATACACCAGATAGCAAAACCAGAGGAAGGTTGTGTTTAAGATGATGATGAAAAGTAGGGACATGAAATGGAAGTCTGCATATTGAACATTGACACTACCACTCATCCTCCTTCCCTTTTACGTAGGAAGATATGTGCTTGCATGATAGGAAACTTGACAATTCTCTTGCTGAGAGACTACTTATTCCCAGAGCAAAGATTTCAAGATATTTAAATTTGTGAGCCTGGGAAAAAGTATAGCTTATTGTTTATCACTCTATGTTTAAACACTGTAGCTGATAAACTTCATTTACTCAGAACTTCCAATCAGCTTTTTAGTGCCTCACATTTGTTTGTTTGTTTGTTTGTTTAGAGTGCAAGCAGGGGAGGGACAGAGGGAGAGGCAGAAAGAATCTTGAGCAGGCTCCACACCCAATGCAGAGCCCAATGAGGAGCTCAATCTTATAATCATGGTCTCATGAGGTCATAACCTGAGCCGAAATCAAGAATCAGATGCTCAACCAATTGAGCCACGCAGGCACCCTCCACCTTTTTTAGGTCTCATATTTAAAACTGAATTTAGAAAGAGAGTCCCAAATCTCCAGACAGTTCAGAAGGTCTCCTACATGAAGAAGAGAAACCAAACTAAATCATCAAAATAAGTAGGTAAATCGGAGGAACTAGAGATCAAATAAGGCTGAAGGAAACCTGAAAGAAGGGAACAAAAACAGTCAATATCCTTACAAAGAGAAGGCTTTACATTTAAAAGATCATCATGGTCATCATGAAATTAAAAAGAAACTGTTGGAAAAGAAGACAGAATTGGAAGAAAAGATAATAACCAATAAAAATAAGGGGGTTGAAAATGATATAAAAACAATCTCTCAAAAGAAAGAACAATAAATCTCCCACAGTAAAAGACAATAAGACTCAAATAGGAAAAAGGGAGGAGGGGAGAGAGAGACAGAGAGAAACAGAGGAATGACTTTTAAAAAGAATGGAAAAAAGTGAACAAGAAGAAAAATTATACCCAACAAAACACTAGAAAATTTCTTAAACTTAAAGGTATAAACTTCCAGATAGAAAAGGGATAGAGCTTAACAATAAATTAAAGGAAAATCCTTGTGAAACCAGTTCACAAAGAATAGAATAGATACTACTAAAAGGATCTGAAAGGAGAAAAATATGCGTATATATCTCTTTAGCAATACCAATTTAGCAGATAACAGTATACCAACTGATAGAATAAATTGGAAAACAACCTAAAATGGTTTTTAAAAATAATTCTAATGTAGAATTTTATACTCAAATTATTAAGTACAAGGATAGAGTAAAGATATTTTCAAATATGCACGAACTGAAAAGTTTACTGCAATTTCTTAGAATGCTTAGAAGTCTCTGGATGTTCTGAAACAAGGACCAGAAGGATATGATAAGAATGAGGAATATATGAGATCTAGAAATACAGAATCCAGCAAAAGCAGTAAGTCAAGGAATATCACTAAATTACAACAGTTAGCCATTCAGGGCGTACATTTTTTTTTTTAATGTAGATCAAATTCTAATTCTACTGATAGAGTGTAAAAATCTACTTCACTACCATCTTTCAGATGAAATATTACCTTTGCATTTTTATCAATTTGATACTCAAAACAAAACTTACTTCCGCTTTACTTTATATGTCTCTGCAAACTGAGTTTTAAGAGTTCTTTCCTTGTAGTTATTGTTCATTTTCCATCCTTTGCTCAGTTTTAAAAATCTACCTCTAGTTTAAGCCAGACTAGCAAAAAGGTACTTTAACTGATGTAAACCTTGACACTGTGGGATGTCATAAGAAAGCAAACACAGGGGGCGTCTGGTGGCTCAGTCAGTTAAGCATCCAACTCTTGGTTTCAGCTCAGGTCATGATCTCACAGTTTGTGAGTTTGAGCCCCACACCGGGCTCCATGCTGACAGTGTGGAGCCTGCTTGGGATTCTCTCTATCCCTCTCTCTGCCCCTCCCCTGTTCATTCTCTCTCTATCTCAGAAATAAATAAACTTAAAAACAAACAAACAAACAAACAAACTCAGTGGTGTTAATGTGCTGATTCTGAATCTTTTGTTGAGGATATAAGTAGTGTATTATGTGGTATTCTCTGAATGAGAAGACATGTACCTTTGTTTGAAGCAACTGCATTATTATGTAATTAAAAGTTTTATATTCATCTTTTAATTTGTTCATTTTTTATATATAGAATATTTTATATATATAGAAATTTAAAAGTTATATGTAGATATAGTGTATATTTTTCACTGTGATATATTTTCCTTTACTTTCAACTTTAGAAAGCTTATTGTTTCCCTTTTCAAATAGGGCAATTGCCCATTTTTCTTTTTTTAATACCTTAGTACAGTAATCCTTCAAGTTTTTAATCTATATTTTGCTGTATATTATGGGGAAAGGCTACACTTAGATTTTTTCCAAATAGCTAATATATCTACTGATTCATAAGACATCTTTTCCCAGTTGACTAGAGTCTTCTTTTATACTGTGTTATGTTATTTGGAATACAAAGTCTGCTTCAAGGTTCTCTATCTGTTGCCTTGGTTTGTCTGTTGATTTTTGTACCAGCAAATATT
>NW_027533089.1:5694013-5866781 GCF_008692635.1 Crocuta crocuta | reverse complement strand
TCTACCAGCAAATATTTTTTAATTATAAAAAATTTTAAATTGCTTTGAATTATAGGTTATATATCTTTTTTTACTTTCTTCTAGTCGAAAAAATTACTCATTAGAATTTTTTTCCTGTTTGCTCATTTCCAGACTTTTTTGTATGTCTTGGAGAAAAAAAAGCTCATTGCAATTTTGTAATTGCATTAAATCTATAACTTAATTCAAGGGGCTTCTGGGTGGCTCAGGTGGTTAAGCCTCTAACTCTTGATTTCAGTTCAGGTGATGATCTCATGGTTCATGAGATCAAGCCTCAGAAGGGGCTCTGTGCTGACAGTGCAGAGCCTGCTTCGGATTCTCTGTCTCCCTCTCTCTCTATCCCTCCTCTACTTGCACTGTCTCTGTCTGTCTCAAAATAAATAAACTTAAAAACATGACAAAATATCATATTTATAATAATGAGTCTTTTACTATAAGAACATACTATGTTTTGCCATTTATTCAAATCTGGTTTTCTCTGATGCAGTTAGGTTGCTTCTTTAAGTCCCATGTATTCTTTGTTAAGGATGGACATTTGTGTTTTTTGGTCTTTGTGTGTGTGTGTGTGTGTGTGTGTGTGTGTGTGTGTGTGTGTTTTGCTAGTGTGAGTGCTCATGTATAAGAAAACAACTTATGTTTCTATGTCTGCTGTACAGTGCAGACACTGCTGCCTGAAGAGCATTGTACAATTTTCCTCATTTGTGAAATGATTCTTATAAAGGTTGCTTAGCTCAGTGCCTGCTACTCAGGGGCCATTTAGGAAGAAGTAGCTGTTATGATAGCCTAGTGCCACCATTGTCATTACACTATCCTATACTTTTATTAATTCTGAGATTTAATATTTTGTTTTGCATTTCTTAGGTATATGAGCAGAGCATCTCCAGATAACTAAGTATAATTTCCAAAAATTTAGATCTTTTCTTTCATGTTACATATTACTTCCAGAACAATATTAAATAACAATGCTGATAATATTATGTAAATAATATTCATAATATTAAGTTATCTTCAAATACCTGGAATACACTTCTTTGGTCAAGTTGGACAATGATTTTTATATATTATTGAATTTAATTTCTTAGCAATCAATATATATTCAGATTCATAAGTGAAATTGATCCAAAACTTTTATTTGGTGCTTTATAAAGAATCAAATTTGTCAGCCAGCTTCATAATGACTTTTCTGTTACAGAAATATTCTGAGACTATTTTTGTTGTATTGGCAAGGAAGATGCACTATATAACTGTTACCCATATTTTATATGTATCATTTAGCTTACGCATCACAAAGATCCTCTGAAGTAGGTATAGTTCTTATTCCNTCCTGTGTATTTCTGAGAGATTCCTAAGGCTATCCTTCACAACACTGATTTAAGTTTCCAAGGTTTCCATCTTGCTCTGTCATTACGGCAGTGTGGATTTTATTTGTTTTACTGTATTTTTGTTTCTTTACTGTTTTTCTTTTCTCTCTCTCTCTCTCTCTTTTTTTTTTTTAACTATTTCCTTATCNCTCTGGTACAGATGAGAAAACGCAGGCAGACGAGTATTGTTTTTCAGTCTCCAAATGTATGAATTCACAAGTCAGTGCATTTGACCACCATGCTGCTTACCACAAAATTCAGAGAGATTATGTTCTAATTGTATTCCAACACAATGATTCTTTGTTTTAGGACTGAATTTTGAAGATTCACTCATTCAACACTGTTTACTGAACACCTTTTATGTGCCATCCGCTCTTCTGGCAACAGAAGATACAACAGTGAGTAAAAGAGCAAAACAACGCTCTTCTTGGAAAGTTTACATTTTATTGTACAGTAGCACATCATAAGCCTAATAAATAATTGATTTGTAGGATGTACTTAAAGTAATTCTCAGAGGGAATTTATAGTTTTATACGTTTATATTAAAAAAGGAAAAAGGCATTAGTTAATTATCTATATGTTCACTTTCTACCCTGAGAATCTAGAAAGAGGAGCAAATAAAATCCAAAACAAGTAGAAAAAAAGGAAACAATAGAGGCAAGAAATAAAAAAAGAACGTGAACAAAGGCCAGAGAAAATCAGAAAGCCAAAGTTGGTTCTTTGAAAAGATCAATAAAATTAATAACTTTCAACCAGACCAATAAAGAAAAAAAGAAATGATGCACCAATTACCAGTGTCAGGAATCGAAGAGAGTAATAATCATAGATATCATAGATCTTAAGACATTAAAATGATAGAGAATTATAAATAAGCATATACTATATATATCCTTTTACAGTTTTTACTATTTCAAATAATAGTTATCCTTAAGTTCTTCAAAGGGCTGTTTCAACCTACATTTTTGAAAATTGTCTAAGTCAACAGTGAAACTAAAAAAAATCTCCTATTTAGGATAAGAAATTTTGCACATCTGAATTCCCCACTTACTTACTTCTACTGTTTCTCATAAATTGCTCTTTATTAAACAAATCTAGGATTTAAATCTAAGATACTCCATTTAAAATTTTGGTTAATATTTGTGTTTTTTTTCCCCAGGATTAATTTTTGACACAGGGATTCAGTTTTAAAACTCAATTTCTAATAATTATTTAAACCTAAATATAAGGTTAGTTTTTTAAAAAGCTTAAAATTTATGGAATGCCTTATAATTCTTGAATTCATTAATTTAATTCAATGGTTCTCATACTTTAGCATGCATCAGAATCACCTGGAGGGCTTGTTAAAACAGACTGCTGGGCCCCACACTACAGAGCTTCTGATTTAGTAAGTCTGGGGTTGGCCCTGAAAAATTTGTGCTTCTAATAAGTTCCCAAGTGATGCTTGCTGCTGGTCCAGAACCATAATTTGAAAACCACTGTTGTAATTTATTACTCCGTTATTTAGTACATATACCTTCAATAATATTTTTAAAGAATGATATGTTGTATTTTCTGAACCTGTGTATATTTGAGTGTTTTCCTCCTGAACTGACACATTAATTATCAACTTGGATGTGTGATTACCCTTTCTCCTAAAAATATGCACCACTCTGTTTCCTTCTGGAATTTAGTATTACTGACACTATTATCTGTGGCTAGCCTAATTTTACCTACATAATCTTGTAATTCAAAGTATTTTGTAAAATGTGCCAGGTAAACATCTCTGTGCTTTTCTGGTAATCAGTGAATTCTTTCTAATTGAATTTCATTTTAATTTAGGAAAGTTAAAAAATGTTCTAAAATGTATGTTTTTCATCAGGAATTTACATATGAAAAGTGCCTATTAAAAGAGTTAAATCAGGAAGTGAGCTAGCAGTGACTGAGACATGGCAAGTACTCATGGCAAGTAACTAGAATGGCTAGGTGCTATCACTCCCATCCTGCTACCTGCATCCTGAATTTCTTTTTGGGTTGTCTGTATGGCCATCACCTTCCCTTTCACAATTTTAATTGCTCTGATCTGTTCCTGTGTATTTCTGAGAGATTCCTAAGGCTATCCTTCACAACACTGATTTAAGTTTCCAAGGTTTCCATCTTGCTCTGTCATTACGGCAGTGTGGATTTTATTTGTTTTACTGTATTTTTGTTTCTTTACTGTTTCTCTCTCTCTCTCTCTCTCTCTCTCTCTCTTTTTTTTAACTATTTCCTTATCTGTATCTTCTCAGCCCAATGTGAACTGCCTCCTGGTTTTATGGTCTGTTTGGTTGGGTAAATTCCCTCTTCAGGACTAAAGGTAGACATAACATTAACGTTCACATTTCAAAGCCAGATTGGCAGAATTTAACAGACCATGGGACTTTGTGAGATTAAAGGGGGAAAGTTTTATCTCTTGCTCCTTGCTTGATCTGACACTCTGTACAGATGGAATACATGTAAAACTACATAATTCCCAGGGAACGGATATGAGGAATCTTGGAGTCTCTAATTCTACTTGAAGATCTTAGTTTATGAGGATCAGAGCTCTTAAACTAGGTATTGCCTCTAGCGACCCCTTGCTAACCCTCACAGAGAGAGAGATAGGAAGTCTTCATTCGTGGAGAGTCTCTCCTATGGCACAGGAACAACAACAGCCCTGCTTGCCTTAAAACAGGTGTAAAAATGCCTCAGCGCTTCTTGACTGTTTTTATCTATTCCTGGTTTAGGAAACAAACAAAAGTGGACCGCTTATCAAAAACCTTCTTATAATAACAGCTCTTTTGATACAACTAATCACATACACATTCTCAGAAATACCTGGTCCAGAACTAGGAGTGGCAAAAAGGGCTTTTAGTGATATATACAATCACCCAGAGTGTAATACCCCTCTATAAAGCTCACCAAACAGAAAGTTATTGAAAATTGCTTGATAATTGACAACTAAGAGTCGAGTTTTAGTTCTTTCTTTGAATTTTTGTCACTCTTTGTATCTTCAGCTATTTTAGTGATAATTTTAGAGAGTCTACCTGAGGATCTACTTATTTAAAGTCTGTTATTATATTTAAATTACTAAAATAAGAATGATCATTGGGGCGCCTGGGTGGCTCAGTCTGTTAAGCGTCTGACTTCGGCTCAGGTCATGATCTTGCGGTTTGTGGGTTCAAACCCTGCATCGGGTTCTGTGCTGGCAGCTCAGAGCCTGGAGCCTGTTTCAGATTCTGTGTCTGCCTCTCTCTCTCTGCCCCTCCCCTGCTCATGCTCTGTCTCTCTCTGTCTCAAAAATAAACTATAAACAAAAAAAATTAACACAAAATAAGAATGATCATTGACTACATTTAACCTATAAAAGATAAATTGGTTCATTTCATTCTTCCTAAGACAAACATCTCAAATTTTTATTATACAAAATTATTATATCTTATAATAGTGGCATTCCCTATATTAAGGTTTTTCTCCTCCCCACCCCCCCTTTAAGATGGGAACTGATGATTAAAGATGAAAGGGTATCAGAATCCTCAGATTCTTGATGAAAAAAAATTCATACACATTCCTGGTCTCTTCTCAGACCTACTGAATTAGATATTCTCGGAGCCCAGGATCACCTTACTTAATAATCTCCTTAGGTGACTATTGTCACACTGAAGACCTTGGTCATCCCTACTATTTTATAACCCTATATAAAAATGGTAAAATTAGGGGCACCTTAGGGCTTGGTTAGTTGAGAGTCTCACTCTTGATTTTGGTTCAGGTCATGATCCCAGGGTCATGGGATCCTGAGCCCCATGATGGGCTTTGTGCTGAGTGTGAAGGATGCTTGAGATTCTCTCTCTCCCTCTGCTCCTCTCCCCCACTCATGCTCTTTCTCTCTTAAAACAAAAAAAAGGTAAAACTAAAGAAAAGCCCTTGGAAATGATTTAGAATAATATAAAAGGAACAAACAGATATACACACATACCCATTATTTCTACAAAAAAGTTACCATACTCTCATCTAGTATAAACTTGGTATTAAAACAAGGGTTTAGGGAACTAGAAAAGCTAAGGCAGAAAGATATTTCAAGCACTCAAGTTATTATTGTTAGCTCAATTCATTTCTATTATGTTTTTATTTTATAATACTTAATAGAGAAATTTATAATTCCATTTAAATACTGGACTAAACTAAAGTAAAAGACCAAACATTTGGAACTCATGAATAAAAAGCCAGCACAGAAATAATTTGATCCATTAAACCTTTGGCATCCGCCTTGAAAAGTACATATGTTTCTTTGTGTTATTTCTCTGCATATTATTATGAGAAATGCAGGAAGCACAGAGGTTAATAGGAATACTGAGAGGTTTACCAGACCACTTACAGTGTAATTGTGACCTGTCATTCCTGTGAATTTTTTTAAAATAGTGATTAATCTTAGTGCTATATTTATAGATTATTTTTGGTCTTTTTTTTTTNGATATGTTAAGAACTTTACAAAAGCTAACAGAGGAAATTAATACAGAATGAACAGGGGTGGGGAAGAAACTGTAACACAGTAGTTAAATTCATAATATTAAAAGTCAGATAGCAGGAATCCCAATACATCTGGATATGAGCTATGTGACATTACAGAATTTACTTGACCTCAGTTTCTTTTTCAGTAGTACAGGTCAATAAATATGAGCATCTGATCAGGTTGTTGAAATGATTAAATGACATAATACNNCTCCCTCTCTCTCTGACGCTCCCCTTCTCACGCTGTCTCTCTCTCTCTCTCCTAAAAATTAAAAAAAAAATATTTAAAAAAAAAGTCTTTTTTGGTTTGTCTATCTCTTCCCCCCCCTTTGCTTGTTTGTTTTGTTTCTTAAATTCTACAGGAGTGAAATCATACGGCATTTGTCTTTCTTTGACTTATTTGGCTCAGCATCATACTCTAGCTCTATCCACAATGTTGCAAATGGCAAGATTTCATTATTTTTATGGATGAATAATATTCCACTGTATGTGTATATATATATATATTGCCAGTTTTCATTCCCACCAATAGTGCAAGAGAGTTCCTTTTTCTCTGCATCCTCACCAACACTTGTTTCTTGTGTTTGATTATAGCCATTCTGCCAGGTATGAGGTAATATCTCATTGTAGTTTTGATTACCATTTCCCTGATGATTAGTGATGTTAAGCATCCTTCCAGGTGTTTGTTGACATGTATTTGTGTATGTCTTTGGAGAATGTCTGTTGATATCTTCTGCCCATTTTTTAAATTGTTTTGTTTTTAAGGTTTTGAGCTGTATAAGTTCTTTATATATTTTGGATACTAACCCTTTAATCAGATATGTCTTTTGCAAATATTTTCTCCCATTTGGTAGGTTGTCTTTCAGTTTTGTTGTTTCTTTCATTGTGAAAAGCCTTTATTTTAAAATAGTCCCAATAGTTTATTTTTGCTTTTATTTACCTTGCCTCAGGAGACATACCTAGAAAAATGTTACTACAGCCAATGTCAGAGACAATAATGCCTGTACTCTGTTCAAGGACTTGTATGGTTTCAGTTTTCACATTTAGGTCTTTAATCCATTTTGAGTTTATTTTTGTGTATGCTATAAGAAGTGGTCTATTTCATTCTTTTATATGTGACTGCCCAATTTTCCCAGCATCATTTGTTGAAGAGTCTGTATTTTTCCCACTACATATTCTAGCCTCTTTGGACAAAGATTAATTGACCATATAACTGTGCATTTGTTTCTGGGCTTTCTATCCTGTTCTTTTCATCTATATGTCTATTTTTGTGCCAGTACCATACTGTTTTGATTACTATAGCTCTGTAATACAACATAAAATCTAGAATTGTGATACCTCGAGCTTTGTTTTTCTTTTTCAAGATTGTTTTGACTAGTGGTTCCATATACATTTTAGGATTGTTTGTTATAGTTATGTGAAAAATGCTAATGGTATTTTAATAAGGATTTCCTTAAGTCTGTAGATTGCTTTGGGTAGTATGGACATTTTAACAATATTTTTTCTTCCAGTCCCTGAACATGGAATATATTTCCATTTGTATGCATGGTCTTCAATTTCTTTCATCAATTGTTTTATAGTTTTCAGAGCACAGGTCTTTCAGCTCTTTGGTTAGGTTTATTCTTAGGTATTTTATTAATTTTGGTGCAATTATAAATGAGATTGCTTTCCTAATTTCTCTTTTTGTTGCTTCATTATTAGTGTATACAAATGCAATGGATTTCTGTATATTGATTTTGTATCCTGTAACAGTACTAAATTCCTTTATCAGTTCTAGTAGGTTTTTGAAGGAGTCTTTAGGGTTTTCTATGTATAGTAACATGTCATCGTCAAATAGTGAAAGTTTTACTTTTTCCTTGCCAATGTGGATTCCTTTTATTCTTTTTTCTTGTCTAATTTCTGTGGCTAGGACTTCCAGTACTATGTTGAGTAAAAGTGGTGAGACTGAATATCCTTGTTCAACATTGGTCAACAATGTCTTGTTCCTGACATTTGAATATGATATCAGCGGTGGGTTTTTCCATAAATGGCCTTTTATTAAGTTGAGGTATGTTCCTTCTAAACCTACTTTGTTGAGGGTTTTTATTCATGGAAGAATGGTGTACTTTTTCAAATGCCTTTTTTGTTTCTATTGAAATGATCATATGAAATTATCATTCTTATCCTTTCTTTTATTAATGTGGTATATCACATTGATTTGTGAATTTTGAAAGACCCTTGCCTCCCAGGAATAAATCCCAATTGATCATAGTGAATGATGTTTTTAATGTATTGTTGGATTCAATTTGCAAATTTTCTTTAGGATTTTTGCACCTATGTTCATAAAAGATATTGGCCTGTAGTTCTCTTCTCTATGGTGTCTTTATCTCATTTTGGTATCAGAGTAATGCTGGCCTTGTAGAATTAATTTGGGTTTTTCTTCTTTTATTTTTTGGAATATTTTGAGAAGAATAGGCATTAATTCTTCTTTAAATGTTTGGCAGAATTCACCTGTGAAGCCACTGTTCCTGGACTTTTATTTGTTGGAAGTTTTCTGATTACTGATTCAATTTCATTGCTGGTATTGACCTGTTCAAGTTTTCTATTTCTTCCTGACTCAGTTTTGGAGGTTATATGCTTCTGGAAATTTATCCATTTCTTCTAGGTAGTTCAATGTTTTGGCATAAAATTTTTCATAATATTCTCTTATAATTGTTTGTATTTCTGTGATGTGGGTCATTATCTCTCCTCCTTCATTTCTGATTTTGTTTGAGTCTTCTCTTTCTCCCTCTTTCCCTTTCTCCCTCTTTCTCTCTTTATTTTGTTGATCTTTTCAGAGAACCATCTCCTGGTTCCATTGATCTGTTTTACTGGTTTTGTTATTTTGTTTCTATTTCATTTATTTCTGCTCAAATATTTATTATTTCCTTCCTTTTACTGGTTTGGGGTTTTGTTTGTTCTTATTTAGCTCCTTTAGGTTCAGGTTGTTTATTTGGGACTTTTCTTGCTTCTTGAAGTAGACTTATGCTGCTATAAACTGCCCCCTTCAAACTGCTTTTGCTGCATAACAAAGATTTTCATTTTCATTTGTCTCCATGTATTTTTATATGTTTTCATTTTCATTTGTCTTCATATATTTTTCCGATTTCCTCTTTGATTTCCTGGCTGACCCATTCATTGTTTAGTAGCATGTTATTTAACCTCCATGAATCTGTGTTCTTTCCATATTTTTTCTTGTGGTTGATATCTAGTTTCATAGTATTGTGGTCAGAAAAGATGCATGGTATGACTTTTATCTTTTTGAATTTGTTGAGACTTGTTTTGTGGTGTAACATGTGATCTATTCTGGGGAATGTTCCATGTACTTGAAAAGAATGTATATTCTGCTGTTTTTGGACGGAATATTCTGAATATATATGTTAAATCTATCTGTTCCAGTATGTCATTCAAAGCTACTGTTTCCTTGCTGATTTTCTGTTTGGATGATTTGCCCATCAATATGGGGTGGGTGTTAAAGTCCCCTACTATTATTGTATTACTATTGATTATTTCCTTTATGTTTGTTATTAACCGCTTTAAATATTTGGGTGCTTCCATGTTGGGTGTGAAAATATTTATAGTTGTTATATTTTGGACCATCCCCTGAATATATAGCGTCCTTCTTTGTCTCATGTTAGTCTTTTAAAAAAATTTTTTAATGTTTATTTATTTTTGAAAGAAAGAGAGGGAGAGAGAGAGAGAGCGAGAGAGCACATGAGCCGATGTGGGCAAAGACATAGGGAGACACAGAATCTGAAGCAGACACAGAATCTGAGTTGTTAGCAAAGAGCCCGACATGCGGCTTGAACTCAGGAGAGGTGAGATCATGACCTGAGACAAGTTGGATGCTTAACCATACAGTCTTTGTTTTAAAGTCTATTTTTTCCAATATATGTATTGCTACCCTGGCTTTCTTTTTCATTTATTTACATGATAAATCCTTGTTTATCCCTTCACTTTGAATCTGCATGTGTCTTTATGTCTGAAATGAGTCTCTTATAGGCAGCATAGATATGGATTTTATTTTTTATCCATTCTCTTACCTTATGTTTTTGACTGGAGCATTTAGTTCATTTACATTCAAAGTAATTATTGATAGATATGTATCAATTGCCATTTTGCTACTTGTTTTATGGTTGTTTTTTGTAGATTTTCTCCATTTCTTTTCTTCCTGTCTTCTCTCATGACTAGTTAGTTTTCTTTAGTGATATATTTGGATTCCTTTCTCTTTATTTTTTCCGTATCTATTACTGGCCCTGATTTGTGGTTATCATTTGGTTTATATATGATATCTTCTGTATATAGCAGTCTATACTAAGTTAATGGCTGCTTAAGTTTGAACACATTCTTTACTCTTCTCCCACTGATGTTTTAGGTCTATGGTATCATACTTAAATTGTTTTATTTTGTGAGTCTCTTGACTGACTTTTACAGATATACTTATTTTTACTGCTTTTGTGCTTCTTCCTTTCCTTACTCTTGCTCATGATCTTTTCTTCCCAATCAAGGAGTCCCCTTTAACATTTCTTATAGGGCTGGTTTAGAGGTCATAAATTCCTTTAACTTTCGTCTGTGTTGGAAACTCTTTATCTCTCATTCTATTCTGAATGATAGATAGCCTTGCTGGATAGAGTATTATTGACTGCAGATTTTTTCCTTTTTGCACTTTAAATATATCATGAGATGGCCTATATTCTATTAGTTAAAATTTCTTACTCAGTTACCAAAAGTTCACCAGCAAGTCAAGATGGATGTCAGAGATTAAGAGGCAGTCTCATCCCTAAAACCTTCTCAGTTATACACAGCTGAATATTACAGGTCAAATGGTGTTTTTTTCATGTCTACAATGTGCCTATGCTTTTCCTAGGCTTTGGAGGAGATCATGAAGCAAGAGCAATGGTGTCTGCTTTTAAGAAACTTGTAATCCAAACAGGTCTGTTGTTAACCAGATGTGCTAAATGAACTGAGAGCAATTTAGAAACATTCCTTGAACTCTTGACTTCTGATCTATATACTTTTCAAATTAATTTATACTGATTAAAATTTCTCATATCATATCATGCCAGATGTGTGCTAAAAGAGTTTCATCTTCTTATTTTATTTTATTTATATTTTACCTTGCTTTATTTTAAACCAGGGAAAGGTGAAAAATGGTGCAGTTTCCTTTTTTTTCCCTTTCAGAAGGGGCTTAACATAGGTTTTTTGGTCCATTGTCTTCCTCACCTCACCACCTTCAAAATGTCCTTCTTTCTCTCCCCACCTAATGAAAAAGTAGCATCTCTGAATTACTTAGTGGTTCTTTTTGCAAGCTCAGTTAAAATTATAAAGGAGATGATACTGCTGCTGGGGAAAAAGATGGATCTGTCCAAAAAGAAGGTGAGACAGTTGTAGGAACACATGGTCATTTGTAACTGACTGAAGATTAGAAAGAAGAAATTAAAAAGGACACCCAAAGTTTTTTCTCAGCATCACAGTTGGCCCAGGCCCTCATACAGTTTATCTAAGTCAGTAAGAAATAAGGTTATTTATTGCTATATTGATGACAGCTTCATTTCAAGCAAACACTGAATGTTTACACTATAAGAAAAATGTCTGAATGCTTTCTGTCATTTATTTTGTTCTCTGGAATGAATTGAAGAATATTCCCCTAATTCACCTTTTTGACTCAATTCCTCAATATAGAGATGGAATGATACAGTTAATAAGGCCATGATTTTGGCAATGGTCACAGAAGAGTACACCCACAGATTTTCAAATCCAGATAGAATAAATGTTAGATTAGTTAATGATAACTGTAGCCTTTGAGAATTTAATGTGTACATTATATGTAGACAGAGACTTATCATGGCAGATACTGGATTAAGACATTGATAAAAATGCCTACTACTTCATCTTTGGAGACATAGTTTGAATCCAAACTATGACATATCCTGGCTATATAAACTTTGGCAAGTTGCTTAACCATCTGGAGTTTGAGTTTCTAAGGCTATAAAATGGGGCCAGTGATATCTGCATCATAGGATTATTTAAATAAAAATGCATATAAAGTGTTCAGTATAGTGTGGGCAAATAAAGATCATATTATTCAAAAGCCTCGATATTCTCATGTAGCTGCCATTCATTGCTTGAATAGCCAGTGCTGATGAGTGCAAAAATGGTGACTGATTTTTGCCAGTAACAAATGTCTGGCAAATATAAATTTTCAAAAAAATATATATATATAAATTTTCAAATACTTCTACCAGCACATATTAACTTATATACTGAGATCTGTTAGCCAATGCATGAAATTTTTCTTAAAGCTGCTGGTGCTATTTAAGAAACATAGTTAAATTGATATAAAAAGAAAAACCAAGGTATTGCTTTGTTGTCATAAAGTTGTGTGAAGATTCAATGAAACAAGCTAGTGATATCTTCAAAAAAGGATGTACACCCAATGTTGCATTTCACATGGAAGTATTTATCTCATGGGTAAACTAAACTTAAGGGAATCATTTTCCAGATCCTCAATTTCCATATGTATTACATCTTAAATTTTATATACTTAACAAAGAGTACAGTCAAAATATCTACACGCTGGTTCTTCTGCTTTCAACTCCTAGGTCTTAACAGTTCTTTCTAACCTGCAAAAAAGCTTATTTCTCAATGATCTCAAATACTATAATGGCACATTATCCAACAGTAAAAATTCTGTGACACCAAACAGAATGATAATTCTAAATATTGGTATTAGTCTTAAAGAAGTGATTTATGGGCAGGTAACAAATATTCTTGAAAGTCAGGTGACTTCCAAGTTACTTCTTCAGCAAAATTGAAAGAGAAGCTCATTAAATTGCCTAATTATGTTTGGCAAAGATTACTAAGTAATTTTTAGCTTGAAATGTGGAAGGTGTTCAAAGATTTGAGTTAAATGACTATAATAAAACTCCTTGCAGTCCCATTTAATGATTTAGATGAACAAGGATTTTGAACATTCATATCTAAAAAATAATAGTAAAGGAGTGCCTGGGTGGCTCACACAGTTGAGCGTCTGTCTTCGGCTCAGGTCATGATCTCGCATTTCATGGATTCGAGGCCCGCGTCGGGCTCTGTGCTGGTAGCTTGCTCAGAGCCTGAAGCTTGTCTTTGGATTCTGTCTCTCCCCCTCTCTCTGTCCCTCTCCTACTTGCACTGTCTCTCTCAAAAAATAAATAAAAACATAACTTTAAAAAAAAATAGAATAGAATAATGCTACCCCAACATTTTCAGGAAAAATAGGCATCACTAACAAATATATGATAAAATAAAAACATATTTTCCTCATTAAGAAGTGCATTTCCAATACACTTACTTTTATGTTGAATAATTATCACTATGTATAAATATTTATATTATGATAAAGTATAAGATATAAGATATAATTTATATACGATAAAGTATAAGTTGTAATAACAATAAGGAAGAAAAAAAATATCATTGAAGCCTTAATCCAGATATTTAAAAAAATATAAATGTCNGGTGATGCATAAAAAATGTCCAAGCTTGAAAATAAAATAAGATAAAATTTGGTTAGGAAGTTGACTGGAAATACTAATTCAAGGGAAAAATTATATAAAACTTTCAACTATTATTTCAAAATTTAAATTTTGAAAATTTAAATTTAAATAAAATTTCAAAAATTTATTTAAAAATCTTACGTATTTTTAAAGGATTATGATGAGTATAAAATCACTGCGTTATTTAGACTCTATTAGGTTTATTTAAAAGAGTAATGGAGCAATTTCATTTCAAGAATTAATATTTACAGAATGTGGGAAACTATATGTTTTATTATCACTTAAACTTATGGCTAAAATTTATAAGGTTGACTTAAAACATATGAGGGGTATATTGTTAATATGTTTTTAATGTGTGTATTTGTGAGCATAAAACTCTGAAGAACATTAAAATAATGAGTGTACACATGTTGAATTAAAGTATTAGACTCTACAAAAACATAGAAGTTAACTGGCCTGATCAGATTCCTTTGTTTTCTCTGTTACGACCTTTCCTTTATCATCAGTCCTGTATCATCTTGGCAGTCTGTAACTTCGAGCATCAGATACAGCATGGATCTCTTGAGGATTCACTATGCCCCACATTTAAGAACCTTTTAGAATTTGGGGTATAATTTGCTATCAAGTATTCACATGGTATTACATTGTTGGGGCTGCACACCAGGACACTTATCATCCAGGAAAGCTGCAGGCAGCTTCCATGGTTAACAAACAATATCACCAACAGGCTATAAACATGGCTTTGGAAACTCTCAGTGCACAGTATAACTATGCTAATGGCAGGGACACAGCATTGAAACGGCTTTTCCCCTCCACCCCTCAACAGTGGTTATCTCTCCTCTTCTACTGATAAAATGATACCATTGTATGGGGATGACAGGAAAAAAAGAAGGAAGAGAGAAAAGCAGGAGGCTACCAATACTGTTGTTTCCTACAGTTAAGAGCCTGAGAAAATAACTAGATTCATTGATATGTAAGTGCTTGTGCTGACAGAGAACCATTATTATTCAATATGTTAGTATCTGTACAAAGTCAAAAACAAGAGATTTCACAATCATGAGGTTAATTTTACCCTTACCTCCCTCTGACACCTGTTTCCTTTTCAAAGGACTATTAAGTAGCACTTAGAATGGGTTCTCATTGCATAAAAATTAATCTTTAAAATTTTCTATTATTGAAGTATAGTTGGCATACACTGTAATCTTAGTTTCAGGTGTCCAACATAGTGATTGGACAATTCTATGCATTACTCAATGCTCACCACCGTAAGTGTAGTCACCATCTGTCATAATACAATATTATTACAATATTATAGACTATATTCCCTATAGTGTACTTTTCATCCCCATGACTTATTTATTTTATAACTAGAAACACCTACTCTTAAATGGAGTGCCACATTCTTTCTATTCTGAGACCTCAAATACTGTATTCCACTACTTTTCTTAAGAACGACTTCTGATCCTATTTACTACAATTTGTTTCAGATACCTAGTGGTGGGCAGAGGTTCTAAATTTATTTATGGATACCATGATTCTTTAATTTTACCACAGATAAATGCCTTTGACACTATTCTGGAAATAAGAACCTCAAATTAAAATGCTCGAGGACTCTACTCTTTCTTCATCTACTGTTCAATGCAGATTCTCAGGCACTCCCAGATGTCTTAGGGAGGGGCCCAGCAATTTGCATTCTAATGAGTCCTCCAGGTTCTGGGGCACATTAGGTTTGAGAACCACTGTCCTACTGGAATCTCACTTCACAACAGGGCTTCCATAAATAAAAAACTGGCTCCAGGTTATAAGTTAAATAAGAATGTTTCCTTTACCGAGATACATAAATCCTTATATATAATAATATACATAAATAATCATACATATAAATCTTAAGTCCAAAACTTAAGGGTCAATCTAATTTTTAATATGTAATCAGGCATTTGCTTCCAGTAGGTTTTGAGATCTTCAGCTACTGAGAGCCAATGACATTTTGATAGTTCTCTCGATGTTAGGGATAAATGTGTTGGCTTTATAGTCAGAGCAATGCTGGAGAGTTTGGTCTAATGCTTAGGGATTTAAACCGACGAATGGATAAGGATGGTGAGGAATCTCATTCTAGTCATGCCCTCCTTTCCTAATTTCCCTTTTCACTGTTTGGTCTTCTTCCCCTTTTCCTTAGGGAGCTGAGTGATTGATAGCCTAATCCAATGACTGTATTACAGCTGCCTCAACCAGGACTCTTTTCCTTATCATTAGCAGTTAGCCTATGGTTAAATTCACAGCTCACTGCTTGGTACAGCCCCTGAGATTTAAGGGTCTGGCCTTTAGAAAATATTTAACATAAAACTGAAATCTTGACATACTGAGAACTCAGTTCTCTGCAAGGCTTCTTTAATTAATCCAATGTACTGTACCATTGTTCTGTATGAGACTGTGACATGGTGAACTGTTTCTGAAGCTTACAGAGATGTGTAGTTCTAAATTAAACAGTCAGTGACGTGTACCTACACTGATTTTTTAGTACAGTAGATATGCAGGAATCTGTGAATATTTAAATTCAAGCTTAAATCGTGACACAATACTCGCTAGTTTTACTTTCATAATAGAACATTTTTTGATTAATTTCAAGCTTGAAATCATTCTTTGGGGAAAACACACACACACACACACACACACACACACAGTGGAAAGAAATTTAATAATTCATTACCATGGCTACAAAGGTAAGTTTTCTTAATATGTTTGTCAGAGTCCTTTGGTTTACAAAGTCTATCGGATATTTTCTTAAGAGCTGAGACAGACGCTAATTTATTTTCCTAATTTTGAACAAAAAAATATATATATAATATTCACATAGCCATGAATTTTTTGGCTCTTAAATACTTTTTGATTTGATCAGTTATCTGCAGGACAATAGTTATTTTAAAATACCTAAGGAAAGGATGGAGACCTTGATCTATGCTTTAAACCTTTGCCCTTGCTCCAGTCCGTCGATGAGCTGTAAGCATCTATGACTGTGGCAGCTGAGTCCCAGATGAAAAATTATGCATCTCATAAACTGCTATTCTGCTGAAATGTCAAGCCAAGGCAAGGCTGTACCTCAAACTCAGCACTTGGCATTTTCCTTCTGTCTGCTTTGTTGCCATGAAGCAAACATGAACAGTGAGGATTTGTGTAGGGCAGGTAGCAGGCGAGCTCACCGTCAAAAATCTATTATTAGGGCTCTGATCTCCTGCACAGACCAACGACAGCCAAACAGTGTGAAATTCGGGCTCCAGTAAAGGCAATATAATGCAAAAGGGGATTCTTTGTCAATCTGTACATGAATATATTCAAATGAGCATGATTTAAATGAGAATAGTTCTAATGGTGAGCTTCTCTCAAACAAACTGATAATTTATAATGAAAATTGTAATTCAGCATCTTTATTTGATATGCATACTTTGACTGTTCTGCAAATATAGTACATATATTTATATAACAAGGTCTTTAATAATTCGACCAGCTAAACTTGTGATGGCCTAAAAATATTTATGTGAATAATAGACTACATTTTTTGCATTACTTTGTACACATACACATACACACTTACACACACACACACACACACATGCACACAAAAAAGAAAAGAGATAAGTGAGTATAAAGTGAAAGGTTCTCCTTTTAATTATTCTTTTTGGCATAATTTATCAGTGTGTTTTTACTCATTTAAGTGTTAACTTTATCTATCAGGGTGTTTTAGACATTTCAGTATTAAAATCTAAGTTCTTATTGATAAAGATGGTTACAATAGATAGTTGAGATTTTATGACAGTGAGTAGGCGTGTTTTTCTAAAAAGATTTTATGCATCACTAATTATGTGATTGACAAGAAAAAAAGTCCAGCCCATTACAACTACTTCTTATAAAAAATACCAATACTGCACTTCATGATATAATTGTAATGTATACTATAAGACCTTGAAGCAATCTTGCCCAAATCTTTAGTTGCTTGCATGTGTATAAATAGCTATTTAAAGCAAAATGTAACTTGTGGGTTTTCAATCTACTTTGTGTTTTCTCATCTTCTTCATTTTTCAAATATAAACTAATATATACATCAAAATAAGTTTAAGTTTATAATTGGAATGGGTTACATTGGATTTTCATTTATGTATTTCCCAGTAGCTGAGCTCAATACAGCTAAGTCACTATATAATCCCAACAATTCATGCTTAAGTAACTTTGTTAGGCAGAAACATCAAATATGAGGTATTGAGTTAAGATTCTTTTTAAAGATATTACATAGATTTATGTTTGTGCAAATTTTCTGAGCTATGTATTTTTTTATGTTTATTTATTATTGAGACAGAGAGAAACAGAGCATGAATGGGGGAGGGGCAGAGAGAGAGGGAGACAGAGAATCCGAAGCAGGCTACAGGCTCTGAGCTGTCAGCACAGAGCCTGACATGGGGCTTGAACCCACAAACTGTGAGATCATGACCTGGGCCGAAGTCAGATGCTTAACCAACTGAGCCACCCAGGCACCTCTGAGCTATATGCTTTTGTACTCACTTTCAGCCCTATACTGGTACAGAGTTACAAATTATTAGCAAATTTCTAACCTGTACCTTCTTTTATTAGTATTTCCCTTGTTGGTTTTACAATGAAATACCTTTAAGAGGCTTGTAACTATAAGAACTCAAGAGTACAGTGTCCTATAGCCCACACAGCTGGATTTCAAATCATTCATTATTTATTTGAGAATGTAAGGGCATTTATGGAGTATGCCATTCTTGCTTGTTAAGAAAAGCACAATCATTTCTTAAACCTGTAATATCCTTTGGGTAATTAGTAAATTTGGGTTCCTGAAATAGCAAATATTGAAGGCCATCTTTGATGAATTATTCAGAAATCAATATTAAAGTTTATAGGTATTACTATCAAGTAAAATGTGTTTTACGGTTTTAACTGAATAAGGTGATATTGATAATAATTTCAAAAAGCCTTCCAAAATTGAAATTGAGTACAAGGATTTCCTGTTTTGGCTAACAGAACAAATGCGGCAAATAAAAAAAATGTAAAACAATGAGTTAATTTCTTAAGTTTGTAGGAAGTGAATTAAATTAAATTAAATTAAAACTAAACTAAATTAAAAAGCATTTATCATTGTTTCAAAGTGCTTTCTGCAGACAAATTTCAGGCCTTTCCCTTTGTGTGCATATGTGTGTGTGTTCATATGCATAAGAAAAAGAAAATACATAAAGGACAATGGAATAACAGTTACGAACCTAAAAAGTATGCTCTTCCCCATTTGTAAAAAGAAGCACCTATAACACAGCAAGAAATAACTCCTTCAAATGGGTTTACCCCATTGAAAGATACTTGATTACTATTTCTCCTAATACAGCTATAAATTAATAAATACTGTCTTCATGAAATTAGTTGCAAGATATATGTATCTTTAGTTATGTCATGCAGGACTCATTCTTAACTATGCCTAAAAGAATCTTATCCACAGGGAAGACTAACTGTGAAAATGTCACACCACAGCTGGATGACACCATTTACATAGGTGATAGTAATCACTGAGTTAGGGGCTCTCTTAGGATGCCTTCACCATTTGCAGACAAGGCCAGGGAAAAGGTCAAAATCTGAAACTAAAACAAGAAAAAATAACAAAACTGAAACTAGGAAAAATAATAAGTAATCCACTCAGGGATTGGAATTTATAATGTTACTGATAAGGTCAGTGGTTCTTACGATGAAATAAATAAAGCCAAGGAATCCCCAATGCCAGAAAACAAACCAATACAACACAACACAACACAAAACAATACAAAATGAAACAATAATCTACTCAAATGTTTGGTGATATATGTACTAATTATTATTTGATATCTAAACAACTTTTTTGTATGGATTCCAGAAGAAGGAAAGTTAGGTGGTAACAACTTGCACTGTAAAGTCTCTATTGCCCAAAGAAAGGTAGAGAATGTTGCTTTCTCAAGAGTTAGTAATTTAGACAGAAAACTTGTATGGTGGAGAAGCTAATTAGTCATCTTAGTTTCATGAAAATATCCCTTATGAATACTGAATAAACTTTCTTTTGATACTGTTCTCACTATAAAATCACTTTTAAATCTATAATTCACCCTTTAGTGGACGGACAGACCATGAATCTTGCCAGGTACTTCTCCAATTGAAATTCAGGTTTATAAATCATTCCATTATGAATTCGGTTCATATGTTTTGACCCCTATACCACCCACTCACCTATAGAGGAGTTGTAAAAAATGTTTTCTAAAATAACAAAGCTGAGGATGAGATCTTGGAATGAGAACCTAACTCCTTCTTGATAAAAATTTTAAACTGCAACAAGTATAAGTAACCTTATTTAATGACTTCTAGAGGCCTAATGACTTCTTTTATTAAATAAAGAGATCTTCTTCTAATCAGTAGCTTTCTGACTTTTTTGAAGTTAACCCTAATATAAAATGCATTTACGTCATGACCCAGTTTAGAAATATACATATATACTGTATGTGTGTGTGTGTATATACATATATACACATACATATATCGGGATGCCTGGGTGGCTCAGTTGGTTAAGTGTCCACTTCGGCTCAGGTCATGATCTCACAGTTCGTGGGTTCAAGCCCCAAGTCGGGCTCTGTGCTGACAGCTAGCTCAGAGCCTGGAGACTGTTTCAGATTCTGTGCCTCCCTCTCTCTCTGACCCTCCCCCACTCATGCTGTCTCTCTCTCTCTCTCTCTCAGAAATAAATAAAACATTAAAAATAAATTTTAAAAAATTAAAAAATTAAAAAATAAATATGCATACATATATGTATATACATATACACACAGTATAGAAATATACATGTACATATAGAATGAAAAAGAGGTTTGGGCAATGTTTATTCCCTCTGTGTGTAAAGCATAACCACATTGTTTTTCTATTGATTTTTTATTTTATTTTTTTAAAAGTTATTTATTTAGAGAAAGAGAAAGTGAGGGCATGAGTGGGCGAGGGACAGAGAGGAAGAGAGAGAATCCCACACAGGCTCTGCACTGTCATCACAGGGCCCGATGTGGGGCTCAAACCCACAAACCATGATATCATGACCTGAGCCAAAATGAAGAGTAGGACACTTAACTGACTGAGCCACCAGGTGCCCCTCTATTTGATTTTTTTAAATGTTGATTATAGTTCATTAAACTTCCACTCATCAGTTGGAAACCAAAGGTTGAAAAGCATTGTTTTAAAGTACTCTAGGGGCTCCTGGGTGGCTCAGTCAGTTGAACATCCAACTCTTGATTTCAGCTCTGGTCATGGTCTCACGTTTCTGGAGATTAAACCTCGCATTGAGCTCTTTCCTGACAGTGTGGAGCCTGCCTGAGATTCTCTCACTTTCTCTCTCTGCCTTTCCTCTCAGTCTCTCTCTCTCTCTCTCAAAATGGATAAACATTTAAAAAAATAAAGTACTCTAGAATCCAGACTAATCATATTTGAAGTAATTCAACTGACATTTCTTAGCTGAGGTTCTGTCTTCCCAATGCTAGTCACTGCCCCTTATTAGCCAATGTTTTAAAAGGACATTACAGAAATGTGACCATTTTTCTAAAGCATGTGCAATACCCCAAGTACCTCATTATTTCCCCATTTAAACAAAACAAAACCTTCATGTCAAACAGCAGTAGTGTTATTCTCAGAAAAAATAATAAAGACAGAATAGAAAGCTAGAGAATATTGAAGGGAAAATTTATTCCTCCCTGGCAATGGAAAGTATGAGTTGTATTTTAGGTGGCTATCCAAAACTGAATACTTTATAACTTTTACTTAAAAAAATTGGTGATTCAAGCTGCTCTTCTAAAAGTAGACATTCCAGTGCTCTGAGAGAATACTTGGGAAAGTATTAGCACTGTGCTGTGGTAATCTTTTTAATCGTACAAAAATATCTGGCATATTTTGTATGATACTCTATATTGAAGCAGCATTTGAAGTCTTGGCAGCCATATTTGATAAAACTAGGAATGGTATTTAGCCATTTAGATATTTCCATCATTTGAAATTTGAAGCCATTATTTAACACAGTTTTGCTAGGCTAGGTTTTGTTATAACTCATTCTGAAGGTACTCTGTTATAGAACTTGCTTCTGTACTAAAATATATTATTATTGCCTGTTTGAACTGCTTTTCAGATTCTATTACCTTTAAATTAAAGCAAACATTGCTTTAAAGGAGAAAATTCTATCAATTTTGTCAATATGGAGAAAGGCTGTTTTCAAAACAGATTGTTTAAGGTGAAGGGATTTAATATAGAACTTATTAGAAATGAGGTACAAGTCCTTAAAAATGTTAGGGACTTTTTGTTGTTTAAAATGGAAGTTCCATCCAGGCTTAGCTGAGCTTATAGCCCAAGTGAATATTTATATATGAATTTATAAATCTTAGAAATAGAGTTTCATGGAAACGTTAACAGGCCCTGAGGTATAGCTGAACTTGTTTTCAGGTAGTGCTATAATTTCCAGTATGTGTATGCTTAAAGACTGCAACATAAAAGACTTTTTCTAATGCTGTAATTTTGTAGTTTTATTAGACTGAGTTATAGTATGGGAGAATATTCAGAAATTGCAGCTTAAATGAGAAAACATGAACGGTGTTACTTATATAAAATACTACTGCAATAGTTCTTTTATTAATTTTTAATGTTCAGCACCCTCTGTGACCTCCTTTATTCTCATGCTGTCAACATGGCAGGCTAGAAAAATTGAAATGGGCTGACAGAAAACATAGTGCACGTTACAGCCCAACTCTGGAGTCTCTTGACTCTCTTTCTGCTGCACATGCTAACGCAGTCCACATTATTCTGCATTACAATAATATTTAAGCCTCTGTTTGATAGCTCTTGATAAAAGAGAGTTGTGTCTGGACCCTGAGCAGGTGCTTCTCATCAGCTCTCCTCTTTCTGACACTATGGGAATGGGAATGGGAATGGCATTCAATGAAAAGCAGAATATAATTTCTTAAAAATCACGGCTCATAGACACACTGCATGCTCTCAAAACATAATGCCTCAGCATGGATAGTGCTTTATTTGTGTCTATCTAGCCTTTTCCAAAAGCATATTTTGGTCTGATTCAGCAACGCTTTTCTCGAACAGTGGGACACTGCTATATTATGTATATTTACCACTGTCTCTATCACCAAGGAGACTAATCCCCATACCAGTAGAGTCAAGAACCTTACAGCATTGTCTTTGCAAGACCAAGTTCATGTTGTCACAGCAACAGAGTGAACAGGGCAAATTTCCTGAACGACACATTGGGAGTAAAACTTCCGTTTCTGCTGTAAATGCGAGGGTTTGATGATGCGAAAGGAGATGCAAAGGTGTGAGGTCTGCAAATGTCTTCTTAGCTAAAGCGATACATGCAGATTCAATAATTTTGGGGGGACAGTTGTGAAAGCAAGATTATTTGAAGATGGCAGATTTCAAATTTCTAGGAAAAGTGGGAAAAAATTCAGACTATAAAAAAGATATAATCAGGTGCTTATGTTTTTCTCTTAGATGGTCCCGGGTAACATCTTTACTAATAAGTAATAAGACAATTGTGACAATGAGAAACACTAAGGAAAGCATAGGACACAAGAGAGTAGAATTCACACACAACCCGATCATGGTATTCTCTCATCTCTGCTATCAGTCAGTTGAGTCTTCACACTCGATCTGTTCCATCTGTCATACCTATTAGGAATTTTGACTAGCAATGAGTAATAAGAATCTGGGATCATAAAAGACATGCTACACTTGCTTGCAACATGACCTCTGATTTTTCAGCAACCTTCAAGGAAGCAAAATGTAAACAGAGGGCAATATTTACCAGATACTCCTCCATATGTAGTCCGCTTCCCAATGCCCACTGCTGGCCAGGGTGTGCCATCAGCTTTTAATCCCATTAGACCTGAGACAGTGTTGGTGGCTGTAACGCCATCTGCACCACCTATGGAAAACACTTCATCATTTACTTGCAGTTTTTAAAGGGACAATGGTCAAAACCCATTCAAACCCACACAACCTAGGAAAATGCACATTGTACTTTCTCTTGAGAACATTTCCTCCCCTCAGATATCTTCACTAATTTCATTCCTGGAGTTATGCTTAAAATATACAAATTTTTAATTGCCAACAATTCATTTTTCCATTTCTTATACAGATTTATAGATGCCACATGTTTTGTATTTGGTATTATTTTCCAGGTAGTTTGTGATACTTTTACAAATCAAGATGCAATTTCCATTGGATAGGGCACAGCACATATGATTTATAAAATCATTCGTTGACTGCGTGATTCATGTGTTCAATCGATGTTTACTGAACATATGTTTAAGGCAGTATGCTAGGCCCTATCAGATATAAAAGGAAGTCATAAGAAATTTGACATTGTGGAAGCTGGTATCTTTTTTTTTTAAACTTCATTAAAGGTTCAAATGCTATTGTTGGAGCGTTACATTACGTGGTCATTTATTTTGGAGTAGTTTGCTGTAACCATGGACTTGTTTCGTAATTCTTTATGTGTAAAGCAGGTGTTTATCAAGAAAAATTACAAATGTTCTTGTTTTCCTTGGCCACAGTTTGGAGTAGTTACTAGCTTGAATCCAGGTGTGAATCTACTACATTTGTGAGATCAAGTGCTGAATTTAGTGTTTTTCTTAAACTCTAAACAAAAGTTATACACATATATTTGTGGATGAAGATAAACTTTAGTGTGGCTACATACTGCAGACCCATACTACCATAATTAGACAACTGATGCAAGTCTAGTTCTTACCTTCCTTTGCAGCTCTTGCAATGCTTACGATATCAGTGACATTTGGGGTCAACTTGGCAAAAAAGGGAATCTGAACAGCTTGCCTCACCCAGCGACAGATGTTCCGTACCAGCTCTGGATCCTGTTCAAATAGGTCAGTTAAATATAGAACATAATTAAGGAATTGTGATCAAAATGTGTACTGGAACAACAGCAAGGCTGCATACGTGCAAGACAAATCCAACTTGACAATGAGCTACATGATATATTTCTCAATTCCGCCTCAGTATTACACCTTGACTCATTAGGGAACTAAGGTTAACACACTTCCAGTGAACTGCAAATTCATCACATAAAGGTTAAATTCCTCAAGGGAGCCTTTGGAAAATAAAATTACAAAGAACCAAATGGAAGAAAGTGTTTTTCACTACCAGTTAAATAATATCAAGGGTAAAGCATAAGCTTCTGGTGGTAATTTCCGTAAATACTACAGAATTTCCAGTGACCTCATTGGCTTAAGCCTAATAAAAAATACTTAAGCTGCTGATACCCGGATGAATGACATTGCATCTGAAGCTTGTTGTTTTCATTATTAGAAGACTTAGTCTTGAAATATATTCAAAAGAAAATCTGTGACTTCCTAATCAATCTAATTATGATATATAGTATATGCTAATACAGACTAATTCAGCCTTGGATTATTCATGAGCTGATCAGTAACTTAGTTTACCTTTGTAAACATTACTGAGATCTGTGAAGCACTCTTCAACATTCATCTACTTGAAAGAATTGATCAAAATGACAAAAATGAAATAAAATATCAAATGCTCATTTTTAAAAGCAAGGAATAGACATTTTCCTGTGCCTGTTTCCTGTGATTTTTTCAGGCTTCTATTTTCTCATGGGACAAGTATCATTTAGAGGGCAATCACCTATCCTTTCCATTGAAAATAACTTAGCTGTAGCAATGTTCTTTGATTTCAACACATACAATAGTCCTTTTTTTATTACTTTTAGTGCAAAATTTATTCTGACAGGTACTGATAATGCACTTTGATAAATTACCTTAAAATATGCAATAGCAATTCATTATTGGACTTGGTAATATTATCTTAGCAAGTTAAAATGTTTTTTGAATAAAAGAAAAACCCAGAAAAACACAGACATATATTTAAAGTATGAAACAGCAGGCAGGTGTATCATTTGTAATTAATATTTTTATATGTAAGAAAGTTGCTCTTTGCATTTTAACCTTTCAAATTCTTTTAAGATGAGATTTCTAATGTTATAACCTTTAGAAAGAACCTTTTCACTTATGTTAATGTGTCTTGATTTGTCATCTTGTATTAGTCTAAAAGTTACGCGTTGATGTGCTAAGATACAGCAGTGAGGTAATTTCTGTTGATTGTTACTGTCTCTATTCAGAAAAATTCATAATTTTAACAAAAAATCTTTGATTTGGTTTATTCTCTTTCACAACAGTAATTTCTTCATTAAACATAAATATTAAAAAAGCACTATATGGAATGCTCTACAGGGCATACTGTGCATTATGAATAGTAAAATCTGGAGACTGAGCTGTACAAATTCTAACTCATGAAAATGGAGATCTGCCCCTGCCCATGCAATGTTCATGAAATATTTATAACTGCTGCATTGGCATTATGAAGGCAGTTGCATCTTTGTGACTTTCATTTTTAAGTTATGAATTTCCATGGGACTTAGCCTAGAAATGACAGTAACTCTAGATGATATAAATTGCATGTCCTTTGTGAAAGCTCTTTTTAAGATAGAATTTGACAATAATCTAAAGATCACTTGAATTGCATAATACATGGAAAGTAGCCTGATAAGAATTACTGAAACAAATACAAAATATTATTTGGTTTCAATAGAGTAAACACTAATAATCTAATAGAGGTTTCTAAGCGGCTTTCAATACTATTGACCACCATGTCTTTATAATTTACTTTGAACATGTGTCATACTTCTTTTTCTGTTTATTCTCACTAGCTGAATACTTTAACTGAACAAGTGAATGCTTTTACACATTGTTTAACAATTTGGAAATTGTTTACAGTTTTTCAGTTGTTTTTTAACATATGATCTGTTGGTACCATTGTTTACTTAAATCATCTGTTTCTATTTTGAGATACCATTATTTGACCCTCCTATGCCTCTATAAGCAAGGTTCATGGTATTGAGATATGACTTTTCCTCGTGTTCATAGTCAGCCATGCCAGTTGCTAACTAATCCTCGTACCCAACTAAAACACAGTTTGATTACCTGGGAATCTTCTGCCTTATATTATTGTAAAAATTAATGACTCTTCAGTAAATTGCAAAGTTTTTGCTTGACAGACGTAACAAGGAATGCTCTAAAAAAACTAGAAGTGTGGTGAGGGTAATTACATGATAAAATGAACCTGCATACTTTGGAGAATTAAAGGATACATTGTAACTACTCACACTTACCTGGTTCCTTCACACTTTTGATATTAAATGTTTGAGACCTAAAAGCAATTAATAGTGTTTCTACATCTTGTCCTTCTCATTTTCTAGTGATAGCATCAGATAGTGTTGTCAATTAAAGCCAGTTTTAAAAATCTTACTGAAATATACAAATTTTAGTCAAGTTCTAATGCTCCCCCTCCAAATCTTCAGGGTAAGTAATACACAAACGCATTATTATCTCAGATAATTTGAAACTAACATTATCCACACCAACACAAAGCAAAGAAAATCAAACAATTCTGGACTGCTTTTCTATTTTTAGGCAAAAAACATTGCAGACACTCAAAAATAGTTGGGTCAATAAAAACTCTGTATTTTCTATTGATTTCCTTTTTATAAATTTTTAAAATTTATTTCTGAGAGAGAGAGAGAGAGACAGCGTGAGCAGGGGAGGGTCAGAGAGAGAGGGAGACACAGAATCTGAAGCAGGCTCCAGGCTCTGAGTGGTCAGCACAGAGCCTGACACGGGGCTCTAACCCACAAACTGTGAGATCATGACCCAAGCCCAAATTGGATGCTTAACTGACTGAGCCACCCAGGTGCCCCTCCACTGATTTCTTTATATAGCCATCAAAATATAGACTATGTCTAGGTTTAAGAAAAACCTAAGTATATTTTATGATAGATAATATCTGAAAGTGTGAGATACAAGACTTCTTTGCAAATCTGGGAATATACTGAAGAAAAATAATGGAAAATGATGCAAAAAAGAACAGCTTAACTTTTAAAATTGTCTGACCCATAAAAAGTCTACCTAGATCTTTAGGACTTTATTGGTTTTTCCTACTGGTATTAATAATGCCTATCCCTGACCATAATTTGCAACCTCTCCCACAGCAACTGTGTGTGTTTCTGTGTGTATACTTCCTTACCACCTGTTAACACCTTTGTTATTCATGTAATCACAAAGAAAGCTCTGAGGCAACAGAATGAGTTCTTCTGCATGGAGGTGTGTGAAGGAAGAAATCACTGAAGCCCTTAAAGGAATGATTCATGAGCCTGGGGAAGCACATGGTCTTGATGGTACTTCATGAGGCCAGAAGGTACCAGACTAAACCTGAAAGTGCTGAAAGGAGGAAGAAAGCAAGCTAGAGAAAATTTTGGTCTCTTTGACAACTTTAGTGGGGGGAAGCTCTGTGTCTGCCTGCAATAAATACACTCTGGAATAGATTCTTATGAAAACCAAACAATAACAACTGCAACTTTCGAAAATGTAGAGCTGAGTAGATTGATGCAGTTGTTTCCACTCATCTAAAACTGTTTTTAAAGCTTAGTTTTCTTTTTTTTTAATTTTTAAGAGTTTATTTATTTTGAGAGGGAGAAAGAGAGAGAGAGCGCCAGCACGTTTGCACACATTTGTGTGAACTGGGGAGGGGCAAGGAGAGAGGGAGAGAGAGAATCCCAAGCAGGCTCAGTACTATCAGCAGAGGGTCTCAGGTGGGGCTCAGAGTGCGGCTTCATGTCACGAACTGCGAGATCATGATCTGAGCTGAAATCAAGAGTTGGATGCTTAACCGACTGAGTCACCCTGGTGACCCTAGAGCTTAATTTTCTACCTGAGCCATAAGATAGCAATTTCTAATTCTTGTGACTTTAAAGCTTAAAATTTTTTTAAAGCTTACTTTTCTATCTGGGCTGTAAGATAATACTTTTTAATCTAGTTAACTAGCATGTCTCTAGTTAAATATAAAAGTAGTTCTATAAATGATATACCCTGCTGTGTTTGAGACCCCTAAGATGACCTCTCCATTGTAGGACAGGCATTTCCACCAATTTCCTAGGGCATCATATCTCATTGGTTTCATGCCCTGTACAAAAGAACAAGCATTAGAGAATGAGATTGTGAGAATTTCTTGAAAAGCTAAATTACAAGTGAAATTTTTGACTTTAAGAAACATCTCTCTCCAATTTACCTGGTAATTTTAACTCTGTACAATTCTTGTCAAAATGGCTTTCTTAGAAGGTGGCATTTCAATGAATTCACTGAAAAATTTTACCAGTTATAAATGCTTTCCACTAAGGAACTCCTAAGTCTTAATTCACATGAATGCCAGGAAGTAGCTAGCATTTTTATTATGTCCACTTCTCTGACAGAGAGAACTAGGACCCAGAAGATCAATCTGAGTATCTATTTCACCTTCTTAATTTTCTTTCCCATTATCATGTCCTAAACCATCATCTTCTTTAGCAAAATTGCTCCCTAAAGTGAAATTCAGCCATCAATTGTAAACCAGAACTATAAAAGGCTTCTACTTCATTTATACTTATAAGACTAAATGTAGCTTCAGAGTAATAGGCAAACGTGATGTATTTATCCTCCTATGTCAATAAAATAGAACAGAAAGAGTTAACTACTCCAGGTAGAATTATTACTAAAGGCAAAGATTGTACGCTGAAATGGGATGTTTTAAATGAATGTGTGGTTTAACATGTGTTCTTTTTGAATTGGTTTTCCTGACATAAGAATTCTTGCAACGATACAATCACCTTGGAAAATCATTTGTTGGTTTTCTAAAAAAGGCAAGCATGCACATACCAATCCACCCACTAAATTCCACTCTTATTATATATCCAAGAGACATGAAAGCAGGTCCACACAAAGATTTTCACGTGACTGTTCATAGCAACTCTTTCAAAAAAGCTCCAAGTTGGTAACAACTCAAATATTTATTAAAATATGAATGAATTAACAAATAGTGACATATCCACACATTAGAATATTATTTAGTAATAAAAAGAAATGAATCTACTGAATCCTGCCACAACTTGGAATTAATAAAAGAACCAATATGTTCAGTTAGAGAAGTACACAAGAGTTTAAATGCTGTATGCTTACATTTTTATGAAATCACACACACATACACACACCAACACATACACGCAGACACACAAACTATGCTACTAGAAAGCAGAGCAATGATTGCTGGGATTGAGGTTGGGGGTGCAGGGGAGGAATTAAGTTGGAAGAGGCATAAGAAAATTTTTGAGGGTAATAGAAATTCCCTACAACCTGATTTCAGTAATGTTTACACAGGTGTAGACATCTGCTCAAACATATCAAACTCTAAACCTAAATGTCTTCTTTTTATTATAGGTAAATTATATGGCCACACATTTCTTGTAAAATAAAATTAAAAAAAAAAAATTCTAGGGGCACCTGGATGGCTCAGTCTCTTAAGTGTCAAACTTCAGCCCAGGTCATGATCTCGCAGTTCGTGAGTTCAAGCCCCATGTTGGGTTCTGTACTGACAGCTCGGAGCCTGAAGCCTGCTTCAGATTCTGTGTCTCCTTCTCTCTCTGCCCCTCCCTTACTCTCTCTCTCTCTCTCAAAAATAAATAAACATTAAAAAAATTCCAAGGGCATTTAAATATAAATTTAAAAAATTAAAGCTGGTAGCATTCTAGGAAATGCGGGTTCTATTTTTTCCACAAATATTCAATGACCACAAGGCATTGAACTGGTTTGTGCTGGAGACTAAGATGAATGGAACACAGAAGGCAGAGTCTAGTAGGAAATAAAAGGCACACACATAAATGAAATACATGCTGGATATAAGTATAAAAAAGGAGATATTAGTGCTCTCACTTCAGATAATTTCAGAGTCTGTACCACAGGGTTTGGCACATAGTAGGCTCTCAACAAATACTGTTGGTAAGAGCTCACACTGCATAAATTAACACTGACTTTTTCATTGTTATTTACTGAGAAGAAAATGGGCCATAAATTTATTGGGTCCAGAATAATCTAATAAACAATGCCTGTTTTAGGCATTACACTTCACCTTAGACAATGGTGATCCAAAAATGTATAATATACTATCCCTATTCTTAAAAACAAACGAAAATATATCTCATAATCCAGGGGGGGAAATACATATAACAAACAAATAATGTGAGTATAAAGTGTTGTAAGTATATATACAGGCACTGTCTGTGTATATAAAATATTTTATATGTTATATATATCCTTTCTTCTCCATTTGTGCCTTAAGCTGAAGATGACATAGAACTGCTTGTGTGTTCTCTCCTCCCCAGATACATATACATATAGCCTTCTCCAATCTGTTTCTCACTTCAGGCCTCTCTTTCTTGTGGTATCTTTAGGCAGAATGTTTCACCTCTTGTCCCTTGGATAAACACCACAGGGCAACCCTCCATGACCAATCCTCCCATCCTACCTCAGTACAGGATAGATGAGTAAATGACCCCCTTTTAAATACCTTCATAACATTCTTTACTTTATCACAGTATTTAATCATCATCCATTTGTTTGTGTTTTTTCTTTCTAATAGACTATTAGTCTTTTAAGGGATGTATCCTACTTTTGTATTCTGATCCCTTGACACATTGGCTGAGACACTAAAGACAATAAACCCCGTTGAATCAAAATATGAAGAATTAGGGACACTTGGGTGCCTCAGTCAGTTGACCCTCCAACTCTTGATTTTGGCTCAGATCATGATCTCATGTTTTGTGACATAAGCCCTGTGCTGACAGTGCAGAGCCTGCTTGGAGTCCCACGAATCATGAGATCATGAAGTGAGCAGAAATCAAGAGTCAGATGCTTAACCAGCTGAGCTCCCAAGGTGCCTCTCTGTTTTTTATTCCTTTAAATGCCATTTCCTGTGACAGGGTTTATGCTGTTTTTCCTCCTTTAGGACAGCATTTCCTTCATGTCCCATTCCTCTGATGTTCCTAGTATCAGAGTTACTATTACCACACACTTAGTCTCAGAAACTTGAATTTTTAACAAATGGACACGAATAGTCATGTACTGCTTACATGATTCCTGATGGCCAAATATTCTTTGAGTCCTTCTTTTTATCCTCTCCGATGACCCTCTGATTCTCTGGCTACATCTCCATCAGCTCACTTCTTTACTCCCAGTTGGCAGTGCTAATGGTGGAGATCCCCTCTTAAAACTTTTCAAATTTCAAATATTCCCCTCACGATTTGTCCCCAAGGAATCAGATTCAGATTTCCTAGGATTATCTTGATTTTACTAGCCAATCCAAATTAGAAACCCACTGCATCACCTCACTGTGGTAATGAAGCTGGAGATATAGTTGCCCCCAAAATGGGTCAGTGAACATCTCCTGCCCACACAGTTCCATGTGCTATTCTAGCGGTGAGTGTCTTAGGGAGACTCTTCCTCACAATACTATTGCTATCTTATCTTATATCTCTATTCTAGGGATCCCATATTATATCAAAATACCAGAAAAGGAAAGGAGGAGGAGGAAAGGGAAAAGGAAGGGCAAGAGGAAGGGGAAGAAGAAAAAGGGGAAGAAGAAGGGAAGGAGGAGGAAGAGGAAGGGGAAGAAGAACTCAGATTAAGTTAAGGGGGTTAACTTTATGACTTACTGAATAATCATATAATCTTTCACCAAAACTGTTGTGTGGATATGCTCAAGTGATTTAACAAGGATCTGTAGTGTTCTTACCAAATACATGCAGAATCAGGCAGTTGTGGCAAACACAGGGATACACCACTCAGATCCTCTTCAAGAAAAGACTCAAGTCCAGTCGCCAACAGTGTAGTGAGCTGACATCGTCTGATTGCTTACACCTTTAGTTGGGCTTCAGGTTTTAAGCTAAGATCAGGCTCCTCTTGAGGAGTCCCCAGCCAACGACAGCAAAGTTGTGGTACAAAGGTCTCAGCCATTTTTATCCAATGCAAGATTTCTCTAATGGCAATCTTTGCACTTGAGCTCCCCATTGGGCTAGGAAAGATTTATCTCATACCTCCATTGAGGTCTGGTTACTCCCCTGCCCAGCCCTACTTCTTCCCCTTTCCTTTCACAGGCATTATTCCTTAATAAGCCTTTTATACTCCTAACTCCATCTACGTCTGTGATCCCTGGAGGCCTCAACTGATACACCAACTCCCTACTTGGATTTGGAAGTCTCCCTGTAATAGGACTAGGCTATATTCTGAAAAAGTGGAAGAAGAAAACTAAATTGACCAAATACCCTAGGGTATCTCATTGAGAGAAACTCCGGAAAACTAAGCTGAATCCAATCAAATCTCTTAACTCCAATTTTTCTGGATGGTCTTTGAAACAGTAAAGGCTAGTCNAGAGGGCCCAATACAAAGAAGCAGGGCCAATTTTTTTTCTTAGAAAAAGACTACTTCAAGGGACATGGTAGGGGATGATGATGGGTGTCCTCTATCTAGAGACAGTTCAAAATATTCTTAAAGATTAGTTCAGGGGCGCCTGGGTGGCTTAGTTGGTTAAGCGTCCGACTTTCGCTTGGGTCACCATCTTGCGGTTCGTGGGTTCGAGCCCCGCGTCGGGCTCTGTGCTGACTGCCAGCTCAGAGCCTGGAGCCTGTTTCAGTCTGTGACTCCCTCTCTCTCTGACCCTTCCCTCCTCACGCTCTCCCCCTCTCTCTCTCTATCCTAGAAATAAATAAAACATTAAAAAAAATTTTAAAAAAAGATTAGTTCAAACACCTACTTTCTGAACCTGCTGAGTCCCCACAACATTGAAAATGACTGTGCAGAAGTCCATGGATAAAGATTATACCTTGTGTCTGAAAGCCAGGTCTACCCATCAAGGCAGTATGGCCAGGGAAATCAGTGTATAGACTAATCCCTCTCTTGTTGATAAAGCCACTTAATGACAACCCACTTAATAACAACATGAAGAGGTCATCTGGAAACTTCTTCCAGGTACATTGAGTCTCCAATACCCTATTCAAAAGTCTGCTTTTGATAGGGGCACATGTACCCCAATGTTCATAGCAGCACTCTCAACAGTAGCTAAATCATGGAAAGAGCCTAAATATCCACCAACGGTCGACTGGATCAAGAAGATGTGGTTTATCTATACAATGAAATACTACATGGCAATGAGAAAGAATGAAATCTGGCCATGTGTAGCAACGTGGATGGAACTCGAGGGTGTTTTCCAGGCAGAGAAAGACAGATACCATATGTTCTCACTCATATGTGGAACAGGAGAAACTTAACAGAGGGCCACGGGGGAGGAGGAGGGGAAAAATAGTTAATGAGAGGGAGGGAGACAAAACATAAAAGACTCTTAAATATTGAGAACAAACTGAGGATTGATAGGGGTGGGGGAGAGGGGAAGAGGGATGATGGGCATGGAGGAGGGCACTTGTTGGGATGAGCACTGGGTGTTATATGGAAACCAACTTGACAATAAAACTATAAAAAATTTAAAAATAAAGTCTGCTTTTGTTTTCATAATCCATTCTGCTTGTCTGAATTATTGCATTTCTGTATTTTATCACTTGCCCACTTCTCTCTGGATTAGAGCTCTTTCAGTCTTGACAGATGCCTGAATTGTCCTGCAGTTGCCCTGTTTGCATCCTTACTTGATCCAGGACTTGTTGATCACTTACAGGATTCACAATGATCTCCTTTGCTTCTGCTGGATATTTCCATTTCACTTTCTCTTGTATTAGCTTTTATCATCCTCTTTTTCTTCCAAATCAAGATTGACACAGGCTCCATATGTCTAACTTCACAGGCACACAGGCTTTTTGAGAACCATACATTGGCCATAGTACACAGAAATTAAGATACTTTAAAATCCTCTTTATTAAAGATTATTTACTAAAAATCCTTAAAAATACTTTTGAAAATAGTTTTTTTTTAGAATTATTTATACTGAGTTCCACCCCCCAAAAGACCTTGATATTTCCTTATGTCTGAGTTGCTATTTATCTGTGAATTCAAAGACTAGTATTATCCATCATGCAAAAAGTGATCGTAGTTTGTTTACTAATGAGGTTATATAGTGTAACCTGGAAAATCTTAATATATGGAGAAATAGGCTATGCACATGCTTTGCTGATACCACCAGTAGGGGTTCCAAATTGTGGACCAGCTGAGCCAAACTGAAACTCAGCAGGCTTCCCAATCACTGCTCAGAACACACTAAAAAGACTTCAGTGGGTAATGAAGTGCAGGCAACTGCCTGCACTACTGTGTATGGATTCATTTTAGATAAGGGCAAGTGAGAATTTAAGTGTATAATAAGGAGTTTTTATTCTTTGCAGACTTCAGGCAGCTTGTCATTTGTTTTCTTAATGCAAAGCATTAGTGTAAACAGTGTAACAATTGATATTTTATACATCTGTTGGTCTATTCACTTAGCCTATGTTTTCCAGTGCTACAGCTAGAAAACAACCACAAGCACAAAACTTCACTATCTTTATAATCCCATATTGGTGTGAATGATTAACTGACACAGGGAGGAGGCTAGTGTAAAAGCAGCCTTCTGCCCTGAAGCACCCACAATGCTGATACATTTAGGATGAAGAGAGTCTAGGGAAGTCATGCTTCTGTCCTGGGAACTTTATGAAATCTAAGCAAGAAGGAATTACTGCTGAGGCAATTTTAAATAATGTAGCGGAGAAAACCTCAATCCCTTGGCAATGAATGGTTTCAGCTAAGGGGAACTCATCCATAACAAGTTGGTACAGTTCCTTAAGGGATTTCTTCCTACGGCTGCTGTAAGAGCTAGAAAGAAATATCTAGGCCTTTGTTTGTTTTTCCAGCTCTGTGGACTAATTTCCCTCTTTGATCTGAAAAGGATTTGGAGATAACTAAAAGTGGGGTGACGTCATTGAAAAGATTTGTGTGAAAATAGTGGATGGGGAAGATATTAAACATGACCTTTTGCAAGTGTGACATTTACAAACTCTTACACAAAATTCGGGGATGCTAGATTTTACCCCAAATTTTGAGCAGTCTCAACTAACATAATCATTACCAATTTATTTTTTTTATAAGAGTACATGGCTTATAAGAGTATATATCATAAGGTGTGAGTGTGTGTGTATGTGTGTGTGTGTGTATGTGTGTTCTCTATTTTAAAGTCTTTCTGGTGTTAAGAAAAGGAAACATGCCAGAGTTCCCACCATTGTCAGGGGGTTATAACAAGTATACATGGAGATATAAGAAAGTCAGTGAAATATTTTCGGTAGAGGATGAGCCAGTCTTACAAGGTCTGGGATGCCTTTCGTTCTCATGTAGCATACACAGTAGCTCTGGTGTCTCACCAGAGAAGCTGGTGACAAAGAGCAGGCTTACTTTCTTGTTATTCCTTTAAGAGTTGCTGTCTAATGCTTTAAGGATTAGAAACTCCTTAATAATAATAAATCTGCTCTTATTTCTCAGCATTTTTCCATTTCTACTTCTACTCACTTTCTCATTTTTTACATGTTGCCTTTTTGGTCCTCCAATTCAATTTTTCTAACACCCACTATAGAATCTATATGTTTCAAAATCAAGCCCACAGAAGAGAAGATGCAATACAAACAGAATAATTCTCTATTGTTTTTTGGCTGTCTTTTCTATATCATACCCTTTCTATTTTGTGGGAAATTTCTACTGTATGAAGTACTGGTGGGACACAGAAGCTGTCGCCACTATGTAATCCATTGAAGAGAGCTTTCCTCTCTTTATTCTTTGGCAACCAAAAATAAGTAAGTGATCTGGGCATGGCCAAATGAAGCTCCAAGCAAAAATTTTAATCTCACAGTCAGAAAAGGGGGTTAGGGTTTATTCGTGGTGGCATATGTTATAGTGTCTCCTGATTACAGTATCCAATAATGGCAGTAGTGGGAGATACCCGCATTGGTAGAGGCTGCATTTAAGCTGGACAATTCTTGCTGCTCATTCTCTGCAGCCCTTTCATTTTTACCCCTTTTCTAAGCCAATATTCCTGCTTTTCCTGATTATATAAGACATCTTTTAGCTGCTGATAAATCATCTTTTCACTTCTGACAGCCAGAATGTTTCTATGCTTATATTAAGAGTGCTAAATTAGGGGTGTCTGGATGGCTCAGTCAGTTAAGTATCCCGCTCTTGACTTCAGCACTTGATTGATCTCACAGTTCATGGGTTTGAGCTCCATGTGGGGCTTGTGCTGACAGTGCAGAACCTCCTTGGGATTCTTTCTCTCCCTCTCTCTCTGTCCTTCCTCTGATCATGTGGTCTCTCTCTCTTTCAAAATAAACAAAAGCAAACAAAAAAGGAGTGTTAAATTATATGGTTAGCCACTATCCACTACAGAGTGACCTTATTGCCTGAGTTATAACACGACACTTCCTGACAGCTGTTGACCTCTTTTTATTTAGTCTAGGTGGCCATTTGTTTGCTCAGGATACAATACTTGGTCCAATGAATTGTGGTCAAGGTAGTCAGGACACACGCTTTTGTGGCAACTTCCATACAATATATTGCCCCTGGCCATCTTCCTTTAGAAAGGTATGACAAGCCCTTAACATCTTGGACTGTATAGTAAGAAAATATAAATTTTTACTTAGTACCTAAGAATTAATCTGAAACTTTCCATGAAATGTGGAAATTACAAAAGAGTAAGGCAGCAACTTTGTCCTCAAAGAACTTACAATCAAGTTATAATCACTTAGAGCACTAAAATTTGTCAGATTGAATAGAATATATAAATGACTTTGGGATTACAATATATCTCTATTCCTCTATAAATCATTTAGCATTTGAATATGTCACAGTGAGCAAGCTTTCATATAATTCAAGAGACTCTTGCAGAAAGAAGTGATATATATCACCCAGATCCTGGAAAGCTTGATTTGAAATGTATTAAGAGTAGCTATGATTTCTTAAAAGATGGATATGTAAACAGAGAATGTTAATCTAGCCCATAAGGAAAAATATCTTGAGGCACTGAAATTAAATTAAAATATGATCTCCCTTTCACTTTGAATACCTGCATGATTACCAATTCAACAAGGATCTTTCATTTATCCCAACTCAACTTTACGAAAGTGCCTAAGGCCTACACTGTTGATAAAACAGCTGATGAAGCTTGCATGGGGGAAAAATCTTCAAACTGCTTGATATACAAAATCATATTAGTACTAAAAACAGATGGGTGTTTACTTTTGCAATATTCAACAAATGTAAAGTACCCAAAGGACTGCTAAATTTAGATAGTTTAAAATTTTGCCCCTTTATTTTTTCACTTAAAAACAAACATACTTCAGTGAACTTTACTGGGTTATGTAATTAACAACTAGATGCAGCAGCACCTAATTAGATGTTTAGATGGCTGGGCAAAAGCAGAGTCCAACATTACAAAGATGACTTTACTCATACCTTTCCAGTTGCTAATATTCCCAGATTTTAACATGCAACAGCTGACAGCACAAACATGACATACATATTCCTTACTACTTTGTACTTTTTCTGGTAAGTAAGGGATTTGCAGGACTATAAAAGCTACTGGGTCTGGACCAACGTCTTTCACTGAACAGTGGCAATCATTCTGCAACTAAACATGAAGAAGGCTTTATAAATAGTTTATTTTCTCTCTCTCTCTCTTTCTTTCTTCCTTTCTTTCTCCTCTCTCTTCTCTCTCTTTCTTTCTTAGAGAGAGTGTAAGTGGGGGAGAGGAGCAGAGTGGGGGCTTGGGAGAAAGAAAGAGAAAGAGAGAAAGAGAATCATAAACAGGCTCCATGCTCAGTGCAGAGCCTGACTCGGGGCTCAATCCCATGGCCCTGGGATCATGACCTGAGCTGAAATCAAGAGTCAGATGCTCAACCAACTGAGTCATCCATGCACCCCTGAATAGTTTCAGTTTGGTGTAAGAAGAAGACATAAAAACGACTTCAAATAATTTTCTTTACCTGAAGTGTGTACAAAGTGAATGGGAACTTAATGGTGGAGTGATCACCTTTATTTACTTCTAAAGTGTGTGTGTATGCATGTGTGTGTGTGTGTGTGTGTGTGTGTGTGTGTGTATAGAAAGAGGGAGACAATAGTGAAGGTGATCGTAGTTTGAAATCTTGAAGGATTCTCAAAGTGACACAGGCTGGAGAAAGGTCTGTGAAACTATGTGAATGAGGAATACATAGGAAAGGACTCTAAAAAAATGGGAATGCATGGTATGATGGAAATAGAAAAAAAAAAATATGTACTATAAAGGGAGCGGGCAGCAGGAGACATGCTGAATGGTTCAGCTAACGTTTTGAGTCAGCTTCCTAAAGATTCTGCGCCTTATCCTTTAGGCAACAGAAAACATGGAAGATTATATGTTTCGATGCATTTTCTAGAAACATAATTTCATATACATCTGTGGAGGTAAGTAGGTTAAGACAGTACAAGCAAGGAGACCAATCTGAAAGAGAAGAGCCTACAGTAAAGGCATGCAAATCTAAATCAAGAACTTTAAGTAGATTGGAATATCATTTTAAGGAAGAATATTAAAATTTTTAAGAAATTGGAGTTGGGGAATGAAAATCAAGAATAATTCTGTGTTTTGCTATTGGTGGGGGCTAGCAATTTCATGAACCAAGTGAGGAAATGCAAGAGAAGCAGGTTTTTGGAGAAAATAATAAATGAGCTTCAGATACATTGCATTTAAAGTTCCTTTAGAGCATCTAGCTGAAAAAATCTGGTTGAAAGATAACAGGAATCCGGATCTTAAGAGAAATTTTAGAAGGGTAGCTAAAGAGTTGTTCACATGTAAATGGTGGTTAGAGTCTTGCGAATGGATGAGAAGATAGAAAGAAAAGGACTTAAACCTTGAGATCATTAATACTTAGGGGTAGAAATCCTTGAAATGATCAGAGAGAAGAGAACAACCAGGAAAATTACAAGGAAAAAGAGAAATAAAGGGGATGTGGAGATAGATCTTGATACAAAATATCACAGAGAAATCAAGTAGGATGAGTGCTAAAATGTAGGTAATAGATTATACAATTTAGAGTCACTAGCAATTTAGGAGTAAATATAGCTATACATAATAGGGATGGAAGGCAGATTGTAATGGGTTAAGAAGTTAATATTTGCAGACACATAGGGCCAAAGAAAATAAACAATAAAATTAATCAGAACTACCAAAACCTAGAACTCTGCTTGATATAAAAGGTGTGTGCAACAAATATGTGTCAATTAATTATCATTTTATAGTTATCACATTAGAACTAATTGACAGTGAGAGACTTTATTTACTATTTTATGAGGCAATGCATGTCTGTGAGGGTGGAGAGACTGACAATTTTAAAGAAGTAGGTTGTATTTTATTTAAAAAATGTTTTTAATGTTTATTTGTTTTTGAGAGAGAAAGGGAGATACAGAATCTGAAGCAGGCTCCAGGCTCTGAGCTGTTAGCACAGAGCCCAACATGGGGCTTGAACCCAAGAACCACAAGATCATGACCAGAATCGGAGGCTTAAATAACTGAGCCACCCAGGCACCTTGAATAGGTTGTATTTTAAACCGTATCTCTGAATTCTTACAATGTGGAGTCACTGACGATCTGGGACCTAAAGAATAAACTTTATTGATTACATATATAATTGAAGTTACAAGCATAGATCAGAACCAAAGAAGTTATTTAGATCACACAAACATACTAATATATACATAATGATTTACCAAGTGATCTCACACATACTAACTTAATTGTGCTTAAATCCTCCTAGTTTTTTTCTTTTATGTCAAATTATCTCCAGTGACAGATACAGTAGACCCCACTCTCACAGTGTTTGGAATCAATAAATTCATACAAATTTCTTTTTCTTCCTGCTATAGATTAAATCAGATATTTTTGTCTTACACTGAAAGAGAAAAAGAACTATGGTATATAATTTATATAATATCCTTGCATTAAATCTTTAAATCTTCTTTAAATGTTATTTTTAAGAAATTTTTCCTGATTACAAAAGATGTCATAATTATTATAGAACAATTTTAAAATAAATCATTATGAAAAATTACTGAATAAAGAAGAAAAATTTAAAATATTTATAATAAAGCAACCAAACAACAGCACTATTAAAAAGGTACATTTCTGGGGTGCCTAGACGGCTCAGTCAGTTAAGTGTCCAACTTCAGCTGAGGTCATAATCTCGCAGTTTGTGAGTTCAAGCCCCGCATCAGGCTCTGTGCTGATAGCTCAGAGCTGGAGTCTGTTTAGGATTCTGTCTCCCTCTCTCTCTGCCGCACCCACCCCCCCTACTTGTGCTTTATCTCTTCCTCTCTCAAAAATAAATAAACATTAAAAAAGGTTTTATTTATTTAAAAAGGTATACTTCTTTGTTTTCTTTGAGTAAGAATACACTTTCCACAAAATTAAATTCTTAGCATTTTTAAAGTTTTATATTCTTCATTTGTACCTTATATCATGTGCCTTCCTTAGGTCATTAAACTTCTTTAAAAATGCCATTTTAATATTTATAAAATATTTTATCATATAGATATGTACTGTTTTACTTCTTTCTCAATTTTTTCACTTTAAAATTATTTCCAGGTTTTATTATAAAGGACATTGAGCTAAATCTCTTATGATGACTGGTGGTCATAATCTCCTTGCTTTTGTTGGTAGGTATTATGTTTATGGGTAAAACGAAACTTTTTTTTAGAGCAAACCAACAAAAATAGGCATTTAGAAGATACAACTATCTCAGTAGACAATAGCCCTTGGCCTGGCACCAGTGGAAACTTATGATGCTGTATGTTGTTATGGGAGCAACAGGTGAAAGAGACAGAATTATCAGTTGATGCAAATAGACCAGAGCCCATTTACAATCCAACAATCTCCTCCTTTCCCTCCACAGCATACAGCTTCCAGGCCTCACTCACGGATAGATCTTCCCTCAGATAGCACATGTATAACTTGATTCCCCCACAATGTTTAATTTAAGCCAATATTATTCATACTGAAATTTTCCTAAACCTTAAACTCTACGGAGATCCTAAATAAGGGATAAAATGACAATGCTATTATACTGTAGCCACACAGTTGTTTCTAAATAATTAAGAAATAAATAATAACCTATTTTATACATATAAACCATGATATACAGCCAAAATCTGTCACTACTGCATGCTAAGACAGTCATATAAGCCCACTTCTGTGTAACTATTATACCTGAACTTAATATTATTCCCTGCATCCACAATATTGTTCCCCATTCAAATCACACACACTTGCTCCAGCCCTTGAAGAACTGATTTCCTCATTTCACTTTCCTTAAGATTATATATATATATTTTGATTTTCATGGTTCCATAGAAATCTACTAAATAGATCAAGAAGTGAATATAATTTGTTATATAACTGGATCATAGGATAAAAATTTTTGAAAAAATATTAGTAGGGTTATACATTTCCAAAGACACATTAGTTAGAAAAGTTAACAGAACTACCTACTACTAAGTAGGAAAAACATGGTCAGACTACGTCAAATACAAGTTTGCTTTTGTAAAACACCCTTAATGCAATCTCATTAATCATCTGAGAATTATATATTTATTTTATAAATTTAAATTTACTTGAAGCTTGTTGAAATTTTACTGAACAAGATTGTGATTATGTCACATTGAATCCTTGTAGAAAAAAGTTATCATTTATGAATTTTAGGTTAATTTTATTGTATTTGTTCTTCATACCAAGGGGCTTTCGATTTATGTCTTTGTTTTATTTCACATTTATTTAAAGATAGCAATTTGTTTAAAGTGTGATAAATTAAAGAAATTTTTTCTCAAGGTAAAAGACAACTTCTAAATGTTACTTCCTAGATTTGGGGGCTGTTTGATAGAATCAACTTAATAGCCTAAAACAGCTATTAAAGAAGAAGAGAAAAGAATAATTGTAAATGTGAATTTTGTGAAGATTGTATGAATAGTAAACAGCATTAACAAAAATATATTTTAGGACATGGAATTGCTACCATTTGAATCCTTCATAAGTTCGCTTTTATGATTATGTCATAATTTGACTTATCTATATTAGAGTGGTAAGGGCCATTTGTATTATAAGCACATTCAAAATCAAGCATATTTCTCTTTTGGATGTAATCAGGTTACAAATTTACACTCCTAACCTTGTTTATTTCTAGTATTCAATCCTGGATTAAAGCAATGCTTAAGAAGCATTCTGCTGGCTACTCACAGGTAAGGGTATGACATGTCTTTGAGTCACCATGCATGAATGGCACACTAGATAAATATCTTATTCTCCCTTTAAAATACAAAAAACACACAAAAAATAATTCTCAGGATATCTTATAGAGGATATTTTATACTATATTTATAAGTTCTAATATTTGATGGTTTTGTTTTTATATTTGCCATAACTTCTGTATACTAAATGTATTTAGACTTTTTGAACATTTCAAATGCAAACTTTAAGCATAATTTTTATTATTTGAGCATAAATCCTAATATACAAGGAAAATTTTACTTATGTTTCTTCCTTTTTTTCTTAAAGCTTGTTTGTTTATTTTGAGAGAAGGAGATAGAGCACGAGCAGGGGAGGGGCAGAGAGAGAGGGAGGGAAAGAGAACCTGGGGCTCCAACTCATGAACCATGAGATCATGTCCTGAGAGGAAACCAAGATTGGTTGCTTAACCGACTGAGCCACCCAGGCACCACACTTCCTTCTTTTTTAAGTTTATTTACTCTGAGAGAGAGAGAGAGAGAGAGAGAGAGAGAGAGAGAGAGAGAGAGAGAATCCCAAGCAGGCTCCACACCATTAGTGCAGAGCCCGATGTGGGGCTCGAACTCACTAATCATGAGATCATGACCGGAGCTGAAATCAGGAGTCAGCTATTTAACCAACTGAGCCACCCAGGTGCTCCTGTGTTTCTTATTTCTTAATTAGGGAATGGATAACTATTTGAACATNTGACCGGAGCTGAAATCAGGAGTCAGCTATTTAACCAACTGAGCCACCCAGGTGCTCCTGTTTCTTATTTCTTAATTAGGGAATGGATAACTATTTGAACAATAGTCCTGTAATTCATCCTGATGCAAATAAAACAAAGCCATAAAAATATACTGATTTTCCTGGCTATAAAAAAAATCAGAGTGAGTTCCATGTCAATGAGTTAGCTCTGAAAACATAAAATGATCAGTCTTTTCTCTTTTATATCATTTTTTTGTTGTTCATTGATATAGTTGTTGCTTAATAAAGATCTGAACTTGTATAATTAAAATCTGTGCCATGGTAAGTGATAAGTCATCACCAGCCGAATTTATTTGCGTACTAGTGGGCCACATGTTGTACAATCTGACCTCAATGATCTTTTCCTTATTTGATGATACTCACTTGTTCATTCATTCATTCAACACATATTGATTCACCTACTCTCTATGTCGCTGAAGTTTTAGAAGTAAATAAGAAAAAGTTACTGTTCTCATGGAGTTTTCATTCAAGTGGAAAAAACAATTAGGAGACATGAATAAATATGTAATATGATTTGAAGTAGGTAATAAAGAATATACAGCAGGATGAGAGGATAAAGAAAGAAACAGTGATTGGTACATTGGAGATGATGGCTTAAGTTAACCCTGAGGAGGTCGCATTTAACTCTATGTATATTCATTGACAACACAAATCACTCTGTTTTTATAGTGGCTTAAAATTATTTTCATTTCATGTAGTTAAACTTATTTATTTGCTCCTAGATTTTGAATTGTTCAAAGTCATGGGGCCATATATATATTTTTTTCATCACACAATACCATCAGTAGAGGCAAGCATAATACTGGTACATGATAGGCACTGTAGAGGTACTAATCATTGACTAAATATTTATTGCCGTAGATGAAATGTGACTCCAAAGAAAATATTTTGATGATATGTTTTCTATGAACATTTCCTATTTCTATTACTCAGTTTTATATATAGCATAATAATAGGGAACTGAGATTCAGGAAATTGGTAGAAGGCTTGTAAATGTTAGGCTAATTCTTAACCAAGAAATGCACTTACACCAACCACATTGCATGATTCAAATTTCTTGCAAAACGATGTATTGCTACATTTTATATGAGGTCACTCACCGAGAGTTAAAACTGCAAATGTTTGCGCTCATGTTCAAATGGTTATGGCTAGATAGTCTGATTTTCTTCATGAAGGAGGGTAGGAAGGAAGGAAGGAAGGTTAAAGAAGACTAGACTAAGGAAATTGAATTAACTCCTCCACAGCACTATAGCATTTGGTTTTTGTTACAAATTAAATAATAGTGCCATCTGTTTAGAGTGGCTTAAGAATAATGGGTAGTTTTTCTCTTTCAGACAGAGATATAGGATAATATAAGATTAATTGAATGTCTGTGCTTTCATTAAGAAAATAACTTTGATTAAATTTCTACTTAAAGCCATAAAATGCTTACGCTAGAGCAAGAATTCAGAGAAATACAACTTCACAGTACTAATGGACTATTCTTGTTACTATCTATCTATTATCTAGGAACTTTTACATTAGCAGAAAGAATGCTTTATTTCTCTCATCTTCAAGTTTTATAATTCCAGGTCCTTTTTATTCCATCTGAGATTCTTCTGAGATAATCACTGTTAATTATCTTCTTTTTGTGTGTCTCAGAACACTGAGAACACACTTGGTGTTTCTGGGCGTACATCAGTTGTCCAGAGACATACACTCCTCTTGCCTAGCTCTGTTTTTGGGGCTCTGAAGTCTGAGCTGCCTCCTTAAAATGATAGCATGTCCTGTCTATGTAAGAGGTCTTTGAGTCAGTTCTCCTATTTCTATTTTACATCTTATTTACTTTAAAGGGCCAAAATGTTTCCAAAAAAAAAAAAAAAAAAAAAAAACGGCTAAATAAAAATGTGCATACATAAAATAAGATTATGTAAAATTTCTCATACATGCATTTAGTTTTGACTTAGTTAATATATTAATGGTAGTAGTAATGTCAAAGTAAGACTAAAAATAGCACCACCATACTCATATTTTGAACCAGGAATTCTGTCTTTGATGGTCTGGACATTTTGTTCGGTTCTCTTTCATAAAGATAGCTTCATTTGCTCCAAGTCAAGTACTGTGTCTTCATGCTTGAGCATGAGTACAATTCAGAATAGTCATTAACCAGTGGTGAGGGGGCTGCATCATGTGACAGAGACTAAATACTTATCTTTTATTGGGTTCCTTGCATTGCATAAGCAATAACAGAAACTACAAGCTCTGAGAAAATAAACTGTAAATGCATAGTCAATAAATAAGTAAATTCCTTATTATTGATGGATATACTAAATAAAAAACAAGCAAGAATTAAAGAAGACAACTACACGATACAGTCAGTTTCTCATATTTGTATAATAAACATTTGCAGTTTCAACAAATGAATGATTCTATAGGACATATACTAATATCTAATTTTATAAGAAATTTGGATCATGTAGTAAGGATGGTGTAAGTGAATCACTTGGCTAGGAATAAGCTGAGCTTTCAAGAGCTTTTCTAGCTAACATCTACCTTGCACCACAGCCTTGACTTTCTTTTTCTTTTTTCTTTAGTTAGATGTGCAAAATAATTTTTTGAACTGACCAAAAAACTTTTATGTAAAGTGATCCCTGAAGAAAGCTAATGGCTAACTCTCATGATGGACATTAAGAAAAGTGAAATAGCTTTTAAAAACTGATGCATCTTAGAAAATAGAAGTTCTAGATAAATTTGGTGATGACTCAGACAAAAATGAGTACACCATATGCTCTATATGGGAAACAAGAAAAAGCAATGTTTGAAAATGTTTCAGCCAGGGCTCAATTCAGAATTTATGTTAATAGCATTATAAATGACTTTAGTTCCATTTCTATAGAATCATTAGGGGTCTACAGGGATCGTTTAAATATTTCAGTTATACTTTACTGCTTTTTATGAGGAAAATTATATATTATAGTGATACTTAGGGACTTGAGAAGGTCTTGGGACATATCCCTCATTAATATCTAAGTCTCAGCGCTTGTAGATTTACTTTTCCCCTACAATTTCTTGTTAATTCTTTGGTAATTGCTAAAATTGGCTTATTCAGCTTATTATGGAACTCTCTCTCTCTCTCTCTCTCTTTGAAGATGCAGACTTTTCCTACAAGTTATTGCTAAATTTGAATGTATAATGACTAGAAACTTAGGACTTAAGATGTTTTAAGAACTGGAACCTCTCCAGATGTCTGAGTGCTAACATGAGATGTGGTTAAAGTTATATCTCCAGCTGCTGCTAATTCCTGCTGTTTGGTCATTGTTTGAGTCATTTTAAAAACTATGGCAGACATTATGGGATTTCTAACATGCATATAATATGGTCTGTGGCCATAAGCTACTTATGGAATCCAGGAGGGAAGCCAAGGCCCAAGTAATCATAGTACAGGGCAGAATGGGATGGGGGAGGCATGCATAGCATAGCAAAATGAAAAGAATATGGGATTGGAATCAGCTAAACTTCTGCTTTCCTGGTGCTGTTGGTTAGCAGCTATTACAGGTATCTAGCACATAGTAGGAGCTCAGTACATTATAATTGCAAGATAAGCAGCACAAGCTGCTGTAGAACTTAAAGAAGGGCAAGGTCACTTTGGGCAGCAGTGATCAGTAGAGAGATTTGAACCTGTCCTTAGAGAACAAAGAGGCTTAACTGGGCAGATGTTAGAAGGAAATCTGTGCCGTGAGCAAAGGTACTGCAGGGAACAAGAAAGCCTGGTGCATACTGGGGAAAGCAAGGGTATGCAAATCTCATAACGTGAAGGTTCTGTGCAGGGGTAGAAGAAATCAGACGCAAACTGTAGGTTTCTAAAGAAAGACAGGTTGCCTGCTCTGTGATAAGCTTCTAGAGAGGGTAGTTCCTTTGTTTTTCACCATGCTTTCCTTTGCAGCATGTATCGGAAGCTTTGCTGTCAGCTTTCGTAGAGGCTGCTTCCTAAATTTAATTAGAAGATGCTTCCTAACAAGGAAGCAGAGTCTCCCCTCTTCTTTCCATGGTTGCAGTTTATCTAATCAAGCTCAGCTCATCATATTTCCAGTTTAGTTCTCAACACTGGCTGTGCATCAGAATCACTTATGGAGTTGCACACACACACACACACACACACACACACGAACACGAACACAAATGACTAGGGCTCAAAATTCCTGAAGAATTTCAGGGAAAAGGAGTCCATGTATTCCTTTAAAAGACCTTCACACATGATTCCAATGTTCAGAAATGATTGAGGGAGAAATTTTAGTAATTCTTTCTTAGCAATTATTTAAAATATGCGTTGGGGGCATCTGGGTGGCTTAGTCGGTTTAGCATCCAACTCAGCTCAGGCCATGATCTCGCAGTTCATGAATTCAAGCCCCACGTCGGGCTTATGTGGACAAGCTCAGAGCCTGGAGTCTACTTTAGATTCTCTGTCTCCCTCTCTCTATGCCGTCCCCTGCTTGTGATCGCTCTTGCTCTCAAAACTAAATTACAAATTAAAAAAAAAATAAAATATGGGCTGAATATAGCTACCTATTTAGATATAATAGCACCCTTGTTTCTCCTAGTACCTTAAGTCAATGGAATATGTTACCACATGGTATTAATTGTAGAAATGTCAATACCCAAGAGCCTGCTCCATCTACCATAGCTCTCCCTGATTCCATTTGGTCCCCACAGTCCTCTGCATTACCTCCTCCATTAGGCCAAGTCAATAGACAGGACCAAAGATAACTCTAAAGTCCTTACATTTAAAATAATATCAGAGAATACAAGAGTACAATTGTACTCCTAAAAATAGTCCACATGCCTTTTTGAGACAAAGACATAGCTCAGTTTATTCTTTCTAATTTTCTTTATTCTTCCATTTGTCCACCTTCATCGCAGTAATCCAAGGCTACCCAGGCCCACTTTAACACCCATGGGATATTTTCTTTTATCAGTGCCACTGTGTCCTGTCCTGTATTTCATTCACTCTCGATTTTCAAGGAAACTGGTTTCATAATTTAAGTCATGAGGTTATAAACAGCTTAATGATTTTTTTTTCCTTACATAGAACATTCACATTTTAAAAGAGACCTCCAGAAAAAATCATGTAACAATTCCTCCACCTTATAGAATGACTCAATAATGGTGGATATTTCAGACATCATGGCCCATAGCAGAAAAGATATATTTGAGCAATTTAGCCTTTATACAGTGCCTCTTGAATCACATCTTGTAGACTTCAAAGCCTGAGAGTGAACAGGTGGAGGCAGTTATCAATGAGTCAAAACTAAATTCTGAAGAATTTGCAGCAGTATTTAAAATTAATTTCACGAATTATTTAAAGAGCCAAGTATAGTAAACCACCAGTAATTAAATCTGATGGTGTATACCTAGTGGTGCTCAATAAGTGTTTGTAGAATGAATGAGTTTGCCAACATGTTTAAATAATGTCAAGCACAGAGAATTTAACAGGAACCAGGAAATGTGAATTCTAGTCCCAATTTAGGAGAAAGAAGAAAGTGGTCCACAAAATGGGAGGAAACAAGTGCTCCAGGAAGTGGGAAATGAAGCAGAATAGTACAATTATAAAGAGATGGGAAATACTTTCAAGGAGAGCCTGTAAATAAGGTCAAATTCTGTGCAGAAGATGAGAGAAGAAAATTATAAAGATGTTATTGGTAACATTTCTGATAGCGTTTTGGCTAGACTGGGAGAAAAGTAAGACAGATAAAGTTTGGACAGCGTGAATGGTGAAGAAATGAAGACTGTGTTTTACATGGCTGGAAATGAAAGGGTGAAGAAAAATGGACAGGTGTCCTGAGAGAGTGGTAGGACGGGAGAAGGGTGTCTTACAGGATTTTTATCATGCATGTGGGAGGGCAGAAATGGACCATAAAGAGACAGAAATGAAAAATACAAAAGATGGAAAGGAGAATAAGACACTGAAGAAATAGATGTGGCTGGGACTAAGCATATGAGCAGAAAGGGTTGTCTTGGGAAGGAGGAGGGACTCTTCTGATATTGAGGTTAAAGGAGAGTGCTGACTAGAAAGAGATATTCCTAAGAGTGCTGGAGCACTGAGGACCCAGACTTTCTCATGGCTCTACCTTGAGGAATGTACTCCTTGCCCAAAGTAAAGTGCTAGTTGCCCCAACCCCAATCACCACACACAGACCCAACTCTGTAGTATCAAGTATCCATTCATTTAGGACTCCCAGGACAGATTTCTACTGTCTCCCACTGATCTAAGACAAAGACTTTCAAAAGACATCTTAGATGATGGGCTGAACTCCTAGGCCTTTTGCTAAGAGATAACTAAGGCAGGCTTAAACTGAAGAATCATGACTCACACATCTTTTATAATTGGTTTCCAGCTAAGAGAGTACCCAAATGAAATTAGCAAGAAGCTCAGTAGGATTTTAAAGAAGTTACATTGCCAAAGAACTCTAAGTCTGGCAGAATGGCTTGGAATTGTTCAGTGTCTAAATATTACCTAACTGTGTTAACACTGGGCAAAATCTGGCCCCCAGCAGTAGAAGCTTAACCGATGGCAGCCAGACTGGTTAAATAAATAACTTGCTTTGCTTCATGGGAAGTGAGTTACAACTAACCTGCAAGCAGCATGTGGTCTATGCTAAGTACCATTGGAAACTATATCTTGATTCTCTTTCTATTTAAAAAAATTAGGTTTATTTATTTTTGAGAGAGAGGGGGAGAGAGAGAGAGAGAGAGAGCGAGCGAGCAAGCCTGAGCAAGGGAGGGGCAGACAGAGGGGGAAACACAGAATCTGAAGCAGGCTCCAGGGTCAGAGCTGTCACAGAGCCTGAGGTGGGGCTTGAAGTCACCAACCGTGAGATCATGACCTGAGCTGAAGTCTGTTCAAGTGATTTAGACACCCAGGCATCCCTCTTTCTCCTTTCCTAGATGGGTGGTTTCTTCCTTATTGTTTATTAAGTATGTCTATTATTATGGAGTCCCTATGTTACAGAATTTTGTAGATGAAATATTAGGAGACTATAATTCCATTGTTTTGACCTACCATATTTAAGCCCAAAGATATTTTGAGTGAGACACTGGGAAAATTAGATTTGATAGAAATAACCCAAACAAAATAAAGGTGAAAATGGAAAATTATGTAAGGTCAAGGCTTTACACTCGATGACAATATTTTAAATTGTATAAATGGATTCTGGGAAGATAGAAAGTTGCTAGAATAACTCAATATCTAAATAAGCCAGCTAGGACCTCTGAAGCTTTGAGTTCCCCAGAGAAGAGAACAAGTGTGAGGCTTCATTAACCTTGGGGCAGAGAGAAGAGCAGAGGGCTCAGCAGGTCTGAAGTTAATACAGCAGACTCTTTGGCCACTGGAGAGGGCTCAGCTAACATATGCCAGTGGTGTTCCAATCATGCAAGAAGAACACATCTGCCAATGTTTCAAATGATCCACTGGGAAGTTCCCTTTTCCTGGTGGGGCAGACCGTCTGGAAGGTTTGGAGGGTAGTGAATGGATAGGATAAATTGTTCCAAGCATTAATATTTTGGGAGGAATTGACTTTCTCCCGCTTGCACCGACAGAGTCTTAGCAGCCGGTCTCGCACCCTTCTCAGTGAAGCAGTTCAGGTATGGGGGTGTGTAATCACTAGCTCACTAGAAGAACTTGCCACATCATCCACAACCTTCCACTGTACTTTGGCTGAGGAGAACCTCAAATCCTGACATGTTAAAGTGTGGCAAAACCTACACTGCAGGGAAGTCAGAGAAAAATTACTACGTATTTCATGAACTCTGTAACTTGTGGGAAGGAGGTCAAGCTGAACAGGTGGGTACTATTAAGGAAGAGCTAATGAAGGAGATAGAAGAGAATGTTAATTTAAATGTAATGAGTATTCTCAAGGAGATGTGATTAGAAAATAAAAATAATAATTACTTGAATGGACAACAGTGATTTTTAGAGTTCTAAAATCAAATAGGGGAATGGAAAAAGAGAGTAGCCACTGCTGAGAACTGAATTAGTTGTCTGGATGATCAAATGAAAGGGGAAAAAAAGAAGAACATTAGCAAAAAAATAAGAGATTTAGAGGAAGATTTAGGTGACATAATATGCAAAAAAGAAGAGTTCCAGATGGGGAAAAATTGATCACAGAATAGAAGTGATAATCAAGGAAATAAAAGAATAAAAATTCTCTGAGTTGAAGAAAGACTTCTGCCTTTTGACTGAATGGGCTCACTAAGACTCAGACAGGATTAATTTTATAAAAAAGCCACACACCTAGACATAATCAGAGGAAATGTCTGACCTCCAATGCTAATGAAAAAATTCTTTCTTCCACCAGAACAAAAAATAGTTTTCTTACAAAAGAAAGATTATCTGACTATGCTATTAAAAGAAAAGGACTATGATCCGAGAATCTTTATACCAGCCAATATAATACTCAAATGTTAAGGGAAAAGCACAATGGTTTTCAGCATTCAAGGATTCAGAAAATATGCCACCCATGTACTGATATCTTATCTGAAGAAAATACTCAAGGAAGTACTCCCAACCTCATGAAAATTCAATCAGAAGCAAATCTCTTCTTTCTGAGAAGGGGGGAAGGAGAACAGTACAATAAACAGTATTAAGCAACTTGTTTTAATTAATATAATGATGATTCTATAACTAAGACTCAGAATACAAATTTTAATATAAGGTCTTAAAAGTAAATACACACATACATACACAATTATATATGTAATCAATACAAGTTTAATGAAAACCTGTAACTAAAATTTTTCACCTATTCAGTAAAATCCAGGAATTGTGGAGGGTAGAAAGTAGAGAGAAGATGGCAGTAATTTGTCTAAAATCTCTAAAAGAAGTAGAGGAAAGAGGGGTTCAGGAGTAAAATGGGCAAGTAGGCTGTCCTATTACAGCCTTATCATTATTGAATTTGAAATACTAATTGAGAACTATTACTTTATATATCATTGTGAATAGAAGAATACAAGGTTCCGTATTGGAGAAAAAAAACAAAACAAAACAAAAACAAAAATAGGCAATAAAAGGGAAAAACCCAGCAAAGTAAATAAATAGTAAACACAAAATAATTTACAGTAATAAATCAAATAGATCAGTTAGCACTGTATGTGTGAATAGGCTGAACTGCTTATCAAAATAAAAAATATCTAGATTGAGTTTAAAAAATCAAATAGCTAAAATAGAAAAAAAAAGATTTCAGGAATTGCATTTTAATGTTAAGTGTGAAAATCTAGATAAGGTAAAGAATGATATTATATAATGATAACATATATGAAACCCAAAACTATATGCATAAACTATATAGCAAGCAAGATAAGGTATATAACTTTAAGGGTTAGCCTAAGGCTTATAACTCTAGGAAGCAAATGAGAAAATGTACAAAAACAATGAGAATAGGACATTTTAATAGATCACTTTTAGATTCTGGCCGATTGTCGAAACTGAAAAATGAGCAAGGATATAAGTAATTTGAATGATGCAATTAAAAAGCTTGATTGAATAGATAATGTGGAACTATGAAACACACATAGAATATGTATTTTTCTCATATACCATGTAAATACACTGGACATACAATTGGCCACAAGAATACCTCAGCCCCTCCCCAAACAGTGGTTTTATTCAGTAGGTTCTTTAACTAGAATCCAATAAATCTATGCATTAACCATAACAGATGACTATGATAGTCTTTCGTCCACCACTGATATTTGCAGGACAGTGACAATAAAACTGAGTCACAGAAAAAATTGGTTCAATAGATGGAGAAGGTACTGAGGTATCAGGTTGTCTTCCTTCACCTTCCCTGAGTCAGCTGTACTACCATTCCTGTGGTTTGGCTCAAGTCAGCAATTCCCCTTGTTTGGCATAATCTACTTGGTCTTTCTTTTATGTCTTTTATCCAAATAAAAAGGTCAAATAACTCAACATTCTCATTCTTTCTTTGTCTTTACATATTTATGCAGACATGTATATTGAATTTATACAAACACCTTCAATTATCTCATGTTGAATTGCAAAGATCCCAAATTAACGCAGGTAACCTGAGATTCACATAGCTTTGTGCAAGCCTTTACAAGTTAGGTTGTTCTCATTAGCCCTTCTTTTTTTTTTCCAGAAGAGAATAAGTTAAGAAAAAAAGATCTGTTGAGCATAGGATATACTTAGGAACCCAGAGAATTTTCAAATTTCTAACTTCTTTCACTGAACATAGACCACCTCATTAAAGATGAACATCTTTAATGAACATCTGGCTTAGCATTTAAAAAAGTGAAATTTACCTTAAAAATGTTTTAGTTTTACCTACAAAGTTAATGGTTCTTATTTCCTTTATCTTAAAGGAGATAAGCGTGATGATCTAATATGAACAGCTCGTGTTTTGGTCAGCCATTTTATTACTTTACATTTCTCTCCTTCATGAAGACTGATGCCATTTTCTGTCCTTAGTATTTTAGCAGTACTAACAGTGTCTGCAGAATTAAGTTTGCACAGGGGAAGCCTAAGTATTCCAGTGGTGGGCTGAAGCAGGCTCTATGTTCAATGACATCAGGTTGTAGCTTAAAATTGCTTGTGGTAGAGCATTTATACCATAGAAACCAGCAAATGCTACAAATCAGGGGTTTGTTTCCTACACAGCTACTTTACCACACCATACTACTGAGTTTTTTCCCAGGTAGCTGATTTGACAGAGTTCAGAATCTCATAGTCTTGTGGGAGGAAATAAAGTAGAAAAAAGGCCCATTAGAAACTGATTATTCTTCTTGAATAAATGAATTTGTTGCTGAGAAGTAGAATTTTTTAAGTCATGCATGGAGTCCTTAAACTAATAATTTTAGCGAATGTTAAATCTAAAATATTGTCTTATGAGATTATAAGCAGAGAAAAAATAGTCCTTTTTTCCTTAAGGCAAGTTAAAAACATGATCTTGTCTACTTTCCTCTTTTTTAATCTCCTATATTCTTGTAGTATTGAATCTTTCTAGTTTCTACTTCCAAGAACAACTAATTTAATTTTTCAAAGGATGGCTGGAATGGTATTTCAGTGAATAAGAATTTTTCATATTATGCCTTAATAAAACTTGGAGGCCTGTTATTGTAAAGGGAAAAAATTACCAAAGCTTTTTCTTTCTGACAAAGCACTGAAACATTATTATTACTTTATTCAACATAACAACACTAAGCAGAAGTGGACTTATGTTCTTAATGTAATTAATCAATGTACAGATGATTACAACCAGTTTCAGGTTCAAAGTCATGTATGGGAACATGAATGGAAATCTCTTTTAATTTGCACCCACAAAATGTCCAGAAAAATAAGAAAGGTATAAAGACAAGGTCAAAGCTGAGCACTGAAAGTGTTACACTGATGAATGTACAGAAATCTCAAAGATGGATTTGTGTTGAGAGTTGAAGTCTGGCTAAGAGAGTTGTCAGAAGCATGCAGAACTCTGGCTTTCAGGGTCTTGAGCTGTTTTTATTTGGTGGCCTCTGCAATTTCTGCTCATGAAGGGGCTTATCATCAGTGGCCCCCCTACCACTCACTATCACCACCACACTAAGAGAGACAATTCAATTTATTTTTATGACAGAGGCCAGTTTTTGAGGTCTGGATGAAGTCTACTCACTGTCCTATATTTGACTTACAGTTTCAGGTACAGTATTTTTAAGAACAGTATTAAAAAAAAAATAAGCAAAGAAAAAAAAACTTATACAAATACTGAGATTCAGTACATTTCCTCGATGTTATAAAGGTCTTCTGAGATTCCTGTGTGTGTTTGTGTGTTTAATTGTCTTAGCTATCTCCTATGAACTGAGAAAGGCCTTCCTTTGTTTGAATGTGACAGATCAGTTAGAACTGTGGCAACTACCATTTACAGCTATTGATTTCAATGTGACATTAAAGGCCCTAAATTCAACCATTATTCTCTTCAATTGTCACAAACAAAGGTTAATAATAGTTGAGTTTGGACTCAAGGAATCAAGTAAAGATTGCCAACTGAAATTAGCACATTGTTTCTCTGTGAGTCACAAGTCAGTATGAGGGTCTGTGTTTCCCAGATTACATGTATACTATCATTGTGTTAAAAATGTGCCTTTCTCCTAGAAGTAATATTTGAAATACAGAAGAGAAAAATGTAGTTTTGTAAGAAATCATGCCATTTAAAATAATAAATAATTTAAAAATATATTTCTCCTTGCACAGAGTAAAAACATTTTGTTTTGTTGCTTCTACTGGAGCAAAATAATGTTTCTCATAACTGTAAAAAGTGGTATGTAGCATGATTAAACAATATTTCAACCCTTTAGTTCATGCAGAGGTTACCAGCTAGAGGGGAGAAAGGTTTGATTAGGTTTATGTCTTCCATGAGAAATTTTAAAAGAAAGCATACAACTTCTTTAATATAAGAGTGCTGAAGCTACAAATGGTTTTCTCTCATGGGAAGGTGTGAAGGAAAAAAAATCCCTTTACTATAATAAATAGGTAGATAATAGCTGGTAAGATATTATAAATCTTCACAAATGCAATGGTAAATTTAAAAAGTCTACAAGTCTTTACAATTTTAACTCGGTTATATTTATATCATGGTTCACTACCTATATATCCTTTCGGTAAACGGTAAATAAAATTTCATGTGTTGTGGCCACCACTGTTAACATTTATTAACAATCATCTTATTTTAAAAAATTACTCTAATAATTTTAAGTAGAGCACTATCAAATTATACTTCTCATTAGATGGAAATTAGCCATTTTTGAACAATTTCATAGAAAGGAATCCTAGAGCAAGTAAAATGAGTTTAGTACAATTTATTTTTAATCATTATTTCTAAAAAACAAAGAGACTGTTCCCCAAAGTTAACCTGTTCTTATTAATAACTATTTTAAGAAATTTTAGAAATGGGAGAGTACAATTTCAAATAAACCTGGTTTATTCTTTGAGTAGACAGACCAACATTTGGGCCTGAGTTAACGGTACATAACAGCAATTCCTAGCTTAATAACAATAATGGTAGTGAAATTATTTTAACTACAGAGTCACATCCTATGCACTCAAATATAAAAATATCCTTTTAAAACTTGACTTACTGAGATAGTTATATTTTAAAACATAATAATTAACAATTGTTCCTTTTTAGACAATTGTCTAAAATAAAATTCCCCCTTCCCAATCTTTGAGTTTCTATCCACTAGGAGCAGTAATGTGTATACTTTTCATTCTTTACCCTATGTTCATATAGGTATATCGCTATATAGTTATATATTATTATTGAACAAAAATTTAACTTTTGGCTTTGCTGTATGTGTATATATGCGTACGTATACACATATATCTGTATATACACACACAACACACATGAATATATGTGAAACTTGTGTTTCACTTATCTCTCTGGATTAAGACATAGACCTACCTGTTTATGTAATGATTTACACTAATTGATTTGTGTGTGGGGGGGGAGGTGTTTAAGCCAACCTTGCTTTATTGAAGTAAGACCACATAATTCACCTTTTTTATGCATTGCTGGACGCCACATATTAATATTTTGTTTGGTGTTTTGTATCAATGTTTATGAGAGTAGCCTGCAATTTCTTTTCTAACACTGGGCTTCAATACTAAGGTTATGCCTGCCTCATAATATGAATTGAGAGAATATTCCTTTTTTTTGGTGATAGTCTGTAATAGTTTAAAATTTTTCCTCCAAGCACTTATCACTTTTTAAGCCAGTTTTGAAAGGCCTACTTTTTCCCGTGTACTAATAATGACCAATCTGAGTGGAATGCTGGTCAGCCATCCTAGGGTTAAAATGGAAATTAGGAATCTTTTTGACTAATTAGGTTTCAAACAGCCTTTGCTGTACAGTATATTCATGGACGTTAAGAAGGCACTGTCACAATTAAGGTTTTTGAAAAAATCCTTTCCAAGAGGATGTTTTCCATCAACAAACAGAAGCAAAATTAAATGCCCGATTAACAAACATAATGTCCTCTTTAATAATTCTCAGCACTCTGGTAATTCTGCTAATATTACTGTGCTATCTACAGTTCTTTCCTTTTGTTTCATGTTTTGAATAATTCAATTAAAAGTCTGACAAAGCAATAACAAGGGATTAAATGTTGTCGAATCGTAATGCAAAATAAAAACATAAGCTCTTTCGGAGTATTTATTAAAAATTCTACAAAACCTTTTCAAGTATATGTGATTGTTGGATTCTACAAAATAAACAGTTAACTGCTTAGCCAAGTTACCCTGTTTCCTCTTCTGTACTATGCACCAACTGGAATGAGGAAAATAAGAATATGTAAAAGTGAATGAAGTTCTTGCAAAACAGACCATTGGGAAGGGCTCTGGGATATCTCTATTTGACCTACATCAAAGAAGAGTGATGCCTTGCTGTTGTCTTTTTTTCCTCCTGTCCTAGGAGGAAAACACAAGTGCTGAACAGCAGAAGCACCTGAGAATGCTCACCTGCTAGGGTTTATAATTGTGGCCTTTTATCGGGAAACTATTCACATACAAAGCAAAGTCAATGATAAAACAAGATGACACAGACTTTGACCTTGGAAAGGCTTCCTCCAGTAATAGAGGTACGCAAGAGTTATTTTCATGTGTAAACCAATCTCATATGGTGGTGGGCAGAAGGAAGCCAAGATGGTGTGTAACCAAAATGTTAACACTCTAGGTTCCAATCCCCCCATCATACTTGTAACTCTGTTCTCATCAAAACTGATGATGAAGAAAGACACAGTAGGGAAATTGCCCATTCTTACATAAGGATTAAAAGCAAATTAATACAGCTCGGCATCCTTTTACAAGAGGAGCTATGAAGTAAAGAGTACAAGCCTGTAGTGAGAAACTTTGACCTTGAGTCCTGGCTTGGCCATTTCCTGCCTGCAGGATTTTGTACAAATTGCTTAACCTTTCTGGACTTTGTTTTCTTTATCTGCAAAAATAGGGATAATGTTAGTAGTGGCTCAGATGGTTGGTTGAGAATTAAAGAATATGATCTACCTAAAATGTTAACACATTTCCTGGCATAGAATAAACTCTCTAAAAATGAGAACTATTTGTTGTTAGTAATGTAAGCCAATCCTACAAATTCTTATCAAAAAACTAGTGATGCTTCTAAGAGAATCAGAAACCATAAGGCAGATTCAAACAAGAAAAATGCCAAATAAACAAAACAGAGAAAAACATATATTGTTAAAGAAACAGAAAGATAAAGTTAAATACGAGAAGATAAATGAAAACTCAGTGAGGTAAAAGTAATCGCAGGCCTGAGAACCACTTATATTGACGGCTGGGAGAGAGAGAGGTAAGAATGAGGAGGAGAGGGTGTCCAAAGGAAAAGAAAGTCATGAGGATAATGAAACCTTTTTAACTAAAATTAAACTCTACTATAATACTGGCAGTGGTGAGCTATTGGAAGGAATTAAATACTCAAGCCATTAGAATTAGTGCAAAATGCCATACTTAAAAGCTTCCTAATTTGAAGATTAGCACCGTATACACCCATAATATTTTGAATAATCTTGTACTCCAAACAGATCTCCTTCCTTTCTTATGTTGACAATTTATACTAGAATGTGGGTTGCCCATAACATTTTTATATTTAATCATCCATATGCAAGACTGGGTTACTTTTGTAGGCAAGTATCTCATCTGACAAATCCAAGGTTAACTAAAAATTTGGGGTAGGGAGTTTGTGAAATAAATTAACCGATAAATTAATAGCTTATTTTTAACAAGCTATTGTTTTCCAAGATGACAGTTCTGTTTTAAAATTGGCACTACTCAGGGCACAGGAAGAACTGAGCCTAGTTGTTCATGATGCCAGAGGTCACAAAATCAGAATAAAAAATATGACATAATTGTTTCACATTGTTTTGTATACTGATTTTAAAATATCACTTACTCAAGTGTTTATGTCATATGTGGAATCTGACTGATAAAAATGCAATAGCAGATTGAAAAGAGACTAGTACTGCTAACTTTTAAAAATTAGGGCACTGTGTCAAAGGCATGCAAAATAGGAACAGTGCCTTGTCAAGGCAGAGCCATTTAGTAATGACATGGGTGAACTTCTGTAGGGTGAACTACAGCCGGTGTTGTTTGGTGGAATCAGCTATAAAAACCTTGACCTACAGGAAGAAATCTGTGAGAGGTTCCCGATGCTCTCATCTTCTATCCTGTCACCAAAAATATTTTCCCTATAGCACCCTTTAAGGATGTAAGTGTCCTAAATATCAAAGGTACTTACTTAGAGTCTATTCTTTCCCTTTACTTTTACAACTATTTCATAGCTCTTTATATCTACCTTCCATCTATTTTCTCCCAACTAAAAGGAAATAATTAAAATTGGAAGTGTGAAACATACAAGATTCTCAGATGAGCATTTCACTGCTTCTGGAAGCTGACAGGACAATGACTTGTTGTGGGTGCATAAAATGAGCGATAGTACACGTTTGAGAGTTTGTTCTGAAAGGCCAATTAGTAAAAATAAAATAAGAGAAGTCATCCACATGCATTTGCAAAATGATATTCAAGGGTCTAGTGTTTCTTTAAAAAAAACTGATATAGGAAAAAGTTAAGGGGTGGAATTCAATATGACAAGAAAAGAGAAAGAAATTACAGAATGAAGAAAACACTTATCTGGAAATTTGGAGACATGGGAAGGGTGGAGAGGTTAAAAATATAAAGGAAACCAGTAGAGATAGAAGAAATCATTTAAGTGGTAGAAAACAGTAAGCTAACATTTTAGAGCTATCATAGCAATATTTAAAATAACAACTACAACAAAAATTAACACAGCAATGTACCTGGAATAAAATAAATTTAAAATATAGAGAAAGGAAATATAAAAACACAATATAAAAATATAAAAAAAAAACAGAGGTAGAAACTGAAAATCTAAGGTGATTCAGGAGAAACGGATTAGGAGATAGTAAGTTTATAAAAGAGAAAATAAGCAAATAAAAGCAAATAGAGATAAAAACATTTAAAAGGAACAAGGAACTAAATACCATGAAAGGAAGAGTTTAATTGTAGATGTTTACTTAATTCTTTGCTGTTTAATAAGTATACATGTTGATATAATTAAATTCAGCTACTGTAAATATTATAAAAATCCAAAGCCACACCAGAGGTCTGTGTGTTTTTTGTGTGTTTTGTTTCTTAGGGGGTTTTCTGTTCGTGTTTTGTAATCGCAACACAAAAATGGGTTTGAAGAACATGGCACATTCTGAGGTGTTCACTGCCAAGAAGATTTGAGCTTTCTAATCCGGTGCAGTGAATTTAGGCAGAAAAATCACAAGTTCTTTGTAAATAAGCCTAAATAAAAACTAGGAACATTAGGTCCAAAGGAGTCAAGGAAGAGAGAGTGGAGAAGGCAAGATGACAAATCACAGTATGTGGTGTGCCCACAAAAAGAAGAAAGAAGTTATGGATAAGGGACATGCGCAGATAAAGAATGCAAAAAGAAAAAAACTGACAGTGTCCAACGTCTAGAGCGCCTGCACAATTCCTGACACATTATAGTTGCTCAATTAATAACTGGTGGATTAACCGAATCAGTGGATGTTCCAAGTACCAGAAGTATCTTTTCAGGCTGTGTTCATCAATGGAAACACAATTATGGAAATAGCAGGTAGATTTTCAAGGAAAAGCGTCAAAACAAGTGCCACTTTGGAACAGACCTAGTCTTGGAGGAAAGAAAAAGATATTGAAGAGTCTAAAGTTAGGGGCAAAAACTTACAGATTCTATGTGAATTGATCCACAGGGAAGAAATAGGTCTGCACTGTTCCTAAAGAACTATTCTACTGGTTGCTTTGATTGTTTTTATCGCCATCAGCCTTGGCACTCCTCTGGACATGTGTTTTGGATTCTTGGAACCGAAATGAATAGTACATACAGTAAAGTGCATCTATCCTGAAGGGAAAATGACAACCACATAACACCATGTGAAAGAATGCCGACAAAGAGAGAATTTGTTTTTCTGCATTATATGAGACAATAAGGCAGAAAGAGAAAGAAAAGTAAAGCAAATGATTGCATGACAGAAAAGAAGAACGAGGCTCACAACACACAAGACCAAGGGAGGGGGTGTGGAGGGAAGCCCACGAAGGCAGAAACAAGGTAACGAAAAGGACAAAACCAGCAGCAGAAAAGAACTGTCAGACACAAAACCCTCAAAACAATAGATAGGAAAAAAAGGAACAAGATGACAGGAAAAGAACAGCATGGAATCTAGTAAGAAAAAGAAACAAAAATTTCAAATAATGGATTTTCCAACACCCCCGCTGTTCCGCCAGTGCATTGTGTCACAGTCTCACAGAGCAGTGCATAATTTATTATGGTCACTCACTGCCAGGCTGCTATAAAGGGCAACAGCTATACGAAAATACTCCCCACCGCTGGATGGCTTAATGATCTGCCTTTTGTAGACGGGCACGGCTGGGGAATGGCAGGCGAGGGCAGCACCCCTTCTGGGGCTGGATGGCGCTCTGCATTTTTAGTGTTCCCCACCGGCTGAAAAAGGGGTGAATTCCCTCATAGGCACTTCTGTGGGGGTTTGTCACTCCTCTTCAGCTTCTCCCGAATAATCACCAACTAGCACAAGTTGTTCCTTAATCACATATTGCCTCCTTTATGGGAGGGGTGATGTCAAATTTAAACAACAACAAAAAGATGGATGTTTAAAATGAAAACAGACCTTGACACTTAACAGTCATTATTATAAAACTGCACTATGTTTTAATCATGTCTGGAGATTAAAACACAACAACCTGTTAGGTTTCTCTCTAGAATTGAACTTGGATATGGAAGAAAAATTAATGACATATAAAGATTGCTCAAATCTTTTCTGGCAATTATTTTGAGGAAACTAGCCTTTTCCAGAGCATTTATGCAGAGGAGTTTTCATTACATCCACAAATAGCACTATTTTCAAAGAGAGATGCATCATTAAGATATAGAACAAAAATTTCTATGCTTAGTAAAGCCAGGGATTTTCTTGTTTGAGAGCAGCAACACCCAAGGCTAGGAGCATGGGCTACGGAGCTAGAGGCCAGGATTTCAATCCTGAGGCTGTCATTTACTTGCCACATGACCCTGCCACACAACTTACACCGTCTGTCTCTAGGTTCTCACATCTGTAAAATGGGACTAATAATAGTGAATACATCATAGAGTTGCCGTGAGGATTACATGAGTTAGACCTTATATCAGGTATCATAACTGCTCTCAAATAATGGAAGAGGTGACATTCAGGGAGCATTTGTAATCCAGAACTGTCTGCCATTAGGTGGTGGGCATGGAAACAGGTGAATATAATGTCCTTAATTTCCTGGAGGCCAGGCTGAGGCAGATTATTTTCCTTCTCTCCCTTCATCCCTGGATAGTGGCCTTGTTTACATAGGATACAAGTTTGCAAAATAAACTGAGAATCAGCCATTCTGACATCTTTCATCCTCGAAACTCCTATAGTAATGAGTACAACTGCTCATTCTTATTTTTTTTTTTAATTTATCTTGAGAGAGAGAGAGAGAGGGCATGAGCATGTGAGCAGGAGAGGGTCAGAGAGAGAGGGAGAGAGAGAATCCCAAACAGGCTTAGCACTGGCAGCGTGGAGTCTGATGCCAGGCTCGAACTCATGAACCATAAAATCATGACCTGAACTGAAATCAAGAGTCAGACACCTAACTGACTGAGCCACCCAGGACCCCATAAAAATGCTCACTCTTAACAACAACAACAACAAAATATTATTGAGTTCCAAAGACAGAATGTTTGAAAAGGAGATAGACTCTTGTCCAGGACACAGGGAATTGTGAATAATATGTATATGTTAGTACTATGCACCTGTGGATAAACACGGTTAGAACAGATTCAAGACACAAACTGGAGAAATCAGACACATGAAACACAACATGGTTGAGGTGGAAAGATAACAAATCAGAACAATACACTGAGATTGGTTTTAGAAAGAAGTAAAATTATTTGGGATATAAGTTTTTAACTTCTAAAAATCAAGAACTGCTGTACTGAGTCCTGTTCATAAAGACTTTGCTCAGGAACTTCTTGCCAACGGCACACGAGCACGTGCGCAAGCGCGCATGCGCGCGCGCACACACACACACCATTTGTGTGGAGACTCAATTCAATTTTTCATTCATTCAAACCTTCATTAATCTGTCCCAAAATTATTTATGGAAACTACTGTGTACCAGAATAACATTAATCCCTGGGGATTCAACATGCAGCAAGTCACTCTAGCCACATATATTTGTCTATAGTATGGAGACTGTTCCATCTTCTTCTTCAAAGCTGACTGAGGAGTAACTGTGATCCCCTCTGTAGAAATACCTAGCACAATACCTAGAATACAATGCATACTAATTGAATGAAATCAATTTTTATTCTTCATATTCTCTTTACTCTCTCAATCTCTTATTAATTTCTTCTCTTGGGATATATCTATATCATAGTAACTACATTTCCATTGTAGCAATCTCAAAAATATAATTATTTATTATATATTGAGAAAATCATATTTCACTTTATTTATCCTAATTCCATCATCTCTATGAGACAGTGAATATCTGTTTAATATTCAAAATGTTTCATGGGTTAGCTTTTAATTGCTTAAAATAAGGATGGTTCCATTGATTTAAAAAAAATTTTTAAATGTTTGTTTATTTTTGAAAGAGAGAGAGAGAGAGCGCGACAGTGAGAAAGAGTGAGTGGGGTAGGGGCAGAAAGAGAGGGAGACACAGAATCTGAAGCAGACTCCAGGGTCTGAGCTGTCAGCACAGAACCTGACGTGGGGCTTGAACTGGTAGGTTGCAAGATCATGATCTGAGCTGAAGTCAGACACTCAATCAACTGAGCCACCCACGCGCCCCTAGGATGGTTCCATTTAAAAGAAAGTTTTTGCTAAGAGCTTAGTAGTGGGGATTGGAGAGAGCATACTGAAAATACCAGAATCACAGATATCAGTAAATGACCTAGGGGTTGAGAGGTGGAGTTCCCCTGAGAGCTGGGATTAGGAACCATAGATTTATCTGACACTAGGTCATTAGATGGATTTAAAATAATTATGTGTCATGGGTAAGAATGAGTCATCCACTACACCATGGAACAAAGAAGACAAAGTAAGAGAGAGTAAAAATACTGAAGACATCATCTGCTTTCCTGGATCCAGATAATCATGAGGTCAACTTCAAACTTATACCATCAGTTACACCAGCTAATACATCTGTCTTAATTTATAATTCCTCTATCGGCACATAACAGAAAGCTAAGGACTATCTTGTCATTTGTTTTTACTTCAAAACCTATATTCAATCCATTCTCAAATGCTGTTGGATATACTCCTTATCTCTGGCATACCCACTTCTCTATCTCTACAATCACTTCCCTAATGTAAGCTGTAAGTCACCCTTATTTTTCACATGAACAACTGCAAGGTTATTCCAGATAGACTTCTTAGGTCCATTCTCATGATCCTCTAATTCTCTTCTCTCAAAATGAAAATACAATCATATCACTCCACAATTGTTACCATCTCACCCATCAAGCAGATACACAGGCCCGTGTACACACATGTGCATGCATGTGCACGCACACACACACACACAAACCTTTTAATAACTTTCTGCTGCTGTTTGTAGAAGAGCAAAAGGCTCTACAAAGTGTGACTTATGGGCTTTTATATAGTCTAACCTATATTTTTTCCTTTCCAATTTCATCTTGTGCTACATGTGTCTGCTTTAAGACTCTGTTCTTCTTTCTTGCCCTTCAACTTGCCTTGTTTCAACCACAATGCTTTTGCTCATGCTGTTTCCACTTCCTGGAATGCTCTAACCCACCCAAATAATTTCACTTAGTTAAAAATGCTCTAAATATTTCAGTTATTAGGTCTAATGTCACTTCCTTATATAATCCTTCCTTGGCCCTTCAAGTATCATAGACCACTACACTTCATGGCTACTATGCCAGTTATATTATATTGTTTGTGGGATTATTTGCCCAATATATGTCTACTCTACTAAATAGGAAGCTCCATGAGAACAGAGAAAATGTCTGTTTTTGATCATTATTCTATTATCAGCATTTCACACAATTTTGGTACATGGTAGATGTCCTAAATATTTGTTGAATGAATAAAAGTAGAGAAGTATTTGATGCTGTGGGGAGTGCAATAAATACGATAGGGTCTCTATAACCTATTTATCCTAAATGAAAAGGCTATTTTCTAAAAGTTTGAGACTGAAGTGATAAAAGGTAGGGGAACCAAGAGTGAACATGGGATAGAAGAATAGAGAAAGGACACTAGAAGTGAAGGGGTCTGACTGTTCCTTCACATACCAAGTTCTCCCACATTAGGCAAAACATGGTTATAGGAAAAAAAAGGAATGACATGCGCTGTGTCACCATATGAATTCTACTGTAGTCAAGAAAAAAAATGTCAGGGCGCCTGGGTGGTTCAGTCAGTTAAGCCTCCAACTTTGGCTCAGATCATGATCTCACGGTTCGTGGGTTTGAGTCCTGCGTTGGGCTCTGTACTGACTGCCCGCTCAGAGCCTGGAGCCTGTTTCAGATTCTGTGTCTCCCTTTCTCTCTGACTCTCCCCTGCTCACTCTATCTCACTCTCTCTCTCAGAAATAAATAAAAACATTAAAAAAAAATTTTAAGAAGAAATAAAATGTTGATAAAGGAAAACTGGCAATAGAGATCTCTGTCCATTTGATAGAGGGCTAAGAGTTTCATAAGTAAGAGGAAAAAAAAGATTTGTATGCTATTTTCTGATGAGTCATTAACATGCAAGAAGTATAAATGATTTTGCAACTTGATCTATGAAACCTATTAAAGCTGAATACACCCAGAACAACAGATAGAGAAAGAAAGCACTCAAAGTAGAAAGCATAAATAGTAAATACCACGAGGAAAGAAAGATATTCAAAACATTTCAAAGTGTCTAAAACTGATATTCATGCTTTAAATTGATATCTCCTTAAACAAAACTTTTTGTAGCATATATATTTATTAATCAAACTGATCCTTAATAAAGTGATCTTTTTGGTGAAAGAAAACAGAGTTATCTACAAAACATGACTGTCATTAAGCTTTCTGCAATGTAATCAATATCAAGACAGACTTCATATTTGTATAAAATCTGTTGTTCTCAGTAAGCATCACTTCATGTGTATCTGGGAGGGCTGTAATAGTTGTCTGGGAATGAAGCTGCTAAGTGATAGTTAATAAAAGCCATAGAGTCTTCGATCTTGAATCAATACTCCTGGGATGTAAAAATGCCATGATTATAATAAATCTATTTTCCTTAGCTTACTTTTTTGGAGGAGGGGGTAGCAATATTTCCTTCAGTAGTCAGGAAAATCCACATGCCTCCTTCCTGACAGTGCTCACCTGTTCCCAGCTGGAAGCCATAAACTGATTGCACTCTAAAAGGCTGCTTCTACCCCAGTTGGAAATGCATAAAACTTTATCTCTGAGGTACAAGTTGCCTTAATTTTAAGGTGTTCTTGACTATGGTGGCTCATATGCTGTCCATTCATTTGTCTTCCTCATTATCCTCTCTTTTGCCTTTTGTAAACTCTGTTGCCTCCAACTCTTTTAGTTCCTGAGTGCTTAATAGGTTTTGGTCCAATCTTGCGTTTTTAGCCTAATACGTAGTGTCTTTTACCCATGAGTTTTTGTGGCTTTTAACAAATGACTCAGTCTTGTTTGCCAGTTCTTCCAAATATTCTAGGCTAGTTGGATCTGTGACTGGACCTTTCATTTCATTACCAGTAATTTTGGTTTCCAACTTTGTTTCTACTCTGTACTGCTTATGCCTGTTATTCTGGTGTGACATTATGCTATCATGACACCACTGATTAAGGTCATAGCCTCTTCCCAACCCACTCCCGTGTCTCTCTCTTTGGGTCAAAGACATTTTCAGTTTATCTTTATGCTGTAAGTCAGCAGGCATATAGAAAACTCTGCTATATTTCTTAAACTTATTTGTAATGTGATTGTTTCAGAGTGACTTAAAAAAAACATTGTGAAATGCGACGGCTGCTTTATTTTGGGAATATAACAAAATGATAAGTACAATAAAAACTACACTAATATACATTTAGACTCCTTTTCTGCAACCATTCAACAGCAGTCCACCTATTTGTACTACATATAATCTTTTAACTGCGACAGGATTGTTGTCATAGACATAAACAATGATACTCCCTGACCTACAACTATTTCAGTTAGATTTAAATGGTACTGCTTTCTGCTACAAATTTATAATTTTTAAGAGAAAGAAATCATTTTTATATCATTAACCAACATTAATATTAAAACTGAAAAACTCATAGAGAATCAGCTTAAGGCGAAATATCGGCAGTTATAGAAATGCCTCTTATAGATCTCCTGTAGTTATCTACTTATCCAAGCACCCATGTCTATGCAAATCGTTGAGAATTAAACTCCAATAAAAAGTTGGGCACCATAATATAGTATAAAGCAAATATTTCTTTTTGATCAGAGATACTTTTTCTCATAAACAAGTTGATAATTTATTTTAAAGCACTTCTAAAATTACAATGTCACAAGGAAAATAAAAGAGAACAGGATTAAGTCAAATGTATGTGGGTAATATCAGATTTCAGTCACTTTCTCAGAAGCTTATATCATGCAGCCATTTCTCCTAGCTCTCCATGGAATGATATCACTTCGCAATGTAATGATTTTCAAACCTTTGAATGTGATGTTTCAGGGACTCAATCCACTGAAGGCATCCTAGCTGACCCCATATTTATCCATTCAACTCATAGACCTGTAGTTCCAACTCCCCAGCCTGAATTTACATTTGTCTATGCTAATTAGGGCAAGATTAAACACCACATTGAGGACAATGTGGCACTTTCTCACACATGTATTTTATGTGTGGAATAAAGAATCAAGAACCTGAAACAGATGACATCTCATGGGCCCATACCAGACCAGTGTCAAAAAGTAATTCTAACTCAGCAGATCTAAGGATCTCACCTTAGATCCCCAAGAAGAGGCCAGGGAGGTCACTGTTGATTCAGTTGTATTTTACCACTGGTAGGGCTTCCATATTCTTCCCTCTCACCTTTGGGATGTCTCATACTCCTGAGTTCCTGAATGTCATTCCTCTGGGAAATATAGGTAGTACTACTACTTGTAGTTGTGTTGGTTTTAAAACTAGTATTTTTATATTGTCTCCTCCACAAACATCTTATAGGGACCTGATCCAGGCAGAATGTGGTCATTGCTTCCTGGACTCTGTACTGCATATGATGAGATAGAGGGTCTGTTAGCTCAGCTGCTGGAGGAAGGTTTTATTTCCCAAGGGAAATGCTAGCACATCTGGGGCAATGTGGTCCTCATACTTAGTTTTGGATTCTCTTCCTGGTGACAGACGTCAGTTCTCTGGCAAGGGTAAGAGTAATAATCTGTGGTTAATGTTTTATGAAAAATGTTGGCATGTTGTAACAGAAACAAAGCTTTTCTCTCTCTCTTTTTTAACAGGCATACAGAGTTTGTGTAAATTAAATTGGATATAGAACAGATCATGAGGGAAATATCACAGTGTTGTTTGGGTGATCTTAATTTAAGTCAATAATTATTTAAGATCAGTAAACATTTTAAGATTTACCACTTTTAAATCTGTTTGCTCTTACTTAGCTAAATCAGCATGAAAGCAGGACTGTGTATCTATTTCCTGATGATAAAATTAATGTTAAGACTGTTTGAATTAAACATTTCAGTGTTTAGAAATTCTATGCAGAGGATGTGTGTAAATAAATGGAGGGAGCTGTGAGATAACAAGACGCAGCAGGTAATAACAATGGCACCGCCATCTTTATCATCTTTATTTAGAACATTACTTTAACTGTGAAGCTACAGTTGTCTTCCCTCTAATTATACTATCATTTTGGAATTTTCTGTCCAAAAGAGTCATTACTGAAATAGGTGTGCACTATTTAGCAATCACACCTCTGAGGAAGGCATCCAAACGACTGAAAAATGGGAATCCTATTAGGGCCAGGGAAATAACATTGTTGTAGCTTCTTAGAATTGTTGGGTAAAGAAATTCAATTCATTAACAGGGATTCAATCTCTAGGTTACCACAGATTCAAATGAGGGTATGCATCTAGTATCCACCTTTAAACCTGTTCATAATACAATATATTCTTTTTTCTTCCTAATGGAAAGCTTAGTTGACTGATAAAACATATTCGGTTAATAGATCAGATGTCATTTAAAATAGAATTAGACAGGTGATTTCTATTTGGATAATTTCAGTTGAAAAGATATGAATTCCAGGCAGAGAAAATAATAGTATGCAGAAAGGTATGGAGTCAGGAGTTCCCAGGGACTGTACTGGCTTATTCAGTTTAACTAGAGATTTGGATACACCCAAATGACCCATACGAAATACTGGACAGAGCACCAGATGTGGGTCAGAGACAAGGGCATCAAAGGCCATAGGGTCTGCTAGTTTGTTTACCTCAGGCAAAAGCAAATTGGGTATCTCCCCAGGCCCCAATATATTCCTATAAATAATGGGGTCAAACTGGAAAATCTTTAAGGTTCCTCTCAGTACTAGAAGTCTGTTCTTTACTGTATCCTATCATTGACACAAACAAGGCAAAGAAGTAAATGGCTTATGTGAAAAATAAACTAAGAAAAAGCTTTAAAAATTAGTGTTTTCTGATGGCAGGAAAAAATCATTTCAAGAGGTCTGTATAACTAGTACTGAGACGTTCTGTAAAGCATGCTGCCTCTTGCTTTCCTTTTTGCCTTGTGGAAGATAAAATAGGAATGTAGGAAAGTAAGGCATCTTATCCCATACCTTCCATCCACAACCCCCATTAACTGTTTTTATCTTCTGGTAGTTGATGGAGGGCCTAAGGATTAAAGGTACCACTGGCTAAAGAAGGCAGCTTAGAGACTGTTCAACATCAGAACACAGAAGATAAGCAAAATTCTTGGGAAGGGTTGGTTTTGATATTTAAAGGCTGAATTGGAGAAGCATATACTGATCAAATCCATGTTTGAGAATGAACACTTATCCTTGGTCAAATGTTTGCTTCTATTTACATGAACCACATACAGTGTTAAGAAAGGGCAATTAAGGTCTAGTTACTCATTGCTGCATGGCCATGCAGGCCATTTGTGGCCATATCTTACTCTGAGAGAAGTAAGAAATAGGATGTTTCTCTCAAATCCACCCCTTTTTCAAATGTTGGTAACAATTTCAGAAACAAAATAAACAACAGAAACACATTTCTTCAGCTTTGGTCTGAACTGGAGTTATGTAGGATGGAATTAAAAATACTCAATGTAATGTATTCAAAGATAAAAGAGGGGTATTCACTCAATGCCATAAAAACACTTTGTATTTGGGAAAAGGTGAAGACCTCAACTAGGTGCTATTTTATCAGAATTTTATAGAATTTAGTGCAGTTTCATTGTGTTTATAAAGTAATATGCCGGCACAGGAAATTAGTTTACCCAGACTGCACGTAGACAGCTTTAAGTCTGAATGTTAAGACACCAGGGAGGCTCCCTTATTCCTGGGAGATGTAACATCTCAACAGTAGATTGAGGTTTGCTTGTGTTTTCATATATTTAGAGTAATGGGAATTTAGAACTACAAAGACTTTAGAGATAACTTAGTCCTACACTGAACTTTCAGTTAATAGTTATTTTTAATGCTGACACTGGAATACCAATTTACTAGGAATTGTTCTTGACTACTTACTTATATTCAGGCTCACATGCTAATTAAAACTCAGTCCTTGGCAATCACTAACCAGATTTGTGACCTGGTAAGCATGGGGGCCTCAGTTTTTCATTGTTGTTTTGTTTTTGTTTTTATTTTACTCTTGTTATTCTTGGACAGTGGGATAAAAACTCAACCTATTCAGAGGGTTATGGTGAGGAGAAGAAGGAAACTAAAAATATTTTTTCATGTTGTAATGTAACTCTGACACTTTGGAGTATATACAACCAAGGCTGGAGTGCATTTTCACTTCTGCTTGAGCATCAGTGTTATTGGGGGGTTCCATTTACTAAAATGGCAAAATGTGATAGAAGAGTGAAGGCTGACATACAGAAGACCAAGACCAAGGGTTCTATTTTAGCCACAACCAAGTACAAACTACAAAGTATTATTAACCCAGAGATTTTTAAAGCAATGGTTACTTAGACAGTCATTCATCAAATACAGGAAAGTATACCAAAAACTGAGCAGCACTGATCAATGTAAAAATAATTAAGAATCACATGTGTAACACAGTGACTTTTATGCAGGCTGGGGAAAATGTTAAGTGTTTTTAAAAAGAACAATATAATATGTGTTCATTTATTTCTTTAGTTGTTTTTTGTTTCATTAATGCTTTTATGGGTAGTTTAAAAATAACATATTCACCTGCAACCTATAATGTTAGCATTCACAGAATAGTAAAGCTGGAAGGCACTTGGAGATCATCTAGTTCAGTCCCCATAGTTTAGAGATGGAAAGTGATGTTTCAGAGGAGTGAGTGGCTTGATCAAGGTAATATAGGTTGTTGATGGAAAGAATAAAGAATGAGACTGCCTTTAAACCCTTAGCAAGTGTTATGTTAAATGCTTAGGATTTTACACGAAGTTTCACTTCTCAGGAAATATACAGTTCAAATTCCCAAGGTCAGCTTCTTTATATCTACAGATTCCATAAATAATTATGATTTCTGTCTGTTGTGGAGTAGAGGTTATAGCCTTCTCTGTTCAAGAATTTTGGAATACTTAGTCACTTACAGGAACATTTATAAAGAGTTGAAATATATGGGTTTAAATATATACATATGTAGTTAATATAAAATCACTTAGCTACAAAGACACTATTTTTCACTTATTACATATTTGTGAGAAAATATATGAGATAATGGAAGAAAAATATGTTTAGAGAAGAAAATGTACTATATTGATACTCTGTCTCTTCTTAAGGGGCTAAAATTATGACGATTTCTGGAGACACCAGAAGTGGAAAAAGTGTAATAGAGTCTTTCCAATAGATAAATACTCTAGGCATGGAACTAATGTCGGGTTGTTTCATTCATGAAGCAAACACTTATCACGCTCTAAAAATGCACACAGAGCTTCCAAAACATGGAACGCAGGATCACGCTACGATGAGGAAGAGGAATTAGAATGGCTTCTCAGTTCCCCAACACGGAGTACAAATTTCCCATTCTACCAACTTAAAAGTGTTTAAGACTAGGAATCTCAAAGAGAAACGAAGAGGCAATAGGAACAAGAGGTAGAGCAAGAAATAAAGAGGCAGTAAGGGAAAAGATGAATAAGCCCTAGACAAGCTTGTGCCTACCCTAAAAAGTCACAGTAAAGTTTTTTTTAAATGCACTAATATTCTTCCTTCCGTCCATTTAAAATATCAAACATTCATGTGTCCTGAGGCAGAGTAATCATTTAGAATATGTTGGGTCAAAAACAATTAAATTACTTGTATTTTTTAAATTATATGATTAAAAAAGAATATAATTCAAAAGAAAGTTTCTAAACGTGGCTAATAGGAAGACCTGGTTTAGTTTTAGAGATTATAATTAACAAGTGAAATGGCAATGTCCCCAAGTCTCCTTCAGCCTAAGGTATCATGGTTTTTGAAACATGTTTTCCAAGAGTTTTAGAAATCTTAATACTAACTCTACAAAATTTTAGCGTTTGGCATCCTCATTCAGTCAAAGGCTGTGCAAAAGTTTATGTGTCTAAATAACTCACTGGAGAGGATACACCTAAGACACTTAACCGGGTACATTCAGATGTGTTCATAGAGCAAAAAGCCCACTTTAAAAATTAAGGGTGGGCAACATTTTCAAGATAATTGTCATTTCTGTAGCAAGAAATATATATTAAAATGCACCCTCCTTTAACACATTAGTCAATAGATTTAAATTTTCCACAGTTGTTCTTATCCATGTAACTAAAAAACATTCAGAAACTGTGGAAGAGCTAGAGAACCCTGACTACCTCAGGCCCTGTTCCCCCAGTCCTTTCTAAAAGTCTCCCTCATTTCAACCAAGTTAGACATCTTGACACGCTAACTGTCACCCAATCATTGCCTCATAGAAGTCATGATTTAATATAATGATATTTTTCCTCTACTAATTCTGAGGTTTGGTTCTGTCACCACACTGACAGATCTTCTGGGCGACCTGTTGTGAATGGAACAGAGGATATTCTTGAAAAACATTTGACTAGGCCCTCTTCTCCTGCTGCTGCAAGAGAATGGTTTCTTCCTAAGTCACAAATCTATTCTAAATGTTAATTAAATATTTACAAGGTACTTTAAAATCCTCCCTGAATGCTAATATGAAAATAGCAACCTAAGTTCATTTGAATAAGCAGAAATTTTTGCTCCTGTAAATTAAGGGCCTCCAGCTTCTAAGTTTAATTCAAATAATCCAAGAACTCGGGAAAAAAAAAAAAAGAATTGAGCACCTATCATGTACAAGGTCCTGTGCCAGATATAAAGACAAATGTAAACTTTCTGGGATGAAAAAAATTGTCATAAATGACAACATTTCATATTATTTAATTCACACCATTTCCCTCTGGGCTTAAAGGCTAAATTAGATGCAAAACACTCACCTTTTTAGCATTAAGCTTTTACCTTGCTTCTTAACATACGACACTGTATCTAGTTACATAAAGATGTGGTATTTTCTACATATTAACATATATTTCCACATTTTATTCATTAGGTTTTTGAAAGTATTTTAGCATGAAGGTTCCATTTATTGTATCCCAAAATAAAAATAGCATCAAAGTCTTTCTGCAACTCCCAAAACACAGTTAGGGAATAATGATCATATGCTAAAAAATGTACAATGCAATTTGTGCTGTGCCCCATTTACTACAAAATCACTACGAACAATGCATTTTGTACAGTATATTGCTCCAGGGAAACTGGATCAGCATCAGGAATGAATAAAGAACACTGCATCTGAAATCAGCTAATTCTGCTTCAGTGCTTTTAAAAACTATTTGTTATGATATTGCTTCCTGTCAAGCACATAATGTGATATTTTCCTCAATAAAACTAAACAGTTGCTGTAATTTCAGTTTCCCTCATTTTCCACTTTTTAAGCACTAAATATTTAAACAATGCAGACCTGGAAGTCTCAAGCCAGCTATCTGATCCACACATCTTCTTGCGTAAGGTATAGTTACTACCCATGCTGGGGCCTGTTCTGTCACACAGAAATACATGACGGCAGCTGTTGAGGTCCTTACCTGCCCGCAGGCCAGGCCCATTCCTCTTTCTCCCATGCCATGTGGACACGATAAATTTAACTCCAGGGCATCTGCTCCAGAAGCCTTTACAACAGGGAAGGAAAATGAAAGAAAAGGCAAAGCTTTATTTGTGGCCCAACGTGCTTTCACCATTCATAACTCAACATAGGTCACATTTGTCAAATTTAAACTCTTCTCTTTTCTGCATTATAGCTATCTTGTGAGGTGTAATCTGACTCTTGAATTAGTTTCTGTAACAACAGCAATAATAGCAACAGCAAATACTTTTTAAGTCCTTATAAGAGGACACTCACTGCTCTATGTGCTTTATATTTGGTGTCTCTAATTCTCATAATCCGTGGATTAGCAGGACACCAAATTCACAGACAAGGAAAGTGAAACACAGGGGACTTAATAACAAGCCTGGTGTATTAAGTGACACAGCAGAGATTTTAACTCAGGTCTGTTTGACGTCACATTTATTCTTCCCTACATGGCTTCTATTTTTATAGAAATAAATCCTACTAACTCTGGATACTCGGTCCTGGAAGTAGCAGTGCAAAGAAAAATGCAGTAGACTACCTGGAATACCTACAAGTAAAATTTTAAATGTTTTTAACTGAAAATCAATTGTATTGTATTGAAAATAAGTCCATGATAAAAAACATGAAGTACAGATAGCTTTGTCTTTAATAATTAAATAAGATTCCAATTTAATTCATTAATTCATGAGTATACAAAATGGGTTCTGTGAAAACGAACATAATAGTTCACTCTTAGTGATCTTAGACAATTTGAAGAATCAGAATTCTTGAGAAATCTTCTGTGAAAAATTCTAAGAACAATCAAAACACTTTTTTAAATAATTTAATATGGTAATTTGAGGGGTGAGATAAACAAAATGATTCAAATTTGTATATTATTTTACCTAACTTCTAGAATTTCTCCAACACCACAATTTCTCTGTAAATAAGGTCAACTAGAAGCTTGAGTCAGTTTCCATAACATTATACTATGTCTATCACATCATGTAAAGGCTTTAAAAATAGAGTTCATTAGTTTCTAAGTTTATCACAGACCTAGCTATTTCTTCAAGGGCTCGCTTTTCTTCTTAATCTTTCAAGATTTTAGCCTATTTTTTTCTGCTTTATAAATTGTAAGTAGGACCTCAACAAAATGAAGAATTCTAGTTAGCTATTTCTTGGTCAACTTTCTTAACCATCTTTATTCATGAGTGAGTCTGCTCTTTCTTTCACACATTTGTGAAAGTTCATTTGATCACCTGGCTTGTTTTCTAATACAGTTTCATTATGGCTTCTGATTCCCTAATTCAGTTTTAAAATGTTTCATATTATCTGAAAATCACCATGAATCATGCTATTTTTTTTTTCTTGCTGGGTTGGCTTTGTGAACAAAGCACAGCCTGAATTCTGAGTTCTAATCCTAGGATTGCTAAGGAATTGGGGATACTATAGGAAGTCAGTGAATCTTTTTGCCTTCATCTACTCAAGTATTAACTGTAGATAATAGGACTTATCTCGAAACTATGTCATGTAGGAATTACCAGCTAAATTAAAAGATTGTACGTTACAATTATATATAGTACTGCATTTTTCTTAGTCTTAGTTATTTCAAATATTTCCTTTAGACTTCTTTATTTAGCTGAAATGCAGCAATGAATAACAAATCAGTTCAACAACATTGTGCATTAGATAAACTTTAGGTGATATTTGTATATATTTATATTATATTTATTTCCTGAACTGTTAAGTGCGAGCTAAGGTTACAATTAGACAATAATAACGTAGCTAATAATAACTCAATATTCACTGAGTGCTTACTTGCAATATGCCAGATACTTTACTAGGCTCTTTGTCATGAGATATATCATAATTTTACAAATGATAAAGCAGAGTTTACAAAGAGTTCAAGTGACTTGATTAATATCTCTCATCTTGTAAATGAGAGTATGGTCTTGAAACCAAGTGTTTTGAGTCCAGACAAGAAATCATTAATTCCAAGGCTGGAGTTGATACAGTGTGTTAAGAAGATATAACATTTAAAATCCTTAAAGTTTCTAAACTTTAAAATTAAAGTAAAATTAAAAATTAAAACCTTGTAAAACCACCTATCCAATTGAAAGGCTTTCCAGTGACTAATTAATAAAGACTTCCCCAGTATCACACACACATAAAAACATCAACACACCAAACACATCTGAAAAGGTCTTTGATTATCTCAAAACTGAGATAATCCTGCTCAAGGTGACACCAAGAGTCAGAGAACATTCATTTAGCCGCTGCTTGAATATTCTTGTCACAGAGGATGTACACCCCCTTAAAAGGCAGTTAATTCCATTTCCAAGCAACTATATGCATTCAAAAAGCCTTAATTGCTGAATTAGCATGAAATGTTAAATTAACTGAAACTGGGCATGCATTCTGACTCCTGTTAGTTACAAGCTTTTTAGTTTATTCATTTAGCCCAGAGTTTATTCTACCTAACCTAAATGATTACACAATAAAGTAATCTAGTGAAGGCCATGACATAGAAAATTTGCTGTTCCTAATTTCATACATTATCTGCTTATCCATTTATTTATATGAAGTAGAATATATATGTTAATAGCCTAAACTCTGGAGGCAGATTTCATGGGTTTGAATCTCACATAGTACCTGTGTGGTCTTGGCATATTATTTAACTATCTTTTGCTTCAGTTTCCTCATCTGCTAAAGGTGAAAAACAATGGAAGTAACTCATGGGTTGCTTTTGGAAAATATAAATCAATTTGATAAAAATGAATGACTTAGAACAGTGCCTGGACTATAGTAAATATTATGCAAGTGTAAGCAACTACTGTCTATCTATCTGTTTCTCTGACTATCCATCCATGCACGCGTCCATCCATCCATCCTCCAGGCATCCAATTAGAATCTCCAACTTGCCCATCTCCAGTCTTGACTTGTAAAATGATTTAAACAACTACTTACACTTTGTGAAGAGGAGGAAGAAAAGAAAAAAAAAGATTCTAAAATGTTTTTTACTGTTTATTTGTTTTTGAGAAACACAGAGAGAGAGAGAGAGAGAGCAGGGGAGAGGTAGAGAGAGGTAGACACAGAATCTGAAGCTGACTCCTGGCTCTGAGCTGTCAGCACAGAGCCCAACCCAGGGCTCCAAATGCCCAGTGTTGACTTTTTATATAGCAATAGAGAGTCGAATCATTGAATAGATGAGACTGTGATCTAGTCTCATCTATTCAAAACTGGAGGTACAAGTTCTCCAGGATCCTAAATTACTCTGAAGTGCATTTGTACAAGTGAACACTGAACTGGCTTGGGCCTTACTGGACACTAAGTCAGTGACTATCTCTTGTCTGCAAGCTGGTGTCTACCTTTTCTGACTGCATTCTGTGTGCTAACGGTCACTCTTTAGGGACTTACATCCACCTGCTCCTACATATTTCTATAGTTTACCTCTGCTTTCTGCCTGAGCCTATTTGAGATCTCCTAACTCTAACATCTATTTAATTTCATTACACACTGCTAGCCCAAGTTCAGGTTAAAAAATGATAAGAACCTGGCTTTTCAGTAGTTTGTTTGGATTCCCTGCTAGGAATAGCGTGATCACCTGGTCATGACACTTGAGCCTTTTCCCTGGGCCTTTCTTGGTAGGTGACATCCTGCCAATCGTGGTGAGAACTTTGGTATTCCTTCATCAGGTCCCTGACTTAAAACTTTCTACTTTGTATCTTAATCACCTCAAGTTGATTGGTGCCAAATAAAGTGCCACTCTTCCCATTTATTCTGTAATTGCTTGCTCTTTGTTTGTCACATGCCAGTACGTGAGCTCTGTACCAGTTTTACGTCAATAAATATTTGAGGGATAGCCACAGATGGCCAAAGCCCTGTGCTTGGGATTGGGGATTAAGTGGTGAACCAGCCAGGAGTTTCCACGCCCAGGAGTTTGCTTTGCAATAAGCAGGACAGAGGTTAAAGAGGGAATGACACCATGGTTGATTACCACTGTATTAAATGCCACAAAGGAAAAACACAGCCAGAGTACACCTAGATTTTGGGGAGCCTGAGGCGTAAACAAATCAGGAAAACTTCTTTAAGAAAAAAAAAATAAGAAAAAATTACAAATACAAAACTAGGTATAGGGACTTGGAGGTGAACTTGAGCAAGTAAGAGCCCTGAAGCTTATGTTTCATTGGTTTTATGGTAAATTGGCTTCTGAAGACAAGATCTTAGAAGGAGTAAGACAGAGGGTTTAACCTACCAGTCAGAGGACTCAGAATGGAGAACAAAAGAACATTGTATGAGTAAGAGAGAATGTTCCAGGCCAAGGGAACAGCAAAGGTTCTCAGTTAAGAGTATGTCAGAGGAGTAAAAGGAGGCCACTGGGTGCTGGGATGTGGACACCAAACTGAGGATGACCCTGGGGAAGCAGGCAGGGGTCAGACTATGTAGGACTTATAAGTTAAGGTAAGGATTTTGCATCTTAAGAAAGACAGTGGATGGCCTAAGGTCAAGAAGGGGAGTGGAGTTGTCTCATAAACTTGGATTAGGGTGGCAGCAATGTATATGGAGCCATACTCAACTTACTTGCTGCCTCAGATCTGATGGCTTTACTTGCCACTCAAGCCTTTGCCACTAGCTTGAGAAGGGAACCTCAGTCCCTGCTGCTGTTCTCACAACTCCTACCACTGCCAGCTCTCACAGCTCCCTCAGCATAGGAGCTGGGCTTTGCCAGAGCCACCAATGGACCCATCAAACACAGTCCCAGGAGTGCCCGTGCTGCACCTGACCAAAAGGTTCTGTCTTTTTCCTTCAGTTCTGGGTTTAGATCTCAGAACATCTCAGAAGACACATCAAACAAGAAACAAGAAACGTCTCACAACATGGTGTGGGATTTGGCTTCCTTGTTAGCAGCTGCCCTAAAGGGGCACGTTACACAACCCAGGAGTGCAGAGGAAGGCAGAGCCCTGGGTGTGAAATTTGACCAGTGAGAGAGAGTGGACAGAAAGGAACTAGTAGGTACATCTCTCACCCTTCTTCTCCTCTAAACTGTTGTGAGGCAGGATGACTTCACAGAGCACTTTCCAGCCCACATGACAAAGCAATTAGCCCCATTTCCCTGTGAAGCAGGAGCCAGCTCTGGAATGCACCACACAGGATCTGCTTTCCCTTCTTCCTTTCTCATGTCCCCTTTCCCCCACCCTTCCTGCTCTGGGATTGTATCCTTCACTAAAGCATCTTCATGTTAACCTTGACACAGGCTCTGTTTTCTAAGCTAATACACATTAAGAAAGAAATGGATTCAAGATCTATCAAAATCAGTTCAGGATCTGTTTAAGACCTGATATTGTCAGCTTTCAGTATGGTTCAGTTTGGTGTCTTTCTGATCTTTCTCACTGCGGTGTCTTTCTAGTACCACGGAGGCTATATCTTATTCACCTTTGTTTGGGTTGGCAAGAGACTTTGTACATAGTAGGTATTCCACAGATCTTCCTTTGCATGGAACTGGAATAGGTTATCCATGTCCCAGAAAGGTAGGAAAGCCTATGATCAGATACAGAAAACTTGAGCAGACCCTAACAATGCTACTAATTTGACACCAAGCTGTGAAAACTTTTCTAGAGGCTGCTTCCTTTTTATGGTGCAACAATAAATTGCACCAAAACAGCAAATTCAAACCAGGTTGAAGAATGTGTAAAAGACAACAATAAAAGCATGTGCATTCTTGGGTTAGAGTGAAAAGGAAGGTTGGTTCCGTATGGTTCTATTTCCAGGAAAAAACAAAGCTTTCTAAAAAATATGCACATGTTAGGAGCACATGGATGGTTCAGTCAGTTAAGTGTCTGACTCTTGACTTTGGCTCAGGCCATGACCTCACGGTTTGAGTGATCAAACCCTGCATGGGGTTCTGCACGGACAGCATAGAGCCTGCTTGGGATTCTTTCTTTCCCTCTCTCTACCTTCCCTACACACACGTGCTCACTTTCTCTCTCTCTCAAAATAAATAAATGAAATTAAAAGAATATATTTAAAAAATATGTACGTGGTAGAGGCGCCTGGGTGGCTCAGTTGGTTAAGTGGTCGACTTCAGCTCAGGTCATGACCTTGCGGTTCATAAGTTCGAGCCCTATATTGGTTCTGTGCTGACAGCTCAGAGCCTGGAGGCTGTTTCAGGTTCTATGTCTCCCTGTCTCTCTGAGCCTCCCCCATTCTTTCTCTCTGTCAAAAATAAATAAACATTAAAAATAAAATAAAAAATATGTACATGGTAAAGATGATATACTAGATATGCATTAACTTTTAAAAATACCAGTTAGTTGAATTCAGCATATTTTAAGAATATACCTAGGTATATATATTTTTTTAACCACTCACATGGTCTTAAGTATTTATTTAGAATAGTAAAATACTGGGGCATCTGGGTAGCTCAGTTGGTTAAGCATCCTACTCTTGATCTCAGCTCAGGTCATGATCTCACAGTTTGTGAGCTAAAGCCCGGCCATCAGGCTTTGCACTGACAGCACAGAGCCTGCTTCGGATTCTGTTTCTCCCTCTCTCTATCCCTCCACCACTTGCTCTCTCTGTCTCTCTCTCTTAAAATAAATAAATAAACTTAAAAAATATAGAATAAAAAAACTCGGTAGTCTCTTGTGAAACAAATAATAAATGGTCCTTCCTTGTGCAAATTTTCATTCTGATACAGTTTCTCAGTCTTTACTTTTTCATGTTCTTGTACAACTTGATCTGTCCTGCTGTTACACATGTGTCATTTCTGTTTTCAGATATAACAGTAAAGAGCTCATAACAGACTTCCTCAGTTCCCTATTGCGTAATTCAAAAATTAATCTACTATAAGGAGAGGAACTTCATGAATTTAAAGTATATTCATCATCACATTAAGTCATTTGCTGAACTTAAAACTCGTGCTAGAACAGCTGGTGTGGTATCTCTGATTTCTTACCACCCATTATCACCACCCCTAAAGAAATGTACATTGTAAGCAGTACAGTAAGTTTGGCTTGGATGGGTTTTTTTCTTGTTTGTTTGTTTGTTTTGTTTTTGCTGTTGTTGGGTTGTTTGAAATGTGGGCTCTTCCACTGTAAAAAAAAAAAATCTATTTTAATCTCTATTGAAGCATGCATTCATAAAGACAAAACTGACTCTATAAAGCATTATTGGGTACCTATCATATGAGCTATGATGCATCATGCTGCCTAACGCAGCCCTTCAGGGGGATGTTCCCTCCAGGGGACAGTGCCTTCCTGTCATATGCTCTGGGATGGTCCATATTTTAAGATTGCAGAAAAGATTTTTTTCAAAAAATTGACAGCATCTGTAGATTGGACCTTCTTGATATGTATGTAGATGGTTTATCTGTGAGGAGATTCTACAGACTGGTTTGACTGAAAGGAAAGCATAACTTTATCCTTTAAAATTTTTTTTCCCTTCGTTTTATCCTTCCTTCTTGTGCTTTGTTTTTGCTCTTCTTCTTCTTTTTTTTGCTATGAGTATTTAGAAAATGATATTAAATAAAACTGCAATTAGAGAATATGAAAAATATCTTTAACTTGGTTGGTATGTTACTAAGAGAAAGTCTTTTGACTTTTTAAAAGTAAAATTTGCATATTTACAAGTTAATGCTTATTACTGAAGAAAATATTTATTTTAAAGTACTTTATTCTACAGAAAGGCAGAGAAGCAAGCAGCGTGATAAAGCCATTCATCATAGTCAGCTTAAAATTGGCAAAGCTCATGCCAAGCACAGGTTCTGTGGAAGATTTCATGGTCAATTAGGTAAATACACGTATAAAGTGGACCCAGCACTAAAGATCACGAAGCCAATTACTGATCATGTTTAATTTCACCCCCTTAAGTCCCAGAAGTAATTTTTCCCTCGCAGGTTTAAGATATCCAAATAAAATGTACAATTTTCAAACATGATAGAAGGCTTTATAATATTTTATAATGTAGAGTCATTAGTATATAAGCACAGTTAGATTTAGTCTTCTATATTTCTGAGAGATTTTCAAGAAATCCCAGCTGAAGCTGTCTAGATTTGTTTTCATGACAGCATGATGAACATAAGTATACAATTTTAAGTATGTATTTTTCTATTTGAAATACAAATTTGAGGCACATGGTTAGTTGTTTGCATTTGTGCAAGATTCAATTTATATTATAGAAAACGTGCTGACTACTGTTCCATTCAGGAGCATTCTGTCCTACCATTTTATGCACGTCTGTTTTCAAACTAGAATAGTATTAAATGAACCTTTTATATTTTAAATATTCAAGAGTTTTATATTCAAAATTTCTTCTTGCTGTCAAACTAGTTTGCCTAAAGGCAAGGTAAGATCCTGTTACACTCTCAAAGGTAGAATTAAATTTTATCATGGAATCCATCATAATATACAGTTTGCTTAATATGCAAATAAAGAGTATATGGATTCAAAGAATAAAGGGTTTTTAGGTAGTGTGTGAAATCCAAGGGACCACTTTTATAGAATAGATTCCTTTTAAATTTATATTTCCATCATTTTAATGAAAACACAGGGTAAACAAATTATAATAGAAATGTTTTAAGTTACCATTTTCCATTCAATTTTACTTCTACTGTGTTATTTTTCATGGCAGCTCTTTATTTAAAACTAATAAAAATGGAAGAGGAGAAATAAAATAAATATATACTAAAGAAATCATTACCTCAGCCATTTTGGAGAGTTCCATCCAGTCATTTTTGCTGTAACTGCACATGATGCTAGCAATCACAATCTTTAAGAAGAAAAGAAGGAAAGAATGGTTATGCTTTTGTACACAAGGGTACATTGATATTTACATATATATGTTTATAATGGTAAACTATATTATCAAAATGAGTTTTTGATCCACTGAAAGACAAATTATTAAAAAAACCCAGCAGAGTATTATGGTGAGGCAAAGGATGAGATTCTTGGCTTTGGACTTGTGTTAGAGACTGTTTACTACGTCTGAATTCTTATGTAAGTTACTTAACTTCTCTGGTCCTGCACATTCTCAGTTTTCAAATGGAGAGAACAATGTGGACTTTGCCAACCTCAGAAAGTAAGACTTACATAAATTTGTGCACGTGAGAGGGTTGTGTATATTACGCAATGACATAGAAATGTTTATTAATATAAATTCTGCTATAGCTTAAAGTTTCAAGAGATGGAAAAGAAATAAATTAGTGTTTTCTTCAGTCATATCTTATTATAGCATGGATAATAATACCTTACATATTCACAATGCACTATAGCTTTAAACTTTGTTAAATGCTGATTATTTGACTATAGTCTTAGTGTAGCCCTATAATAGAGGCTATATAGAGTAGTAGCTACTACTACCTGCTCTGAAGCCAGAATATCCGCATTAGAATCTGACTCTACCACTTACTGTGTGGCCTCGGGCATGTTATTTAGTTTCTTTATTGGTTTAACATGGATAATAGTAATACTTAGAAAAGTAATAATGGAAATTGCTAAAACTTATATAACTCTCATGATGTGCTAGGTACTGTTTAAATGGTTTTTACTTCATTCACTTAATTGTTCCCAACTCTATTTACCCCATTTTACAGAAGATGCTGAGAAGCTGAGATGTACAAGTTACATAGTTAGACTCAGACCCAGGCAGTTTGACTAAGAATCTGTGGTTTTAACCACTAGATTTTGCTGGCCCAAATTAAGCATTCAATACATGTCATTATTTTTTTTTATTATTATTAACATTTAAAGACTGAGATTGAGCCACAAAGACTTTGTGCCAAGACTAAAGTTGCAGAGTCTAGTGGAAGAGTCCACTAAAAGTCACTATGCTCTCACCACACTCAGCTCTCTTAAATATGTCTAGAAAACAGAACAAAACAAAACAAATATATGCTGTAAAAGTCAGATGAATGCTTTCAACATCGAGAGAAACCGAAAGTAAGTTGGGATCAGAAACCATGAAAACCATGGAGACAACAAGCCTGTCTATAACGCTGGGTTAATTTTTTTCTCTCCTGATAGACTATAATCTCTATGGGAGCTGGGACTGCTCTGTATCATTCATCATTTTACCTGCAACACTCAGCATGGTGCTTGGCACACAATAAGACAACAAGGCTGGGTGAATAAATGAATGAGGTCACCAAAGGTTTAGGAGCAGGGAGTTGCTTTATCAGCTCATCCTTGTTTTAATTATTATTAATTTTTTAGATGTTTGTTTATTTATTTTGAGAGAGAAAACAGCTTGAGCAGAGGAGGGACAGAGTGAGAGAGACACACACACAGAATCTGAAGCAGGCTCCAAGCTGTCAACACAGATCCCAACACGGAGCTCAAACCCATGAACTATGAGATCATGACCTGAACTGAAGTTGGATGGTTAACCAACTAGCCACCCATGTGCCCCTATCAGATCATCCTTTTAAGATCAAGCAGAAATGAATAGCTTGAGTCAGAGAAGGGAAAAAATAAACAACTGATGAAAAGTGTTGACAAATAATTATCACAAGTCAGAGTGAAGAGTGAGCAAGGCTGATCTGGGTGTTGGTTTTGGTGATAGAAAAAAAAGGGTCAGATGTTAAAATACACAGAACTTCTGAACTAAACAGAGCAATTGAGAAAGAGGGATCAGAAGATCTGAGAGTCTGAATCTGAGTGACTGAGAAAATCTCAGAACGTTAGTCAGATAAAGGTAGGACAATGATGAGAAATAAGGACACCAGGTTCAGACAGATTCCTCCTAAGAGAAAGAATGAAATGAAGAAAAGTAAATGATAAACAGAGGAGAAAAATTAAGAATGACTAATTATTTTGGGGTAAGTTCAGGATTCAACATGTGTCCAGTGAGAATGCAGCTTTTAAGAATCTGGAGAAACAAATGTAAGAATGATGCATGGCCTTTTCTCTAATGGCTAAAAGAAAGGGAAAAGTCAAACTCCATGCTTGCCCATTTGCTAGCTAAAAAAGGGTCACCAGCATAACTTATGAACATTTAGTAAGAGATGTTCTTTCTGCCCTTTCCATGTGATCTAAGATCTCATGGATATTCTGCCTCACTTCTAGTTTGAAAACTAACCAGTAAGAAATACTACAGTGTACACCTGATCTTCTACCAGACTGATACCTACTGGTGAGTATCCCCTGCATGAAAAAAAAGGGAGCCCATCTGAAAGGAAAATCAAATGGGGGCAGTTCAGACAGAGTCCTATTGTCCTCATTGGCTTCAAGGTCAAATGAAAAAAAACCCCAAATTTTAAAAACAAAACAGTTAATAAAAAGTGATCAGAAATGGGCAGAGGCCCCAGGCTTGTTGCTAAAACTGTAAAGGCAGGGTTAGATCCAAAGATTCAAAACGAAAACCAGATTTTCGCATTACATACGAGTGCTTCTATGTTGAAAGTAATAAACAGTATACTAAAGTTTTTAGGCAGTTTTATTATTTAAATCAAGACATGACAAAAAACAAAAACAAAAACAAACATGCCTCCAAATATAACAACATAATCCTCAAGTTCACATTCCTATTGAAATATGAAGTGGGTGCTAAATCAGTACGATGTCCTCTTCTCCCCTGGCCCTCCTAGGCTGCTGTGGAGGAAAACAGGGAAGGTTCTTGTCGTGGGCAGGACCCAGCGAGGCAGATAGGCTGACCAAAGGAATCCGCTGCCAGGGAAATAATGTTTTTAGCACTGACTAGTCAATGACTCGTAAATAACCATGTTTGCTAGCACTGACTAGTATATATGAAATATGGTCTCAACTAGTGTCTAACCTGGTTCCACTTTACTAAACGGCCACTTTAATTTTGACAAAGCTGTTATTGCTTCAAATATATATTGATTGTGCTGGGGTTGGTTAAAGTCATCATTTGCTTTATGGGTCCTGAGGATCATGGGAAGCCACAGTTGGGCTTGATGGAGAGAAATAAATATTACCCGGAGAATTGTCCTAAGCATCAAGAGCACTGGTGCCACCAAATGCCTGGGGATGTAGTGACTGGGCATGATTTGGCATGGGCTGTCATTGGGGAAGAGTGACCACAGGTGGGAGAGAAAGATTATGTTAAGCAGAGGTAGATTGTTTGTGTGTGTGCTCTAAGCAGTCAAGTACTACCTTGTTCTTCTTTCCTCATCTTCTGAAACAGGCTCTATGTTCTTGCTCAAAAAACATGGAGAAAGCATCTCCAACAGGACTGATTATAGTGATCTGCCACTCTACTCCCAAGGAAGTCCTGCACTGGAGCTGGGAAGGAAAACAATTCTTTTTCTCACTGGTCCCTAAACTAGAATGAAGTGTGTTCAGAGCTGCTGGTGATGATCGATCAACTGACTCTTCACTTAACCAATCCTGCCACCCCCACCCAAAGCTAGTTACACTAGGGAAAAATAAAGCAGAAACAGGAAAGTAAAGAATGTGTCATGGTAAGAAAACTATGCTACAGCGACTTTTAAGCCAGGTGTACCACTAACATATCTGTATGCATTAACTAATAGCACTTTGTCTTAAGAAAATTCAACTTCTATTCTAGTTTCTTTCACTTACAGTTTTGACAATTATTACATGTAAAACTAAAATTGGCACTACTGAAATAACTTCGTAAACATTTTTTAACAGTCAAGTAAATTTACGGGAAAAATAATATGCATTATTTTTTTAATGTCAAATTGTCTTCATAGTCTAAATATTCTTAATCTAAAACCAAGTGATGTTTTGAAAAAATATATATTGACATCCTATTTCAGGAGAATAAAAAGATCATTTTATTCTTTATTAAAAGACATTAGGATTTTTCAAAAAGTCAGCCTAAAAGATATTAACATTAAAATGACAGTGGGCATAATTTAATCTTTCTCTGATGGTTAGAAAGCCTTTCAGTGTTTTAATGTGCCTGGTTTTTAGGCAAGCAAGAAAGGACAGGGTTTTGGTTTTTTCCTATGAAAAAAGAGAATTGATGGATATTTTATACTGTGAAACATCATGCTATATTACTAGAAATAAATATTCAGTAAAACATTTTCTTAAAGTCAGGGTAACTTTTGCCTATATTTCACTTAATTATGCCATTTCTAGTGCTCCTTTTTATAACTCATATTTTAAAAAATATTGGATTAGTTTATACATAGCCAAATTTATACATAGACAAATGCTATGTAGTGTGTGAACTACAACCCACATTTTATGATACACAGTCTAGTGGGAAAGTCAAATAATATCAGTCAATTAATAAGCAAATTGAGAATGTACTGTGTGGTAGCCACCAAATGACATACAAAGGAATTTAAGACGTGACTTAGAGTCTTTTCTATTGAACACTCAATCAATATTTATTTTTCTTTAAGTTTGTTTATTCATTGAGAGAGAGAAGGAGAGAGAAAATTGGGGGGGGGGCAGAGAGAGAGGGAGAGAAAGAGAATCCCAAGCTTGCTCCACACTCTTACTGGAAAGCCCAATGCAGGGGGCTCACAAACCATGAGATCATGACCTGAAGCAAAGTCAGATGCCTAACTGACTGAGCCACCTAGGCACCCCAACTGATATTTTTTGAGCACATACTATGTACCAGTAACTGTTCTAACTCAGAAGTGATTTAAAAAATGAAAGAAGTTCTTGCCTTCCTGTAGCTTGCATTTTAGGGAGAGAAAATCAGAACAAATTAAAAATTTATTAGGACTATTTCCACATCAAGATTATTGTTAGAAAGGCATAACAGAGGACGGTAATGGAGAATCACTGGGGTACACAGTGCCTCCATCAGATGATGGTCAGTAAAAGGCTGTGTGAATTGAGACATGATAGATAAGAAGGTCCCTTACACTGAAGAATGGGATGGGGAACTGGGTGACAACTGGCATTCTAAGTAGAGGAAAGTACATGTGCAAAGACACTGAGGTGGGAATGAACATGGCATATTTAAGAAAAAGAGAAGGCTGTGCGGGTGGAGTTTCATGATAGGGCAAGAAGAATATAAGAGGAAATGAGAGAAGCAGGCAGTGGTCATATCTCCATAAGCTGAACCCTGTGGGAGTTGGGTTTTGTTATAGGTGCAATGGAGACTAGTGAAAGGTTTAAAGGACGGTGATAAAATAATCTGATCTACATTTTCAAAAAATATGTTTCATTAATTTATAGGGAAGGGAATGAAATGTTTTAGGATGAAAGCAGAGTCCAGTAAGGTTGAAATAATGCGGCTTGCATATTATCCTTTGGGATGTAGTGAAGTGGACAGTTCTGAACTACAACCAACAAGACTGTTGGGTGGTTAGATTTAGGAGATGAGAGAAAAGGAGAGATTGAGGATGATCCCTAGATTATTGGCTTGAGCTACTGAGTGGAATGTAGACAGTTTACTGAGATGGAAAAAGGCCTAGTAAAATAACTAGTGGGGGAGTACTAGGAGGTTCAGTTTTAATAACTTACACATAAAATGTCTAGTAAGCATCCCATTAATGAGGACATAGACTGTGTCACTGTATACATGAGTCTAGAATTCACTAAAGAAGTTAGGGATGAAGTTGTACATATTAGGAATGTTGACATATAACAGTATCTGTTACATATAACAGTCATATAATGTTGACATATAAAAGTTGACATATAAAGCTACTTGGTTATGTGACTTCAAAGGGAAGAGAATAAAATACAGAAAAAGGAAGGGCCTGGGATGCCATCTAAGAATGTGAGTTCACAAATGCCAAGACAGGGAAGCGTTCCAGAAAGTAAAGAGCAATCCACTCTGGTGAATACATCTAAGGGTTTGTATAAGAGAATACAGAATTGTCCATGAGGTTAGGCAATACAAAAACCATACGTAACCTTCACAAAAAAATGGTTTCAGTGAAGCAGTGGGGACAGTCGTCACACTGGAAAAATCTGAGTGAATAGAATATAAAGAAGTGGAGAGAAGTGATACACAAATCTCTCCCAAGGGTTCGGTGGGCTAGCTAAAGATAGATGAGACAGCACATGAATGATCATGGAAGATCTAGTGAGAGATGTTTTTTCTTCATGGGCCATATTTGAGTATGTTTTTATGCTGGTGGAAATAAACTGGAAAGGAGGAAAAAGCTGTTGAGAAGGCAAGAGGTGATGATGAATTCTTCACATAAGTAGAAGTAGTCTTTGATAGGAGTAGAGGCACTGTTTCCAGTTTAATGGGGTGGAAGAGAAGAGTAGCGAGAGAAACAATAGGTATAATGCAATTGCATTTACAGACTTGGTGTGGAAAAGGTGAAATTATCCTTTCTGGTATGCACATTTTCTTAAGTAGTAGATGAGGTCTTCTGACAGGAAACAGAATGAGGGACAGAGGTTTAGAAATATGAGGGAAAGGGGCACCTGGTTGGCTCAGTTGTTAAGTGTCCAACTTTGGCTCATGGTTCGTGAATTCAAGCCCTGGGTAAGGCTCTGTGCTGACAGAGCTCATTCCACACAAAACAACAAAACAAAACAAAATGAAACAAAACGTTAAATGACTTCTGTCATCCTTCCTAACTTTTAAATGAAAGATTCACAATTCATGATTAAATTATGTTTTAAAATTATATTTCCTTTATGGAAAAAACAAGAATGATTTTATTTAGCAATTTTTATTCAAACTGAATCACCATAAAGTTTGTACATCAGAAATTAAGGTGAAGAAAAACAAAACATCTAATTGGTTACAAGCTGGCTATCTTCCCAAATTCCTTTTAACTTGATGTATATGCTCAAAACATAGGTCGGCAACACTGTTTTTGGTATTCTATAACTATGCTATGAACTACATTGGAAACTCAGTCAACAATCCAGCTGCATGACAACTTAAATTTTTTAGTAGGGAAAAACTGAAAAGTGACAAAGGTGAAAAACTGTAAATTACAAGTAGCTGACTTGGGTTTTGTCAAACAATTTAACAAAATTATCCCTAACACTACAGGGATTATATCAAGGAGGAAAAATAATGGGACAGTTGTGATTTTCAAAGACACTTAAAGTAAGAAAATGTGTTTATTAAATATTAATTAACTGTACAACATTCAAATTTTAAATGCTCTTTATACTGCAGTACAAATATAGAGGAAGTGAGATTGGTACAATTTTCCTGAAATGTACACATTGAGAGTAGAACATTAAAAGTGAAGCTTTTCTCACATTTTAGATGGGCCTTGCTTACTTGATGTTTGCAGATGAAAATTATATTCTTAAAGTTGTCTTTTTATATTGTTTAAAAATGCATCATTTTCTTTGTTTATTTTGGGACTAACAAATGTGCTGTTTACACAACTATTCCTAACACAGAAATGTCATATTGCAAGTTAAACAATATGCACATAGTTTCCATAGAAAATCAGATGTTTTCCACTAAAACAGGAAAAACAACAACACTGCATACTATTCAGAAACTATAGTAAAGGCTGCTGTTTTCTCTCCTTTTGATCACTTCTTTAAATATTTTATGTAGTTTCTGTCCCTACTTTGTCTAAGAAGTTATCTCCCCAAGGTCATCAGTGACCTTGGCAAATATATTAGATACTTTACAGCCCGAATTGTTCCTGGAACTCTCTTCAGCACTTCAGTACAGTTCAGACACTGAACTGTCTCCAGCTTACTGAAACCCTCTTCCATATGAGCTTCAGAGGTACCTCCTTTCCTTACTTTTATTTTTGTCGTTCCTTCTCAGGCTCTTCTATCTCTGGCCACTTTTTACACGTTGATGTCCCCAGGGTCTACTCCTGGTCCTCTTCGTATTGCTTCATACACATTTCTTTGGATAGCACATTCACAACAATTTCAGATCATATCTGTATGTAGAAAATTATAAAGTGTACACCTCCAACCTATGCCTTTCTCCCAAGTTCAAGAACAATATATCCAACTACCTTCTAACCCCCAGATTCAATTTACCCAAAACCAAACTCTGTTCTGAATTTGGTCATTTCATGTTAAATATACTCCACCCTTTCATCCCAAGTGAGAAAACTAGATTTCCTCTCATCACCTACACCCGGTTATTCACCAAGTACTCTCTAGTCCACTGGTTCTTAGACTTGGCTAAATATTGAAATCCCCTCCAGAGTAAGGAAAAAAACAATAACCTTAAGGATTCTAGGATTTGTATGTAGTTAGGCCCAGGCATCAGGGTTTTTCAAAGATCTCCAGGTATTTCTAATGCACAGGAAAGTTTGAGAAGCACTGCTCTAGTTTACTTACTAATGATCCCTTGTAAGTATTCCTGATTCTTCATCATGACTGTTTTAGTTAAGATCCTTACCACTGTTACCTGGATTACTGAAGTAGCTTTCTTATTAGTCTCCCTCTCTCTCTTTCCAGCCTATGCCATCTGGCAGATCCTTCTAAAGAAACAAAACTGATGATACCACACTTCTTTTTCAAATCCAACTTCAGGATAAAATCCAATTCTGTAATAAGCTGTACAAGATCACAATGCTACTTTTGCTCCAACCACATTGAATTACTTCCTGAATGTAAGATGTATTCTGCATTCTCCTGACCATATGTCTATTCCTTTTGTCTGAATGAATAAGGAATGGTCCCTGTGCTCTAGGAGCATATGGTATAATAAAGCAGAGATATGTAAATTGATAGAAAAATAATTACAGCGTATGAACGAGGATATAATGACAGAAGAAAGGAAAGGGTGATTATTTGTACCTGTGTGAAACAGGGAAGATATCCTAGAAAAGCAACTCCTACTAGACTCTGAAATCATCCATGGATGTTTATTAGACACTGATTAGAAATAAAAGAGGCAAGAGTACTCCAGGTGGAGTGAACAGCAGAAGCAAAGGCATGGATGCTGTGTTTAAGAAATATGCTGTTTAAGGAATCTCAAGTAGTTCAATTTAGTGTTGAGAGAAATGAATGGGTATACTTCATGGGCAATGGAGCTGGGTGCATTGGTAGAAACCAGTTTTACCCATGCAAGGGTCTGAAACTATGGTCCCTAACCAGTTGGGCATTTGGATTTGAATTTTAGATTATTCTATCCAGTAACTTTCTGTTCCTCATTTGGACATTACCTTCTCTACGAAGCCTTCCCTGTGTATTCTTCCCCTCCTTGACTGGGTCAGGCAACCCTCTTTGGAGATCCCATGACATCCTTTGCATTTCTCTGTTATTATATTGTACTAAGTTGTCATTTGTGTGTTTTTCAAAAGATAACTGAAGTTTCTGGGGATAGGGCTTTTTTTTTTTCATAACTGTATTTCCAGCACATAATATTATACCTTATACATAACTGGGATTCAATAAATATTAGCTTCAAAGGAATGATGGAATAGGTAGCTAATAAAAGGAATTCCCAGTAATGTACATTTTTATCACTAATCCCAATATGTAAATGTTAGCAAATTTCTATTCTATAGAGAGAATTAGAAAGACAGATAGGTGGTATCAGGTAAGAGGTTCAAAAACCTCTCAGAATTTATAAAGTATATTTCATATCAAAGAATAGTAATCCATTATATTTATTTATATATTTAAACTTACTTCACATTGTCACATACACTATCTCATTTATTCCCCCTAATAATTATGAATTTTGAAAACTTTATACTGAGAATAATGAGAGCAGATCATTTTTTTTACCAGGGTCAAGTTAATCAATAGCAGAAGCAAGGATTAAGTTCAGGTCTTTTGCCTCCAAGTTCCTCTCTACTACATTAAGAGTTACCATATTGATTTCCTATCCTTTCAATTTACATTAGAGATTTCAGCTGATTTTGCATCCTCAACCCTCTTGTGGTAGAGTATTCGAAAAAACAAAAAGAAGTGTTCTTCTCCCTGTATTCATGCCCCTTTGCAATGTACTGTGCAGCTACTCCCATCTTATGGGGAATTTATTTACCCGTTACTGGAATACGGACTGACTTTGTGACTTGTTTTGATCAACAGAACATGGCAGAAGTGATGTTGTGCCAGTATCAGACCAAAGCTTGTGAAGAGGCCTTTTTTGCCTACTCTGTTGAACTCCTGCCTGGCCAGGTGATCAAGCTGGCATAGCCTTCTGCAGGATCAGAGCACATGAGACAAGGATGAGCCATCTAACTGAGAGCATCTGAGACCAGCCAGCTCCAGCCTACCTGGAAATTGACTATAGATAAAGTGAGATGAGCTGAGACAAGAAGAGCCATCCAGCTTAGCACAGCCCAACTTGCTAACATGCAGAATTCTGAACTAAATTAATAGTTGTTCTAATCCACTAAATTTGGGGTGAAGCACATGCTGTGTACTTGTGTGTGCCAAATACTGGGTTAAGTATTTCACGTGTATATCTCTAATCCTTAGGACAACATAACAAAATAGAAATTATCAGCCCCATTTCACAGATAGGGGAAAAAAATTTACTTCAAGAAGTTAAATAACTATTCATGTTTCTCAGCTAAGAGTAAATACAAATCTTGAATTGTCTGGCTATGATATTTTTTCTCTGAATCCTTTTTCTGTGCTCCTTAATCATACATTTATAGAAAGCCTTGTGGGTTTATTCCTACACATGGCAGATTTTATTCAATGCATGGCAATTTTTATTACTTTCATTCTCAGAGGCTAACCTCATTTTGATGTTCTTGGCCAATAGGTTATTTTACTGCAACTCCAAAACTACCATCTAAGCTAGACAGGAAGATAGAACTGCCTAGGAAATCAAAAAGTCAGAGAGAAGACCAAGTGAGCAAGACCTAATGAGTGTTTCACTGTTCCTACCACTTAAACATAGTAAGGAATAGAGATAGGGTAGTACCAGCTCTTTAAAACCTGGCCCTAAATCCACTGCTATCCTGCATTTTGACACACCATAACAAACCCCCTATCTATACTGCCCACCAGATATCCTTTTAGATTTCCATTCTTTTTCCTATGTTGGTCTCTCTTCTTAACAGTACCACCCTATTCCTATGACAGTATATCTCCTATTCATTCTTTAAAGTCTAACTCAGAGCTCATTCCTACTATACCACCTTCAATAATCTCAGGATAAGATCACTGTTTTCATTGGGTATTAGGGTGTGGTGTACCTACTTCTATCTCTGTTTCTGTCACAATGCATCACAGGTGTGTTTTTATTTATAATAGCCACTGGCTTCTCTTACTCCATTCAGTGGGAAAATATAATTTTTATTCACCTTTGTTTTCCCTTTTGAAAATTTATTTATTGATTTTGAGAGAGAGGGGAGGGGCAGAAAGAGAGGGAGAGAGAGGATCCCAAGCAGGCTCTGTCTGCACTCTCAAGTACAGAGTCCAAACCAGGGCTCAAACCCACTAACCATGAGATCATGACCTGAGCCAAAATCAAGAGTAGGATGTGTAATCAACTGAGCCACCCAGGTGCCCCTCATCTTTGTTTTCTTATCATTTGGTTCAGCATTGCATAGCACTTAATGCACTTTATTTATTTATTTAAAAGAAATTTTCTTTATAAATAAAAACAGTCAGACGCCCAACTGACTGAGCCACCCAGGCACCCCTCACTTAACGCACCTAAAGTAAATATCTATAGAACGAAGGATGGTCTCATTATTATTATTAATTTTTAAAAATTTTCTGGGTCAGGGGCCCTGGGTAGCTCAGTCAGTTAAGCATCTAATTTTGGTTCAGGTCATGATCTTGTGGTTCATGGGTTTGAGCCCTGCATCAGGCTCTGTGATGATAGATAAGAGCCTGGAGCCTGCTTCAGAGTCTGTGTCTCCCTCTCTCTCCACCCCACCCCTGCTGATGCTCTGTCTTTCTCTGCCTCTCAAAAATAAATAAATGTTTAAAAAACTAAAAAAATATTTCTGGCTCATCCCTATAAAGATTATTGCACTTACTGTAATCATGGAGAAAAAGCACATATATGAATGAAATTACCATGACTACCATGTATTTTTATAACTATAAGCCATTTATTGTCATCATAGCATGACTTTGGCACTGACTTTAAGATGATTAACTGGATTTAAGTTATTCTATCACTGTTGATCCTTCACTGAGGTTGCAGTAAGTCAACTGAAACCATGAGATTTGAATTCACTGTACCCAAAAAAAAAAGGCATGTTTCTTACACAAAACCTGTGTATGAGATTTGATTTCACTTTTACTTAAAGGTCATGATACATTGCCTGTTTTAATGTGGTTCATTCTGGAATACCGCCTTTCAAAGGCACGTAAAAGAGCTGATTTGAAACATTTTATAAAGCATCTATATTCCAATTTTAAACATTTTCTATTTAGAGGCTATAACAAATATGCACTTAATTAACTGCTTTTATAAATTAAGAAGACTAATAATACAGTGCTAATATGTGATATAGAAATTTGAAAAAAAAGGAGGTTAAAAAGAAAGTAATGAAAACTCTCAGGATAATTACATGGAATGATGCACTGCATTAAATAGTTTGGGCACCCCTTCCAGTACGATACATATAGCACATGGGTGTTGTAAAGATTATTGAAACATTTTCTGTAAAGACTTTAAATTCCCAAATGAAAATTTTATGTAAATACTAAGTGTTATTGTAATTATTTTATGAGATGTAGCTCTTTTGCTCTCATTAACTATGATTGCATGTTTAATGCACATTCAATTAGATAATTCTGTTGTGTGAGTTAGTGGTATTGTGTCTTAAGTACTGGATGGTAAGCTTCTGGAGGACATAGGCTGTGTCTTCTGTCTCAGCATATATCCCTGTGGGGTGGGATTGCCTGTTGTGTTTACCAAAGTACTTGACACATGTCCGGGGCTCACTAAATAACTGAATAAGAAATATGTAAGTGTTGATGTGCAATATATGCTAAATGCAATGCTTTTAAGAAGTCAAGGACTTCTAAAAACACACAACTTACTCTTTTCCAAATACATGTTACTTCACAGAAATTCTATAGGCTGGCTTAAATTCAACTCACCATAGGACATGCTGCATAGTGTTGGAAGACTGTGTCCTGGCTGCGTCCTCAACATTGCACATTCTTTCCCAGGCATCCCCGGGCACTTTCCCATGCTTCCTTGCAGTTTCTGCTAAATGTCGTTGCCTCAGTGACAGTCTATTTAAGATTCCAAACCACCCCCTTCCAGCCCTACTTTCTTTTCCATGGAACTTTTTATTATATCATTTTCTTATTTACTATATTTAATGCCTTTTCCCCCCTCTGCTGGAATGTAAACTCCACCAGGGTAAGAATTGTTATTTTGGACACAAAACAGTGCTGGGAGGAGATGTGTATAGGAGATGCCCCATACATGTGAAGTGAATGATCAAATACCAACATATTATTTGTCTTTCTGCATGAACTACCTGATCTATAAAATGGGAATGATTTGGTTTGCCACACTTATTCCATAGTGATTATTTGAGAATTACATGGTATTATGTATCTGACATTACTTTTCAATGAAATTCAATGATAATTTTTATGACTAAGAGAATAATGTCATATTCAGATTTGCCATTTTCCACAATTTAGAGTGCAAACAATGACATTTTGAAATGGTGCAATACTTTGGTTTTAAGTATCCACAGATAAGACTTTAAAAATATGTCATTGGAAAGGGTAGAAAGCATTATCTTTATATGTTCCTTTGATCTTTCTATAGTGTCACATTGTGGGCATTTTATATTTGTAAATTAATGTATTTTTTTAAAAAAAGAGTGGATCCACAGAATAAAATTTCATGGATAGATTCACATTATTTAATAACTATTTGTAGATTTCACTAACATGGCAGGAAATTCACTCATGTCTATGATACCTTTTTATTAAATTATGTTTCTTAGCTCACAATGCTTTATTAGAATTGAGATTAAAATGTTTTCCCTGTTTACCCAGAAAAAATTCTAAGAAGTGTGAACCCAAACAGGTGTATTTCCCTGATTTGACAGACCCAAAGAGAGCCACTATTCTAAAGAGATGCCACGTGAAGGACTGAGTCACATACTAGGACCAGCTGCAATGCTGGGTGAACAAGGACTGGGGAATGGGGTGGGAGTTAGGTATCATACCCTTTACCTGAGAGGCCTAAAGGCATGCATTCTCAACTGCAAACCTTTAAGCTTTTCTTACAGCCAATGTTATGCATGAGACCTAAGTATTTCCATTTCACCTGTCTCTCTCTTATGCATTTCTGTAAATACTCATCACCTTTCTCCCCCTGAGCCCACCTCCTTCAGCAGAGAAGGACTGAGGGAACTAACAATCCTGTGTACTCTTCTTACACAAATGATCCCATTTTCACTTTTTTTTCTGCTCTTCTTCTTCCACTTCAACCTGTCCCGTCACCACTAATTCCTTCATCTCCATCTGACCTTTCCATACAGGGAGCAGAGTATGGACTCATGTGCTTCCACCTCCTACATTTTCAGCTGCCACATCTGCCAACAATGGGCATCTTGGTAAACAGCAATAGAAACAAAACCTCAAACATGTTTTGCTTTTCAGGATAATGATTGCTGATACTCAATTAATAAAACATTCATTGTATCACTGAATATCGATAAATTATTCCCTTGCCTTAATGTGCTGTTGACACTTAAGAATCAGCCAAAGATGTTTCACACACTTTGTAAATATCTTAAGATTTCATCTATATTCCATATTTCAGTTCAAAATGTTCCTTCCCAGAAGCTTGGCATACTGATTTACAATAAAAATAATGACAGGACCTTTTTCAAAGTGATTGGAATCTTTCTGGTATAAACTTTATACAGCATAATGAATGGGTTGGCATTTGGTCCTTATTTGCATACTATAAAAATAAAACAGAATGTACAACAAAGTCCCTGTTAAATTCACATTACCTGTTAAATGAAGATACTCAAAAGGCATCGTAATCTAATTAAAATCAAGAAATGGTATTCAAGCCTACTTATATACTTCTAAAATAACACATATGCACTAATATTTGCAATGCATGCTAAGGGTATACACCTCATTAATCACATTGGAAAAAAAATTCCCGAATTTCTTTGCTCTAATTAGTCATTTCATAAATTTTTTTCTAATACTAATATTAGCTATTTCAAATGCTGGGCTAAAGTCACTTTCCTCTATAGTCAATGCATTAGCAATTCTAATGCAAAGCAAATTCTGAAGGATCTTTGCAGAGTTTAAAATATGATGTTTTTCACAATAATATATTGAAAATTTAAAAATGAGAAAGTTCTTTTTCTTTTAAATGTTCCTTTTTCTCATTGTTCATACTTTTCAGCTTGCTCATGAATGCACAGATGTTGATATCAATGCTGCTTTTAAGGAACAACAATGAGGTGTTTGTTTTGTAATCTTTTCCTCCTGTCTCCCACATATAATTACATGATCTCTGAAACTTTCAAAACACATAGGAGAAAAGTAGCCTTTTAAAATGAAGTAATTGTATGGCTGGGTTGGTAGTCCTCTAAATTAAAGGTAGGTTATACATTTCTTACTATATAGGATTTGCCAATTTTAAAGTTTCTTTAAGAATATATATTTATAAGCATACTTTTGTCTTAGGAATTACTGTACACAGATATACCCAAGAATTGGAAAGGAGGTATAAGACTGCAATTTGGGCTCATCAAATGCTTTTCTGTTTTAATAATTTCTCTATATTTTCAAAACATATAAAAAGCATAGCAGTGATTGTTTTAATTACTTAGAATAAGGCAAGGAACAGACTCTAGAATAATTCAATTTAAAAGACAAAGTCTGGTTCAGAACCTTTTGAATTATTTACAACCACTGCTGATTGTTCTACCATTTAACGAAGGAAAAGAGAGGTATCCTACCCTCCCCCACCAAACAAGTCCTTATAGTAGAATACTATAAAAGCTTGTGATGAGGATTTTAGTCTCAAATGCAGCCCATGTCCCCACATGTCTCATAAATTCTTCTAATGCATTTTCACTTGCATGATCGTGAATGCCTATTCAGTGAAAAGGTTTACCATATGCTACATTTTTCAACTACCAAGAACAAAGGGCAAATGGTTCCTGGCCTTGTGTTTGGAACAAAAAAGTATAAAAGCAAAACAAAAAGCTCTTACATTTTTCCTAAATAAAAGAATGAATGCAGATTGTAAAGACCCAGTGGAAGCTTCTTTTGGCACCATGCTGTTCATTCTTGAGACAAAAAGTATTCAATGACGGACAGATAGGAAGAAAGAGAGATACAAATGTAGTAGTCTTCTTGTGCCATCTGATCCATCTTCTTAGTAAAAAACTTTTTGCTACAGTATAGCATAAAAGGTTTCCTTCAGTGTACTTTCAGAGTGACAGGGATTTCTGCTGTTTCTTTAGGAAGAATTCACAATATAGTAGGTAGTTCCTGTCAAGTGTTTTTTTTTTTTTTCTCCCCCCCACAAGATATTCTTAGGTATATCTCTTGAATCAGGCTAGCAATCCTTTCCCTTTTTTCTTTAAGTATATTCTAATAAATTGAAGTATTATTTCTTAGTAGAAGTTATTCAGCCTAGCCAGAGAGATTTATTGCATTTGCTAAATGTATAATATATTCCTCCAAATTATTTAGGTAAATAGTATGTGGATATACTATTTACATACTAGTAAATATGTATGAGAGAGAGAGAAAACATACATATGAAAAACATGTAGATTATATACATATACATATATAAAGAGAAAACATATATATGAAAAACATATGTAGATTATATACTATTTAGGTAAACAGTATATATATATATAGAGAGAGAGAGAACATAGATATGAAAAACATATATGGATTATATACATATATATAGAGAAAAAACATAGATATGAAAAACATATGTAGATTATATACATATATATACATTATATATATACTTCCCCCTCAATTAACTATCCCAATAACTCTATAATGAAATAGCCACCTATAAGCCCAAATTACTCAGTGAAAACACACACACACACACACACACACACACACACACTTCTATAAATTGGAAGAAAAAAATCCTAATATAAAAATTTAACCTTAAATTTCTGTCTTCTCTAGCAAGGTCCTTCTTTTCAAATTGTAATGCATTACAATTAGTCTTTCTATCAGTTGGTTACCAGCCTTGGTTGAGTGCACAAGCAATTTCTGGTAAAGGACTCACTATATCAAAATTCCAAAGTAAATATGCTGTAGGTGCTGAGAAGCTCATTATACGGGATGTTATCTCTACCTTATACTTACAGTCTCTAAGAAATGCCAGGAAAAATTCACTCAAAAAAATTAGTGACCACATTTCATGTATTAAAGGACATGCATAGTTTTGGCTTGGTGTTGGTTTCATAGCACATTTTCCTGATGTGTATCAGAAGGGACCCATAATGGAAAATTAACTTGCCTTTCTAACTAGCAGCACAAGATACTTGTGCCTTAATAGTGTTTCTCTTTTCATACAGAATTACTCTGCTTCACTCCATTTGTTACTGCCCGATGTATTGTAACTATAAAATTTCTAAGAGTCAAGTCTTTCTAGGTACAAAGCATTTTAGTTCACAACCTATATCTTACTAAGCTTGCTAACAAAAAGCTGCACTGATTCATTTCTATTGCCTGCCTTGGCTTTTGGTCTGGTTTAAAGGGTCAGCTTCTTCATCTGGTCAATTCATCTTAAATAATTTTGTCAATAAATCTTTTTCAGGGCACTCTAAAGAATCATTATTAAACTAGCTATCTTATTCTATAAAAAAAACCTCATCAACCTTCACTACTCTTTTGCTAAATTTCCCTTTAACAAGTTAAATTTTCTATGCTAGGAGCATAGATGTTTTTACTTCATGTGAAGCAACCCTTCCTGGAGCTAAGAGAAAGAAGAAAAAAACATTCCTTAAGGGGAAAAGACAAACTCTAGGAGACTTGTAGGATGAAAAGATGGGGAAACTACTATCAATCTACACATTTTTCAAGGACTTCCTTATTGAAGCAAGTGTCATAACAGTCATTGATTCTAACTAATTTAATCAGTTGATTTTTTCCATACTCTCTATCCTGGAAACACTTCATTTGCAATAAAAAAGACTCTTCAGCTTCCCGAGTTGTCCCTATTTAAATGAGATGCTTACCAGTAATAAGGCATCATCCATGCCTTTCTAATGACAATGTTTTTCTTGACATCCCTGCATCTCTTCTCTGTGATATATATTACCAAGTATGTGTGCATGTGTGTGTGTGTGTGTGTGTGTGCTTGTGTGTGTGTGTGTGTGCTTGTGTGTGTGTATGTGTGTGTGTTTACTACTATGGCATGTACAGCTTATAAAGATATGGATTTTATGATGTAATGTCTTTTTAAATTTTGTTATTTCGTATGTATTTTTCCTGTCTGCCCAGCAAGTTCATACCCCTTTGATAGTAAGGACTCTTTCTTATATACTTTATTTTCTCCACATATGGTGTCTGATATATTTAGCTACACTCCTGATGAGTAGACATGGCAGCTATTCAATATCATCTTACTATAAAAAAGATGAAGAAAGTGATTAGCATAGCACGAACAATCCAATAATACTGATGCTTAAGTACCATTGACTTTTTCAGTTCTCATTTTGCCAGACTTTGGTATTAAATCAGTTTTTGTTGAGAACCTGAAAAACATGTCACAATATAGGTTGCTTAACAAAGAGGGCAATCTAATTCCTTATACCTTTGAAAGGGTTTCAAACTGTGTCATTCCATTTACCTGCAAGGACTAAATTCACATGAATTAGCCTCTCATTCATGTAATGTGGTACAGAAACTTATTGTCTTGTCAATAGTTCATGTAGAGCTATTATTGAAATAGGTAAAGGAAATGTGTCCAGTGACTTTGGTAGACAGTGACAGAACCAGATCCTTCCAGAATCACTGACTAAGTGCTTTGCTCTCTGATTTGCCTTATCCATAAGATCCATAATCAAACATTTGGACTTCTCTCACTTTTAACTTTGAAATACTGTTTTGTTTTAGCTCCTAGGTAGATAGCAACATATTTCCATTTGAAATGGATCCTAGACTACTTCGAAGCCACTGGTATAGCACTTCTCTTGAAGTACTTATGATAGTAGCAACTGCCAAAATGTCACACTATTGGTGGTAAAACAGATAAAAAAGCTTCTATCTGGAAATTACTAGGGATTTATACCCTATAAAAATATCTGCATAAACAAATTAATTTTAAACAAATGTGAAAATATTGTTCCACTCATTACTGGTATGATAGGACTAACACCAACCCTCTAGAATATCCTTACCTGGAGGTGCTCGCTAAATTCCCTTTCAGTTAGGCCCTGCATTCATCTCCAAACTAAAGGATTTCTTATTGACTCACATTTTCATACCATTGCTTCTCAATATATACCCTGAAATATAATATAGCCACACCAATATTAATTAACAATATTTCATGGGGATGAGCCCTGGGTGTTACGTGGAAACCAATTTGACAATAAACTATTTGTAAAAAAAAAAAAAAAGTAACAATATTTCATTTTCTAAGGAGTGTATGGAAGGATCTTGACTACTATCTCTCCTGCTTGCTAGGTGTCTGAGTACTGACAAGAAACATGCTCCCCTAAACTCTACAAGGGAAGTCATGTGATTTAGTGAAAGGACTATGGGCTTCCACACGAGTTAGCGGTGGACCTTAGGTAAGATTCATAATCTCTTAAATAAATTATTAATGTCTTTGAGTCTAAGTTTCTTTATCTGTAACATGGGATTAATAATGCTGCCTCAGTGAACTGTTGAGTTATTTTTAAAAGCACTTCTATTTATTTATCTGTAAAGAGACAGATCGCTGTCTCTGTCTCTATTGCTATTTTGTTTTTTTGTTTTTTTAAATGTTTTATTTATTTCTAGGAGAGAGAGAGACAGCTTGAGCAGGGGAGGGTCAGAGAGAGAGGGAGTCACAGACTGAAACAGTCTCCAGGCTCTGAGCTGGCAGTCAGCACAGAGCCCGACGCGGGGCTCGAACTCACGAACCGCGAGATCATGACCTAAGCGAAAGTCGGACGCTTAACCGACTAAGCCACCCAGGCGCCCCACTATTGCTATTTGGAACCCTAGCTCCATCTCTACTTGTGTATCTGTATGTCTAAGAAATATAAAGTACTCAGCAAGTTATTAGCTAGTTTCTCTGTCTCTGTAAGTATCTAAAGTTAGCTTTTATTTCTTACAAATACTGAACCAAATATGTAAATTTCAATTTCAACAAATAACATACCACAATACAAGTCTCTAAACAGTATAATTGTTTTAGGAAGGAATTAAAATTGTGCTGAAGGAAGTATAAGTGCAATTCTTTTAAATAAAGCTACATATAGTAAGCAGCATATTCTTTAAATAGATCTATTCTGTTGCCCTGTCTATGTGATTTTGATTTTATTTTACTATGTTGTCTTTACTTCATTTTTTTATTATAGAAATACAATTATGCAACTTATTAAAAAATACCTAGAACATCAAATCCCATGCAATAAGAGTGTTAACCATTGTAAACCCTGTCATGTCTCTGAGAAGCAGAGGAATTATCTTGTTATCAATTTAATAATGGAACATTGAAGTAAATGATGCCATCCACTGACACCAGTAACACTGTCTCTCTGGGGAAATTCATGTCTGTGAGAACTGTCAATCTAGATGGATACGGACATATTAAACACACTCCCTTCAATCCATAAATCTACCCTTTCTGGGATGCCTTAATAAAAAGATTCCTTATTTTGATAAAGACAAGCTACGCAGAATATCTTGACATTACTGCTCTATAATCTCTTAATTTAAAAAAATCTTTTTTTTGGAATACATTAGTAAAGAATTTAACATTATATTCTCCTTTTTTTTTCTTTAGCATAACCTGTACGTAAATATTTCCAAGGTTTTAGACAAATAAACTATTAATAATTACACAGTGATGTAGGAAGTAGATAAAAGGTATTGCTTATTGCTTCAGCTACTTGCTCTGGCAAGTTTTCTATAAAATACAGTTTACTTTTGTTGTTTTGCATTGAAATTGCCTCTAGTTCTAATTCCTCATATTATAAATGTCATACAGTTTCCTATGAGAAAATATGACAAGAAAAGTAAAAATTATAAATATATCAATCAAATATACAGTAGTAGAAAATAATGAAAATCTTCTCAGTATAAAAACACATTGAAACAATAAACAGAAAGAAATAAATCAGTTCAGCTGCATGATTCGATTACCAAGATGTTTTGGTATCTAAGATTGCTGATGCAGATTACATTGCATTAGTGGACACAGGTTTTAGCTGAAGCCAAGAGGCAATGACATCCTCAACTCCTAAGTACTGAAAAAGGAAGAGTAGATATTGGTAAGGGGAAAAGAATTTCAAGGTGGAATTAGGGACTCTAGAAAAGGCTCTTGAAACCACCAGCTAATTTCTAACTTACTCTCCTCTCCTCAACCCTAGATGATGCTATTCCAGAGTGAAGAAAGGGCCAATCTGTCATGAGATCATTTGATCTGCTCTTGTCCTAATGTCTTCTGGGCAACCCAGTTAGACACTCCACAGGTACCAGAAACCAAACCCATCATCTCCCTACCCAAATCTTTCTCCCGGTGCATTCTGTCTTTACTGAATGAGGCCACGGAATAGGCAGTGCTTGAATGAGCCCTGAGAACCATTCAGTAAGACTTTGCTACCCTTGCTAACTCTGGAAATTCTAATTCCTATACCACTCTAAAACTCATCACCTCTTCCATGTCCACTACCTTGTTCAGGTTATTCTTATTTATCAGCTACACTAGCTCCTATTATATCCCTGGTATAAAGAGCTACTTAATATGTATTGTGACTTTAATTCTCACAAAATTTTTTATAAGATAGGTATCAATATTCCCACTTTAAATTTTTTTAAAAAAATAAAAAATAACTTTTATTAAAGGTTAGAGAATTGAAAGTTTAGAAAAATGCAATATGAAGAATAAAGACACCTATCTCCAAGTCTACCATTTGACTCTAGGCACTTTTCACAAACATGACTTCTATTAATGCAGTTTATCTATATAAAATATACACTTTTATACCAAATAGACCATATTATGCACAACTGTTCTGCAACTTAATTTCAAAATTTATCTTGGAAATTCGTCAAATCAGCCTCTATGGATATATTTGTTTCTGAGGTTTTTCAAAACATTAAACAATATCACAATAAACATTTTTTTCTACAATTTGTTAGAGATTATATCCATGGAGTAAAATTCTTAGAGATTTCAAATGACATATGCAGTCAAAACTTTTATTGCTCTGGTCAAACTGTTTTGTAGAAAGGGTACAGATAATCCCACTAACAGTATATTAAAATGCCTATTTTCTAAAATTTTATTATATTAATCAGAGTCCTGTCAAGAAACAGATGGTACACTTAATTTGGGTAATTTGAGTAAAGATTAATGAAGGGGCTATTTCCAAAGCTATAGGCTTGTGTAGGAAAAACACTAAACATAGTGTAGTATATGAGTGAAGCTGGTTGGGAACCCTTATCACCCCAAGACCTGAAGGTTGCTGAAGAGGGCCACCAGACAGGGGCTGATACTTCAATAAAATGCACAGAGATTCTGCAGGGAAACATCTCCTTCCCACTCAATCTCTCCAGTCTCCCCTGACTGTGCTCATCTGAAAGCAAGAGAACAATGTGGCCTGTTGTTGCAGGTCAACCTTCCAGATAAAGACACTGTGTGGAAGGGAGGAGAGCAGATCTGTGCAGCAAATTGAAAATGTCAACTATACCTTATAATTTTCCATAGTTGGGAATTAAAGAGTCGGTGTATGATGTTAAAGCATGTAGATATTTTTATTCTGTCATCTTGGTTTCTGAACTATTATATACTCCTTTTCTAACTGATTGCTGTTTCCACTCTTACTCTGCTTCCATGAAGTTTCTGCAGAGCCACTCAGGGATCTTTTCAAAATGCAAGTGAGATCCCATCATTTCTCTGCATAAAATCTCTCTCAGTAGCTCTCCATCTTTCCACGATAAAGTTGAAACTCCTCGGCAAGAAGAAATGACCCTTCATAATTTGGCCCTTGTGGTCTTGGGGTGTTCCTCCAACTATCATGCATTCTACCCATGCTTGCGACCACAAATTTCTTATTCGTATTCAGCACCCAACCAGTACTAAGCCGTTCCCACTTGTAAAACACCTTCTCATACTTATATGTGACTGCGTTACTCTGTTTGCAGTGCCAGTTCCTCCTCTGCACACATGGTGACCTCCTAGGCATTCTTCAAGGTACCACTCAAGAGTCCCCTTCTCTAGAAAGGCTTTTCCTAACCAACTCTATTTTGAAGGATTTAGGCACACAGTACTCTCGATCTCTAAGGGCGTTGTGCACTTCTCACCTCAACATAGTTTTTGAACCTATTTACTTGCTTATCTCCCTCTTGAGGTTGTGAACAACTTGAGAAAAAGGCTTTGTTGCTTGCTCATATTATTCCTCTCTCTCTTCAGTATCCAGCACAGATTCTGATGTCTGAGGCCTCAGTGTGAATTCTGGAGCCTTCACTAGTTGGCTGTGTGTGCATGTACACATGGCAAAGTCTCTTAATTTCCCCATATTTATTAGTTATAAAATGGATAATCACAGTGCCTTCTCCCTAGGATTGTTGTGAGAGTTAGAAGAGTTGCAACACTGCCAAGCCCTCAACACTATGTCTCGTATAGAAACTCTCAGTAAATGTTCAGTAATTAATTTTGTTAGCTCAAGCAGGTTTATGCATCATCTCAAGCCACAAAGGATCCTATTTCCAAGAGATTCAAAGTATTTGCATGAAAATCCACTAGATTTCCCTGGAGAAATTTGAAAAGGTTTTGGGCTTGACACTAAAAACTCTTGAGGATGCCAAGTTTAAGATTTCTGAGCAAAGAAAAGAAATGAGTGGCTGCCCAAATAGTTGGGTAACCAAGAAACACAGGGGTAGTTATTGTCATTGTCCAGTTATTGTTCACTGCATAATCCATAACACGTAAGAGTGCCTAGCACATAAAGAGTGGTAATAAATATTTGTTGGAGGAATATCTATGCCTTAATTTGGGACATAAACTGTTTATCAGTATGGACCACTGCTGTGGCCTGAAGTGACATGTAAGTCCTTTTCCTCGGTGCCAGGGGAAACAACTGTAATTCCTCGTGGAAAAAGAAACACACCATTCAAAGAGCATGGTGACAGTTTGACGGTCTGAAAACTGTTACCTCTGGTGGAAGATTCTCCCTCAGCTTTGGAGATCTCAGGGAGGTCAATAGCCTTAGAAGGAATGTTTCTAAGAACAGGGTCAGGAAGAATTTCTATATGAGGTGAGGTTACTGTTTCAACAGTAAGAGTGAAATCATAAGGTATGTGAAGTACTAGCTTCTAAGGACAGGAGCAAGGAGAAACAGAATAGGAGAAATAGGGATCGGAATTCTATATTAATACCAAGTACTGCTTCTTAGTCAAATACTCCTAAAATTGTCATTCGTTTCTACTCTTTGTTTTGTCTCTGGGAAAAGCAAGAGATGTAGAATTATCCTCACCATTAATTGTAAGCAGTTCTACAAATAAATTTATAAAAAGAAAAGCCTAAATTTTACATTATTGTATTATATTAATAAAAGTAACTCTATTTGGATATGGACTATTCAGAGTTTAGAAAAATGCACGTTTCAAAGAAATAATACATTCATTAGGAATAGGTGTACAATTAAAGAGAAGAGAGCTTCCACAATCTGACCTTTTAGTCCTTATCAAGGGACAATGAACATGACTAGATAGAGCCTCAAAGGGCAAATAACTTTGAGTGAGGGGGCTGATATCACATTGGCAGACTTCTGATAATATTTTCACTGCTGACCAGGTATTGTGCTGGGTTGACCTCAGAGAAGACTATGAGGGCAGCAAAAGAAGGGGGGGTGAAATACAGTAAACTTTATTTAAATTTATCTTTCTGATCTGGGTCTGAGGTTTCTCATTTCCAATTCCAGGGTGTAGCTGAGTCAGTAGCATTTCCCTCAGATGCTGCAGGTCAGAATAGAGACCTGGACCCTGTGACAGGGTGGTGGGCTCTGGAGCTTCATTCACTGAGCATCTACTATGTGTCAGGAATTGTGCCAGGTCCTAGGAGTATAACAGGCAAGAAAACGGATGTGATATCAGCATATCTACCTCAGGATTATGGTTTCATGGGGAACAGAAACATTCAGAGAACATAACAAAATCATGGAGGACTAAAAACTGTGATCAGTGTTGCAAACAGGTTGCTATACTAAATAAATAAACATATAATTGAATGAATGAATGAATGAATACATATATACATACATACATACTAAAATCATGGGAACTTAATATAGACCACCCTTTCAAATAATAATTCCCCACGGAATCTGACAGATGGATTGCAATTTGTTGGGTCATGAACAGCCAGTTTTAAGGGGAATATCATGGATGAAGGCCCAGATGCACTGAGAAATATGCATGTTAAAATACATAAAAAGACTAACTTTGATGAATGGTAGTAACTAAGAAGCAAATGAAATGAGATGCTATCAGAGAAGCAGACAGTAGCTACAGTAAAATGTTGGTCCTAGTAAGAGAAACTATATTGAGATGATTTTAGAGGAGATGACTAGAAAATTCGCTAGTTCTCCTATGCTGGCTATATATCCATTTTCTTTGATTCAAGGATGGAGTTAAACAGAAGTGAATTCTTGATTTTATTCAAGTGTGTAGATAACCACACATCTGTCCTGTAAGCTCATTTTCTGTCTGGTTCCTAGTCTGGCCAAGTGGGAGGAGGGGTATGATTATGGCTAAGCAGAGTAGGTGGAAGGAAAGCAGCAACTTCTTTTGTTCCTCTCCTTTCAGACCTGATATTATCCTAAAGAAGAGAGTACAAAATGACATTGCATCCCTCCTGCTGGGGAGAGTGCAGAATTGGTCATGGGCAATTGTGAGCACTGAGCTGACATAGTACCCTGGTGACCTGAACGAGTTAATGCATTGTCCAGAAGCGCTAATTTACAACCAGGAAGAATTTGGAGCATTGAGAGGCAGATTGAATAGGTCCATTTTTACCCATTGTGATTTCAGTGACAGGTCCGGTTTGCTCTAGTCTAAACTGACTCACCAAATCATGCATTCAGACAATTAAATCACCGACCCTTTGACATATTGTAGAATCTCTGCGATGTAACACAGCACTGTCACTGCAGGTTCCAGCTTAATGTGCCCTTTACTTTCCAGTCCTCTTCTCTTTTCAGGCATACTGCACTAAAAGTCTTTGACATTCACTTTAAAATAAGATATTAATATTGTTTCTTATTTTTCTATTAGCCTATGATTGCAATATCTAGCCTATAAGCCCACAATAAAACCAGATATACAACCAGAACACATCTAATCCTTTTGATGCTAAGACTTGTACCGCTTTAATACACCAACACCATGTCATATCTGTTTGACTTTTTGTGTAGAAATTTCTTAATGTCTAATAATTACTGCATTTACTTTTATCTACTGATGAGAAAACACAACTCCAATAAAACATGCAGACAAATAAATGAAAACACTTCTAGAGCTGTTCATAAAACTAACAAAAATATCTAGAAAACACTCAGTACTCCTGCAATCAAAGGACATGTGAAAAGCAGTCCCTGTAGTAACAGTTATTCGGTGGTTACATGGGGAAGCTCCAGAACTTCTGTGAGGCTGGTTCATACAGGAACAGCCATGACAGTGCTGGATGGAAACAGGATGGAAATGTGTTTTTTATCACACGAGTAGAGACAACAACTGAGAGTAACAGATAGAATACTATTGGTAAGGAAAAGATACAGACATGCTATAGGTAAGAAAGAGAAACATGGTTTGGTTTGGAAACAAACGCTGCTCCACTGTGAGAGAAGGATCCTTTGGCTCCACTGCTTAAACTGTATCACCAGAACCGTAGTATGGAGAAAATGGAAATTGACTGTAGTACTAACTATACATCTTTTATTTTATTATTTGTTATGCAAATATTTATAGTGAAATTCTCTACAACACTTATCACGGGGTCTGGGCTTGCAACTCTGAAGGGATCCTTCTACCACCTTCATAAGATCAATTCTAAAGAGTCAGACACCAATATTAGTATATGATCTAGAGGGCCCATGTTCTAGATTCTTGTGCCACAGTGCACAAAACCCTTTTCCAAGTGCTGTTTCATTGAAGGTTAAATTTTCTTAGAGTTTTCTATAACATACAAACCTAAACAATTAAGAGTTCCTAGACTAGTCACTGGAGCGTCCCACATGATTTTTATTCTAACATATGTTCCAAATGCATTGGCACCCAATTCAGTTGTTCAGATTTGACTTTTTTTGTATTTAAAAATATATAAGGTTATGGCAATAGAATTACATTTATTAAATATAAATTACATAAATAAGTCTACCTTGGATATTTAGGGCATATGATAACTATGTTTATGGTAGTATATTATAAAAAATTGATAAAATTTTTGGAGAATGCATTCATTAATTTAAATAAATATGTGTTCACCTGGCATATATAATTAATTTTGTTTTATTAAGTATAGGTTAAAATCAGCAGGATAACTAGATGTTACCAAATTATTTCAAGTTAAGAAAAACAAGTAGAAAATATCTGGTCTCCTACCGATAACAATACAATACAACAGATTATTAAACTGATCTCTTTATTAAACTGATGATTTGCCTATTTAGAACCTTTTGGTAGAACACAATTAGGCAAATCAAGATACTTCAGTATAATATGAGAATTCTATAAAAGCAACAATTATCAAAGCAGAGAGTAGAATTATTGTATTGTTTTATTAATTAAATATTAGCCAGGGATATTTTATTACTAAAACTATAAAGATATCAGAAAAAAAGAANATGACCACAACCTTCTGAAGACTGTAATCTTCTGTAATGATCCAGCTCTTTGTTGCTCCAGAGGAAAATTTAGAAGAGACATTTTATAGAAACAGATGCCTATGATTAGTAAGTTTTCATAGCTTCTATATTACAGAGAAACTTCAGTGTAGATAAAAGTATATCTGACATTTTACACAACAGACTTCATCCAAGCATGCTATGGCTTTATTCCAACCCCCTCACTTTGGTCAAATCCTTCTGCATAAGATCCTAAAAATGTTCTCACTTGAACCTTTGACAGAATTCTTTTAATTATTCCCCTTTTCACAAGTTTCTTTCCTTGCTTGTATTTAACGGCACAATTGCATATATATTATACATACTGGCTTAAGTTAGCTGAAAAATAAATCTGCATCTTCTGAATTCTTTACAACTACAAAGAACCTAGCAAAGCAAACATAAAAAATTATAACATGTGTTACTTATGAGTGGTGCATACAGATGTTTGTTATGCTATTTCTAACATTTTCATTATTTCCTTTTTTTCAAAGTTAAAAGCAGTAATTTAACTTAGTATTTATTGACTATAGGCTGGAAAAGAAGGGTTACAGAACTCGGAGTGGGCTTAAAGTTGGGGAGAACAGAGGAATTAAGAGGCAAGAGCTCATGGAGATGTCAAAAAGCACACGTGGTAGGGGACACAGAAGGCAGGGGCTTTAATTCGGATAACAGGATCTCAGCTTTCAAGATGGTAGAGGTGGAACAGTTCCTTGGGAAAATAAGACCAGGAGCTGTCTATGGAAAAAAGCTGGTGGGACATGATGGCTAAGGTAACCAATCGATAAAAAGTCAAGACATGGTAACAGAGACTATAAACGTAGACGTTAAAGTTGCCTAGGATGATGGCAGATAAAGATTAAAAGTCATTGATAAGATTCTCATGAATATTCAGAGCTGAGAATGAAGAAGAGAAGGCAGTGCAGGGTAAGGACCCACGAGGCTAAAGCATAGGAAGGGAGTGGCTTACTTTTATGGCATATGGCTCAATGACAAGGCATAGTTGACTATATACTTAGAAGTATTAGTGGGAATCCAGAGGGTGCTGGATACAACTACTGAATTAAGAATAGAGATATGGATGTGTAGTGGCAGGGAGGAGAAGGGTAGGCAGGGAGAATGAAAAAAGATGTGACTCGTATTTGAGAGAGTTTTGAAGAATGTACCGCTTTTTCAGAGGAAATAGATATTTTACTTAAGGCAAAAAGGTAGATATTAAGAGTCCAGGAAAATATTAAGGTTATCAGGAGATGTCAAAAAGATATGGGTTTCAGAGGGAAGAATAAATAGAAGAAAGTTCCTCTAGGAAAGAGCAAATTTAAGTCCTGTTGGGTGATAACTGATTAGAGGGAATTAACCTTCAGCAGTGTGCAACATAGGGAAGGAAATAAATCAGTACCTGTCCATATTTAGGCCATTTAGACGATTTAGAATTTTGTTTTATATAATGTTCTTGCAAATTCCTATGACGTGGGATATTTCAGAGTTGGTAGAAGCACTTTGTCATTTATTCAGTATATAATATGTAAATTAAGTTGTTTTGATCTTGAATTATTTCATACTTAATCTTCAAATATGTTTTCTGGGAAAATTCTTATTGACAACCACTGACTTTGGACACTGTGTCACAAAAGGAGAGGCACAAAGCCAGGGATTTGTTCTGTATTTGCCTGTTTTTGAAATTAATTACCTATTTGTTGGTATATTTATCTGAAAGATAAGCTCTCTGATATTGGAAGTGTTGAGAATTAGACAAAAATGACCTTTTTCCCTCCTCATTATTGTCTCAAGACCCGACATAAACCAACTCCTATTTCTGCTTGGCCAAATGACTGACATTTCTGTGTGCCCAAGATCTATACCTTCATCACAGACAAGTGATAATACAAAACTACTGTTTGTCTATTCTAGGAAATTACTAAGAAAACATAACCCCAATCCTTCACTCTACACTAGGTACCAAAATAATTTCACAGCTGATTTAAAACTCTTACCCTCATCTTCATGCCCCAAGTGCAATGTGACCTGTCTAGCCAGGAAACTAACAGAGCATTCTCTCCCTTCCTCTTTCTGCCGTGTGTTCCCCAGCTCCCAGCAGTGGTCTGTTCCCATAGTTAACCTCACAGACAAGATAAAGCTTTCTTGCCCAATGAAGCAAGAAGAAAAAAAATCTCTCTCTGAAAATGTACCTCTGTCTCAAATTTTTTTTCCAGAAATAGATATTAATCCTGCCCCTTTGCCCATTCAGCCAATAGTCAAAGAACCTCAGAATATAAAAATTCTCAGTAATTTTCTATGTTGCTCCCATCAAACCATTTCATTACATATGACTAAAATGGAGTAGGGAATAGAAAATAGTATGTATTCACCTCTGGAATGATCTCATATATTTTCTGAGCAAGAGATCCCACTGGCTTCTCTTATGTGCAATTCAAAGATGTCTAAAAAAAATGACTAAGTATTTATGGTTCAGTTAAAATGTAAAAGCTTTTTCTTCTACTATTCAATACCTACTGCAAAAATACTACTGCAATGTAAGTTACATGTTACAAAAGTGATTTCTCAGCCTCAGGAAGAGACCCATTTAATCAAATAATTGTCAGAAATGTAGAACGTTCAGGACAGTGATAAAATTGACCAACCTCTTTGTTTATGGATGGGACTGTGACTTGCCCATGTTCATACAGTTGGCAACAGAGCTGTGAAAGATTATTATTCTCCCAGATCCTGGCCCAGCATTTATTCATTTATTCCCTTACCTCCATGATTTTGCCCCATATCCATCTTTCCCATCCTCCCTGCCAAACTTCAGTCTCCCTAATTTGTGAATCAGTTGCTTGAAATTACTTTGGAAAGAAAGGCAGTTCTTCAAATTCTAAACATGAAAAACAATCAAACAAAAAACCCCAAAGGCTAATAGTCAACAAATACTTATGTGATTATAATGTACCAGGCGCTGTAGAACAAAATTAATAAGATGAAAGCAGTGAAGGTAGGAAGGCAGGAGATTTTGTTCACACAGCAAAGTTTCAGAGTTAGAGCTCTTTACTTATAAGTAATAAGGGGATTATATGCCAATTTGTATCTAAGAATGAAAAGTCCAATTGACCAGCCAAGAAACAACTAAAGCAAATATAACAAAATCTACCTGACATATTTAAAAAGTCCTTAATTTTTTTTTTCAGAGTGTGTAGGTAAAAACACCTACACAAGTTTGTTCATGTGAGAACCAGTAAGGAAGGTTACTTTTCAAAATGTGCATATGGTGATGACTAAACTACAGTATTAATTTGAATTCAGAAAATGGCTTGCCTTGTTTATAGTCTATTGGGTAAATAAGGTATTGCAATTTTTAAAGGATTTAGAACATTTTATAAGGATGCAAATAATAACAAAATATCAGCTCAGTAAAATTTAGGTTCATAGGTAGTAAATAGCATTTTTAGAAGTAAACATGAAACATAATTTTGTCTTTTGGTAGGATTCATACAAATTATTATGCAGCCTTTAGAACTGTAGAGAGAAATGTTAAATGTTTAGCTCAAACTATTATTCAGTGTAACATGATATACATGTTAGGAAATTTGAGTTAATGAAGACAAAATTATACTAGGAGTACGATGAAAAAGATGAGTATGCTTTATAACTTCTTTTATTTCATATAATTTCATTTTATATTTTACCTGATCAACTTGTATGCTTCTTAAATGTTTAGTAAATCAATAAGATATTGGTAAAATATCTTTATATAAGAAATAAAGTTAGCATAAATTTGTTTGCCTTACTCCTAAATAGAAAAAATATCTAACATAGTCTATAATTTATTCTTTTTTTTCTTACCTTTATCTTCTCTGTTTTTGTTTTTGTTTTTTCCTTTTTTGGTCAGAAGGTATGATTAGGTGGATATTGTCACAATAGATGGACTGTGTGGTCTATTAGAGAGACTGAAAATTTTGGAGTTTGATTCCTAGCTTTGGCCCATTCTAGCATTTTTATCTTTGGTGAGGTACTTTTTTTGTTTTTCTATTTGTTTCCATATTTGTAAAATAAGGAAAATAATACTTCCTATATAAAATTGTGATGAGCATTAGTGAAACTCTGTACAGTTCTAAAAGCTGCATAATAATTTGTATGAATCCTACCAAAAGACAAAGTTATGTCTCATGTTTACTTTTAAAAATGCTATTTACTACCTATGAACCTAAATTTTCCTGAGCTGATATTTGTTACTATTTGCATCCTTAAATTTTTCTAAATCCTTTAAAAATTGCAATACCTTATTTACCCAATAGACTATTAACAAAGCAAGCCATTTTCTAAATACAAATTAATACTGTAGTTTAGTCATCACCATATGCACATTTTGAAAAGTAACCTTCCTTACTGTTCTCACATGAATGAACTTGTGTAGGTGTTTTTACCTACGCACACTGAAAAAAAATTAAGGACTTCTTAGACTTTGAACATGTTTATAATAGACAAGTGTATCTATTACTCAGCATAGCAAGTGGCACATGATGGATAGTTATTACTAATGAATTTAGTCATCATTAATTATTATACCCTGACTAATAGATATTTGCAACATATAATTCTAAAGGATATGCACCTGGAGTTAATACTATTCTCTTTAGTGTGTTTTATTTGATGGGGGGAGAGGGAAAAAGAGAGTTTAGCAATAACCAAAAACATATCTTTAGAAAAAGACGCATGGTATGCTTAATAAATGTGGACAAACTGAGTGCTAATTTACATAATGTTGGGACCAATATCTCTAACCTTCCATTTTTTTCCTTAGTAAACAAACAGATTGAGCCAGATGATGCTTGATAATTAATAATTCAAAGATAATCTGGCATTCAAGGACTCTATGATTAACAATTCAGTTATGTTTATTGAGAATGCTGAAGAATGGCAACTCCAGTTTTTTCTACAGATTTCCCTCTAAGATTAGAAGGATGCCCTAGTGATAAGTTGAAGTAAATCTTAATATAAAGCAGAAAATCACAGAAACTGTATGGAAGTTCGTTGGTTAGAACTATGTGAATGGAATATTGCCCTTGGAGAGTTCTAGTGTGTCATTTGATATATTCTATGTAATCAGTTACTGATAGACTTTGACAGATTTGGTCATCTGTTTCCTAGACCCAGCCAACAAGGCCTAAGGGACACAGATTTTGAATAAGAATAATAATTTAAAGAGAGTATTTTGACAGTTGCCTAAAAAAAACCTTTTATGGCAAACATCCTCTATTTATATGGCTGATTTTTAGACTATTGAAAAATTTAAGAAATGGCCACTTCCATATGAAATTTAATAAACGTTACAATGTATATGAAGGAGAAGCAATTGAACTGGACTGGGCATGGGGCTTGGCTGTAGTAACACTAAGAGACCACTGTCTTCAGGGAACAGAGACCTATATGCAAAGAATGACAAGGTAGAGTGATATATATGCATTGATAGAACTATGATTATCCTTCCCCCACATCTGGTTCCTCTTACCAAGATTCTAGTTTACAATTATCTACATCCCTTTATATATCGGTAAGTATGACCTGTATGTCAATCAATCCTTTTCAGAAGGTAGAAAAAGGAGAGCCTGGGACTCCAAGAGAAAAAAAAAAAAAAAGAGAAATAATACATAGAGGAAAAAGCTTACAAGTTTGTGTCAGATAGTCTTGGGAAAGACAATATAAAATGAGGCCTTAAACTGACCCCTAGAGAAATGCACTTATTCATTTTTCCTAAGAAATACTAACTGAGCCCCTACCATGCACTAGCTATAGATCATAGGAAGTTGAGATTCAGGAGTAAATGAGAAGAAATTAAAAAGATAACTACCTTTATGAAATTTATACTCTAGAGAAGGAATAAATTTCATGAGAAAGGAGATCCTGTCTTCTTAGTTCAATACTATGTTCTGAAAATAGTGTCCAATACTTAGTACACATTGAAAAAATATATATAGGTAGAATAAAATAAAAAATAAAGAGATACTTTCAATAAAATGAGTATTATTGGCATTTGGATGAGGACTGCTTTCCACAAGACAGTCAAGGAAGACCACTATAAGTTGGCAGCATTTGAATTAATAATTTATGCCCAGATCTCTCCTTTATATCTTTATATATCTTTATATATAAGACTGAATTACATCAGTGCTAGAACATTTGATATTATCCCACAGATCTCAACTACTGTGCTATATTTGTTTTGTTTTGTTTTGTTTCAGTTTGGGTAACTTCTATTACTCTGGCTTTCAACTTCACTGATTCTTCCCTCTGCTATATTCAGTCTCCCGCCAGCCTATCCCATTAATTCTTTATTTCTAACACAGTATTCTTCATTTATTTCCATTTGGATCTTTTTAACTACTTTACAACTCTCTGATAAAATTCTACATCTTTTCATGAATGTTTTTCCACTGGATATTTTTTTCACATTCATCACAGTAATTTTATTTTTTTAAATTTTTTAAATAAATAGTTTATTGTCAAGTTGGTTTCCATATAACACCCAGTGCTCATCCCCACAAGTGCCCTCCTCCATGCCCATCACCTCCCTCCCCCCCACACCCATCTGTCCTCAGTTTGTTCTGAGGACAGCATTCAAGAGTCTCTCATGGTTTGCCTCTCTCCCTCTCCCCCACTATTCCCCCCTTCTCCTCCTCCAAGGTCCTCCGTTGAGTTCCTCCTAGGCCTCCTATACATGTAAACATATGGTATTTGTCCTTCTCTGTCTGACTTATTTCGCTCAGCATAACACCCTCAAGGTCCATCCAGGTTGCTACACATGGCCAGATTTCATTCTTTCTCATTGCCATGTAGTATTCCATCGTATAGATAAACCACATCTTTTTGATCCATTTGTCCGTTGATGGACACTTAGGCTCTTTCCATGTTTTGTCTATTATTGAGAGTGCTGCTATGAACATTGGGGTACATGTGCTCCTATGCATCAGCATTTCTGTATCCCTTGGGTAAATTCCTAGCAGTGCTATTGCTGGGTCATAGGGGAGTTCTATTAGTTTCCTGAGGAATCTCCACACTGTTTTCCAGAGGGGCTGCACCAGTTTGCATTCCCACCAACAGTGTAGGAGGGTGCCCGTTTCTCCACATCCTCACCAGCATCTAGAGTCCTCTTATTTGCTTATTTTAGCCACTCTGACGGATGTGAGGTGGTATCTCAGTGTAATTTTAAAGTATCTAATTCCAATTCTATCTCTGGATCTGCTTCTACAGACAACTTGCAAGAAAACTTTCTTGACATGAGGTCACATTTTTTTTCTCATGTCATAGTTTTTTTATTGTATTCCAGATATGTTGTATAGAGAAATAGTAGAAACTTACATAAATAATAATTACCCCCAGAAAAGGATGCACCTTTTCTATTATCAGGTTGACAATGTAGGAAGGAGACTGAGTTAATGAAGTCTGTTTTTGAGTCTGGGCTTTGTTGTGGTTGTACTTAGATTCAGCTTCCCATTGGCTTCAAATGTTTTGATGGTTGAATCAGGACTTTTCTCTTCTCAGGCACCTGGGTGGCTCAGTTGTTTAAGCGTCCAACTTCAGCTGAGGTGATGATCTCACGGTTTGTGAGTTTGAGCTCCACATTGGGCTCTGTGCAGACAGCTTGAAGCCTAGAGCCTGCTTAGGATTGTGTGTCTCCCTCTCCCTCTGCCCCTCCTCTACTTATACTCTCAAAAATAAGCATTAAAAATTAAAAAAAAAAAGAAATAAAAAAGAACTTTTCTCTTCAGGTGGACTTGGAAATTGAGCCCCCAAAAGACTCTAGAGTCTCCATATTATGATTAAGCCAGCCACCAACTTTCCAAACCATGGGGTATCTTTTGCTGCTTATAGACCAGCTGCTAGCTTTTTGTGCTGCTGGAGAGTTACTTTGTTGTGCTGTCCTCCGTGGTAGCTTTATGTGCTTCAGAATATCTTTCTGATGATCTTCGCTTCCTCAAACCTTCAGAAGAGCCACTGCAGTACGACTGAGGTCTAGTACAAAGGTCTAGAACGCCTTGCAGCCCAAGCATTCAGCAGGGCACTGCCTTATAATGGGAGATGTTTGTGCTTCCCTTAGAGAGGATCTCTCTCAGTTAGGCTCCCTTACCCTGTATCTGGTAGGCTCCTCAATGAAATAACATGGGAAAGAGTTGGCTGCTAATGGCTGACAAAGGTCTGTGTCTGGACTCCTTGTATTCTCACCCATCAGACCACTCCACACTCATCTATTAAATATTCTTTAAAGCTTTTCTGGTTTTTCTATGATCACTTCCCTTCCCTCTCACCATGCCTGCAGACAGCAAAGCAGTCATATGTTTCTTCTCTCCTAAAAGGAGTTTATCATTTTCTGGAATTTAGTTCATTTAGGTTAATTTGCATCCTCAGATCTCTGATAGGTTTTTAAAAGCCTGATTTTGCAGTTTATCGGACTTGTTCTGGTTGTTAGGGTAGAATTGGTGATTTCTCTGGTTTTATACTTCCAAAAGAGAAGCAGAAGTCCTGCCTGAATTTCAAAGTCACCATCAACGATATTGCATCTATCCTGGCTGAGTCTGAGTTGGGAAGGTCTTGGAAGGTGTTAAGCAGAGACAAAGGCAGCAACTGTGAGTCAAAATACGAATAAAACTCTGCAGTTAAATAGTAGGTACAAAAGTATATGAAACATGAAGTATTTGAGGTAAATTATAGTCTAGGTAATAGTAAGAATTATTATTATGTAGTGTTTTATGTCATTGTTTGTGTTGATTTCTACCCTGTTTCCAACAATTCATTAAAAAACTGATCACACACATAGCTTTTCTTATCTGTAAATGTGTTCACTTCCTATATTAAGGCACCATCCTCCGTACCTTGTAACCCAAGAGCCATAACTAAATTTACAATTTAAACTAAATCAAACAGAAACAGTCACTGATCATTTTAATATTGGGGGTTTTAAAGGACACATTATGAAGAAATTAAAATGCAAAAAGCAGCACAAAGTTAAATTAAATTATTTATTATGGAAAGATTAGTCAATCTAGTTACTTTCCTAAATTTTGCATGAATAAAATATTACACAAAATTTCCTTTTGGGTGATCAGTATATAGATCAGAAACTCCCCAAAGAAGCTGTATTAATAAAGTTAACTCATTCCTTATTAATGCTCCAGGCATTCTAACAACATGCAAAGTGAAATATCCACCTCAAAAATGACTTTAATGGTAAGTTATTTCTTTGCTTCACGTACACAATGGATAATTAGTTCAGGAAAAAAAAAATCTCAAAGGGAGAAAAAATAGCCAGCTGTGAAATTCACAAATACTTTTCTTGGATTGGGTACAAATGCTATTCAGGCCGATACCAAGGATGCATAAATTCTTTCTATCCTATTTACAATCCAGCCTTGATTAGTTAGGAGCTCATTTTCCAGTTTGTGAATTATCTAGGTCTTTGATTCTTCTCTTCCCTCTGGCTGATTACCTTTCCCATTTCTCTGCTCATTAGCACCTCCACTAGAAGGGTAAGAAAACCCAGGTGAAAAGAAAACGTGAACATTTTTAAGTACTCTGAAGCTTGACTTTTAAAAACATAATGATTTTCTTATTGTAAATGTGTGCATGTCAGATGCTCTGTTATCAATTTAAAATTCTACCACTTATAGTTTGAAAAAAGTCCTCGAGAAATTACTTATCTTCATCTGGCTATCAGATTCTAGTATGAAATGAGGATGATATTCATGCCTTCCTTACTAAGTTATTGTGAGATCAACTCAGAGAAATAGAACTTGTGTCCTATAAATGGCTATACAAAGTTAATAAGTTATTATGTTTTGAATTCTTAAAATCCCTTTTTCAATTCTTGGTTTTTGTACTTCCCTTAAGATGTGGGGCTTGCCTAAGGAAAAGGATCATTGCCAAAAGATGTTTTTTTCCTTCTTCTTCTTTTGTTCTTTTTTTTTTTTTTTTTTTAAGCCTTCCCTTTTAACTCTAACATGATTATGAAATGCACTCTTGGTATAAAACTAGAAGATACTGGTAAAAATATCATTGTATCCTTATCGACAAATTTCAGTGATCAGTTCTCTGCCATCTGCTATTGAAATGGATAATCACAAGTTGCCTATATAAATATGTATTCATACTAAACCAGCACTCATTCTAATGTATATTTTCATAACTTTAGTTCTTAAAATGAAGACAAATCCCACAGTATACAATTTTCAGTAGTTTGGAGGGTTCATTGTACATATTTATTCTATCAAAGTTTACCTCATTTGTGATTTAAGAATGTTTTGTTTTCCTGGTGGAGGTACAAGACTTCTGTGACCATTCTTCTTTTAGATGGCTTACAATTAATAAGGTCTTATTTGTGGGTCTCAGATACAACCTTAAATTCTGCTTAAACAGAATCAATTATCCAAACATAAATAATGGTTAAAAAATAAAAACAGTCATTAAAGAACAGTATACAACCTTTAGAAACAATACTGCTAAGTTTGTGTGTGTGTGTGTGTTGTGTGTCTGTGTGTGTGTATGTGTGTGTGAACTCTATCTTAAAGAATAAAGAATGCTTTCAAGTAAATGTCTAGAAGACCTAAGGGGAAAATATGAAAATAGTTCCTTGTGAAAAATAAACCTCTGGAATATGCCCTCTAGGGTACACTATAAAAGAATAAAATGCCTAGTGGTAGAAAAAAAAAAAAAAAAAAAAAAAGAAGAAGAAGAAGCTGGGGGAAGGTAGTGTTGTCTATGAGCAAGCTCCCATCCCCTCTCCAAAAGTAAAATAGGATAAGTAGTTTGTAACAAAGTAAATGAAATATAAAATTTTAGTGCCTTATTATTAAATAAAAACTTTTAAATTACCTCCTACTTTTAAGCTTTCATAAAACAGTTGTGCTTTTTTCTAAGATGTTTTTAAATGGACCCTTTAAGTTAAAAAAAAAACGATATATTTTAGAGACTTACAGGAGTGGGTGGAGGGGAAGTAGGTTTTACTTCATCCTTTCTCTCTCCTGGTTTCCCAAATATTTTGAAAGAAGAATGCATTAGAGTTGAGTTCTCCACAAAAACACTGTATTGACTGATGAAAGATTATCAAATTGATATTAAGAAAGTAAGTGAGCCCACTGAACAAAACTCTACAGCTATATGAGTATGGACTTGGTTTAATTTTAGGACATGTTCTGGTTACATAGCAAACATCTACAATTTATAAATTGTTTCCATTGCCTCTCTAATGAACTAGTTCATACTAATAAGAGTCTAAATTCAATGCATCATCGCTATCCCCAGGGTCTTTCAACATGGTTCAGTGTGTTTTATGCCATACTTCCAAGTGGAGAAGACAGTATTGTTACCCAAAAGGCAGCCTGACACATTACAAATTAAAGGGGAATTTGAGAAAAAGTATGTTGTAGGCAGTTAATGCTTGTATAATGTGACTATTTAAAAAGCTTTGATAAATTTTAATATCCCACAAAACAACAGCTTAAAAATCAACCCAATATCTCTTTTTCTTTCTTAACACGATATATATAAGGTCACTTTTAACTTGTTAATTCCTGTGATTCAATATCAAAGTGAATGAGACCAAAATGTGAGACACTTTTGTGAAGGGTAATAGTTGACTGATGACTCTGGCAATGAGGTAGAGATTGAAGCTCTCAGTGACAAGCGTTTAGCCATTCAGCTAAACCTGGAATTAATTCCCAGTATACAGCCCATGGAAAGTGCCATTATAATTTTAAACTCAACATATTTTTAAATAGATTTATCGAAGTATAATTGTATATATGATATATATATATATTCTAAATAGGTTATATATTATATATGCTGTATTATATATAATTATATATGTTATATATACATAAATTATGTGTTATTTATGTATAATTTCGTTATGTTATATAATGTATAACATAAAATCAATTATACATATTTAAAGCATACAATTTTATGAGATTTAACATGTGTATGCACTTTGTTTTTTTAAATTTTTTTAAACATTTTTATTTAGTTTGAGAGAGAGAGAGAGAGATACAGCATGTGAGAGGGGGAGGAGCAGAGAGCAAGGGAAATACAGAATCTGAAGCAGGCTTCAGGCTCTGAGCTGTCAGCACAGAACTTTATGCAGGGCTCAAGCCTATGAACTGTGAGAACATAACCTGAGCTGAAATCAGATGCTTAACTGACTGAGGCACCCAAGTGCCCCTTAATGTGTATGTACTTTGAAACCAGCATCACAATCAAGATAATGAACAAGTTTATTATGCTTATTTATACCTCAAGTATAGGAGTTCCTAAGGCTCCATATCCTTGCTAACATTTGGTATGACCAGTCTTAAATTTTAGACACTCTAATAGGTGTATACTCATCATGGTTTTAATTTGCATTTCTATAATGACTAATGGTATTGAGCACATTTTCATGTGCTTATTTACCATTAATAATCTTCTTTGTTGAAGTATCTGCTCAAATGTTTTTGCTCAAAGTGCAGAGGGTTGTTTGCTTTTTTACTATTGTGTTTTGAAAGTTCTTTAAACATCGTGAATATAAAAATATTCTGAATATAAATCCTTCAACAGATATGTGATTTGTAAATATTTTTTTACAATCTGGTTTGTATTCACTATCTTTTTAAAAATTTTTTAATGTTTTATTTATTTCTGAGACACAGAGAGAGACAGCGTGAGCAGGGGAGGGTCAGAGAGAGACAGAGACACAGAATCCAAAGACAGGCTCCAAGCTCTGAGCTGTCCGCACAGAGCCCAAGGCAGGGCTTGAACCCACCAACTTTGAGATCATGACCTGAGCCAAAGTCGGATGCTTAACCAACTGAGCCACCCAGGCGCCCCTATATTTTCATTATCCTAACAATAGACTTAGAAGAGTAAAACTTTCTAATTTGGGTAAATCACATCATTTTTTTTTCTTTGAAGCACTGTGCTTTCGGTAGTTTTCTAAGAAATATTTGCCTAACTTAAGGTCACAAGAACTTTCCCTATGTTTTCTTTAAGAAGCTTTATTTAGGTTTTGCATTTAGGTTGATGGCTGTTTTGCATTAATTTTTATATATCATATCAGATATGAGTGAAGAGTTACTTTTTTGAATATGGGTATCCAATTTTACTAGCACTGTTTGTTGAAACAACTATATTTTGTTCACTGAATTTCCTTTTTTTACAAAGATCAGTTGTTTACACAACTGATGTGTGAGTTGTTTTGGGGCTTGCTATCCTCCACTGATCTATTGGTATCTTTATCTTTATGCCAGTATCACCCTATCTTGATTCTTGTGGTTTTAAAATAACTCTTGAAAGCAGAAAGTTTTAGACTTCTACAGTGGTTCTTTTTGAATGTTTTTGGTTACTGTAAGTCCTCTGCACTTACACACAGGGATTTCAGAATCAGCTTGTCAAATTCTACCAAAAAAAGTAATGCTAACATTTTGATTATGATTGCATTTTATCTTAACAATGCTATCTCTTCCAATCATTGTATATATAGCCTTCCAATTTTTTAGGTCTTCTTTAATTTCCACCAGCAGTATTTTGTAGTTTTCAGTATTCACATCTTCCACATCTTTGTCTCATTCATTCCATTTCATGTGTTTGCTGCTATTGGTATTTTAATACAATATATTTATCTCAGTTTCTAGTTGTCTATTGCCAGCATATATAAAGTGCAATCTGGACTTTTATAAGTTGATCTTGTATCTTGCAACCTGGCTAATAAAATCATTTATTATTTAAAGTAGAATTTTGACAGGCCATGACCAGGATGAAGTGAGTTAGGCATTCTCCAAAGGTGCGTAATTTAAGGGATTACAAGAAAAGTTGATAAAGAAGATAAACAACATTTTAATGCAATATTTAAAAAAAATCAACTCTGAAAATAACAACCTTTAAGGTAGTTTTGTCTGCTTTTGTAAATAAAGTGGGTTTTATTGGTGCATTTAATCATATTATCTACATAAACAATCATATCTCCTTTGAATAAAATGTTTTATTTTTTCCTTTGACATCTGTATATCTCTTTTTGTTGTTGTCACTCTTTTATATAACAAAGCAGAACCTAGCACAATGTGGAAGAGAAGTGAGGGGAGCAGATATCAATATCTTATTTCTCTTAGGAAGAAAATATTCAGTCTTTCACCATTAACTAAGATGTTAGCCATGGGTTTTTGTTTGTTTTTAATGGTTCTCAGCAGGTTAAGGAATTACCTCTCTATTCTTAGTTTGCTGAAATTTATTTTAAATTAGAAACAGATTTTTGGATTCCTTCAAATGTTTTTTTTTTTTTTTTTTGGTTTTNATTCTTAGTTTGCTGAAATTTATTTTAAATTAGAAACAGATTTTTGGATTCCTTCAAATGTTTTTTTTTTTTGTTTGGTTTATGAGGATAATTTTATAATTTATGTCATTCTCATTATTTAGTTTGTAATTTATGTGAACTACAATATTCTCAAATTTTAAACCTACCTAGAATTTTTGGGATAAACCACATTTGGTCATGATGTATTATATTCTTCATATATTTTTGGATTCTATTTGTTAAAATTTGTTTAGAACTTTGGCATCTATGTTCAGGAAGGACAATGGTCTATACTCTTCTCGTCGTGTCCTTGTCTAGTTGTAATATCAGGGTGTTGGCACCATTAGTTGGGAAGTATTCCCCTTGTTTTCCTTTTCTGAAAGTGTGTGTGTAGAACTGGCATTATTCTTTCTTTTTTTTAACTAATAATTTATTAAAAAGGTTGATTAGAGCATCTGCTATGGTGACTTCCACCTCAACTCCTGGCTCAATACTGACGGAAGTAATATGTTTAACAATCTCAGGACTGTGCAAATCAATTAGTCGCTTGTGGATCCTCATCTGAAAATGATCTCAAATCTTAGAACCTTCACCACAAGGAGTTTTTTTTTGTAGTGATTCTCAGAGTCATGGGAAGCATTTGAACTGGTCTTTTCACTTTGAGATTCTTTTCCTTTGCACCTCTGATCAAGTCAGCACATATCTTCTCCCAAGATTTCACATTGTGGCTGGTCAGAGTAATTTAATTTGGTGAATAGCTACCTCTGGCTCCACAGGTATCTTCTTGGTGTCTAAAAGCCACGGCTGCGGTGGGGCTTCCTGACTGACTTGTTCCTCGGCAAGAGCGGTGAGTCAGGAGCAGGACTGGGGCCTCCAGAGCTCTGCTGTAACTGCAACCATGTCTTTCTCAAAGAGTTGGCATCATTCTTTCTTAAACGACTGGTGGAATCTACTAATGAAGCCATCTGGGTCTGTGGTTTTCTTCAGGCAAATGTTTTGAACTATAAATTTAATTTCTTTAACATTACCTATTGTTTCTTGACTAAGGTTTGATAGTTTTTGTCTTTCAAAAAATCTGCCCAGTTTGCATAAAATTTGTTCATAATATTCTATAATTTTTCCTTTAATACACATAGAATCTGTAGTGGTGTTAATTTTAATAAATGCTATGGATATATTTGAAAAGATAGTGTATTCTGTTACCATTGGAATGCATGTCCTATTAATGCATTAATTAGATAGGTTGATAGCATTTTTCAAATCTTGAATAACCTCACTCCATTTTTTATTAATGATATACTGGTAGGTATAGAAATCAACTGTGATTCTAAGTTTTTCTATTGCTCCTTGCTGTTCTATTAGTTTTTGCTTCATGTATCTTAAAATTTTGTTACTAGGTGCATAAACCTTAGGATGCTATCACCTGTGGATAAACTGACCATTTCATCATCATAAAATGCTCCTTTTCATCCCTGGAAATATTCTTTGTTTTGATATCTACTTTGTTTTTAATTAATATTACAAGATTTTATTTGATTAGAGTTAGCATGGTATACCTTTTTCCATTGCTTCAATTTTCTCCTTTTTGTGTCTTTATATTTAAAATTATTTTTCTTGTAAGCAGTATATATATAGTGGAGTCATGCGTTTTCATCCAATCTGAAAATCTCTGCCTTTTAATTGGGAATGTTTTGAGCACTTACATTTAATATGATTATTGATATGGTTAGGTTTAACTCTATCATCTTACTACATGGCTTCTATCTGTGCCATCTCTTTCTTACTACCTTTTTCTATTTTTCTGCTTTCTTTTGGTTTAACTACTCTGTATGATTCTATTTTATAACTCTACTGTTGCTTTCTTAGCTATAATTCTGATGCATTATTTTATTGGTTGTTTATCGATTGTACATCTTTAAGTTATCATAGTCTACCTTCAAGTGATATAAAACTTTACATAATGTGTCAGAAGCTTACATTAGTATAATTCATTTTCTTCCTCACAACTTTTATACTTTATTGTCATACATTTTACCTTTACATATTTTATTGACCACACCCTTTCTTATATTTCTGTTTAAACCATTCTCTTCTAAAGTGAATTAAATAACAAAAAAGAAAATTATATATTTACCCATGTAGTTACAAATCCAAGTACTCTTCATTTCTTTGTGTAGATCCATATTTCAACCTAGCATCATTTTACTTTCTGCCCAAAACATTTTTAAAAATATTTCCTGTGGTGCTGATCTACTGGTGATGATTTTCTTTTGACTTTTTGTGTTTGAAAAAGTATTCACCTGTATTTTTGAAAAATATATTGCTGAATTTTGAAATCTATATTAACAGTTGTTGCCTTTTGTTTTTCTTTCAGCACTTGAAAGAGTTGTCTTCTAGCTTGCATTATTCCTAACAACAAATTAAAACAGTGACTTTTATATTTTTTTCTCTATAGAATATGTTTTTTATCTCTGCTTTCAAATTTTTTCTTTATCACTCATTTGATTAATTTAATTATCATGTACTCCTTGGTATAATTTTCTTCATGTTTCTTATACCTCAAGTTTCTTATTTTTTATTTGTTTGTTTGTTTTACAGGTGGAGAGGCTTGTAGTTTTATGCAAAACTGGCAAAATTGGAGCCATTTTGTTTCTTCAAACTTTGAAAAGTTCAGTATATATTAAGCCACTTAAAGTTGCCCCTAGCTCACTAACAGTATATTTACTCCCCATTCTTTAACCAACCCCCCTATATGAATTTCAACTTGGATAGTTTGTATTGCTATATCTTCAAGGTGACTAATCATTTTTTTTAAGCTTTTAATTTACTTTGTTTTTCTTGTACAAAATTATGTGGTGGCCACAGCTGGAGCCTGGGTCCTCTGCACAGAGACTCTGGTGTGGGTCTTCACAAGATGGTCAGTGAATTCCTGATACAGAGACTTGGTGAACACAGTCTCTTTCCAAAGATCAGGGTGAGATAGCTGTAGGTCTTAGAAATGGCATCAAAAGTGGCCTTGGCGAAGTTGCCCAGGGTGGCAGTGCAGCCCCTGGCCGAGTGTAGCAGTCGTCAATACCAGCCATCATCAGCAGCTTCTTAGGCACGGGGGCCGAGACGATGCCATCATTTTTTATGTAGTGCCTAAAGTGCTGTTAATAATTAACAGTGTATTTTTCATCTCATTCATTGTAGTTTTCAATCTGGAAGTCTAATTTCATTTTTCATTTTGTTTTGGTTTTGATTTATTTTTAAAAAATTATTTAATGTTTATTTATTTTTGAGAGAAGATGGTGGGGTGGGAGGCAGAGAGAGAAGAAGACACAGAATCCAAAGCAGGCTCCAGTCTCTGAGCTGTCAGCACAGAGCCCGACAAGGGGCTCGAACCCATGAATTGCAAGAGCATGACTTGAGCTGAAGTTGGTGCTTAACCAACTGAGCCACCCAGGTACCACTGTTTTTTTAAATCTATGTTCCATCTCTTAGCTAGTTTTTGAACATATGAAATATAGTTTAATGACTGTTTTATTCCATTTGCTTGCTAATTTTAACATTACATCAGTTCTGGCACAGTTTTAATTAATTTTCCTCTTATTTTGGGTTATATTTTCCTATATTCTTACATGACAGTAATTTTTAAAAATTTTTTGAAATAATAATTTTTTTGAGAAAGTGAGACACACACACACACACACACACACACAGTTTGAGTGGGGAATGGGCAGAGAGAGTGGGAGATACAGAATCTGAAGCACGCTCTAGGTTCTGAGCAGTCAGCACAGAGCCTGACATGGAGCTTGAACCATGAACCATGAGATAATGACCCGAGCTGAAGTCTGACACTTAACCAACTGAGCCACCCAGGCATCACACATAATAGGTCATTTTTAATTGAATGCCAGACACTGTGAATTTTATCTTGTTTGGTCCTACATATTTTTGTATTCCTATATTCTTGAGATTTGTTCTGAGTTGCAGTTAAATTACTTGGAAATCTTTTGATTCTTTCAAGTCTGGCTTTTAAGGTTTGTTGGGCATGACTAAAGCAGTGCTAAGCCTATGGCTAATTGTGAATCATGGGTTTTTCCAGTCTGGCTGGCAGGAAGAGTCATTATTCCCAGATCCTTTTAAGAATTGAGTACTAGTTCCTCTAATCCATTCAGAAAGTTCTTTCTGCAGTCTCTTGTAATTTACTCACATGCATGAGCTGATCTGTACTCTGTTGAACACTCAAGAGAGACTTTCTGCAGGTCTCTGGAGTACTCTCTGCATGCAGCTCTCTGCTTTCTGGTGCTCTATCTTGTGAATTCTAGCCACCTTAGTCTCTCTGGACTTTCAGCTTCATCTCCTCAACTCAGAGAGATCTCTGGGTTCTGCTCCCTGTAATGTGGCCTAAAAACATTCTAGAGCATTGGCAGAGCTCATTCCTTTGCTTTCCATCTCTCAGTGACCACTTTCCTTATTGACTCTTGTTCTAGGTCTTATAAACTGTTGTTTCATATATTTTACACATTATTTTATGTTGCTATTTCAGGTAGGGTGGTAAATCCAGTCCTCATTACTCCATCTAAACTGTAGCTAATGCTTTCTTTTAAGGAACCAGGAACATCCATCTAAAAAAAAAAAATGCTTGGCTACATGAAGCCAGAAACTAATCACAGAACTATGAGCTTCATTATGCAATCTGATTCATTTTGGCTACTCTTGTTTGTAGAATTAAACACATTTTAATTTTTCTCTTTCTATGCTGATACTAATAACTGTCATTATTTAAGTCTTGTTTTAATTGGAAACTAAGTCAAAAGAATGAATGATATTGAAGCACAGAAGTATAACAAATAAAACACTGAATAAAGAATCAGAAAACTTTGCATTCTATATTACATATAATAAATTCAAGTTCAGAAGTATCACTAAAAGGCATATTTAGTGAGCTAGTTTTTCATTTTTTAGTTGGTAATTATTTCTAAAATAGTGACTTTTATATGCACTGTTAGTTCACAAATGCTTTGCAAATCAACTGACAATATACCTCAAGAGCTATAAACAGGCTGTTACCTTTGACTTGCTAACCCCCCCTCAGAATATTTTATGAAAACTAGTTATTATTTCACATAGGAATAAAAGCTAAATGTATATATATATTCTATGCAAGTTTATTTACAGTGGTGAATAACTGCAATGCGCCAACAAGATACATATAATATCTCATTTAATCTTTACAGCAACCCTTGAGAATCATTCTTGTTATCATACAGATGAGGAAGCTGACACTGAGAATGTCAATAAACAGCAAGTCAGAGTTGATGCTGAGATTCAAATCTATTCTGACTTTAAACCTCATACCCTTAGCTCATAGGCTCTATCAAATCCAGAAAGTGAAAACAGAGATTTGTTAGGATAAGTGGACATGGACTATTATATATCAATCCACTCTAACTGTTTAAATTTCCATTACTATTATAGCTAATTTTTATTTTTTTAATTTTGTAGACTAGATAACTCTTCTAAAAATCAATAAAGTAATATCAGCAGATAACTATCCTGGATTTTAGCAAAGAAGGGAGGCTGGGAAATATCTATATTCTCTAGAATTCATGAACGGTGTTAGAAAATCACTACTTAAGCTCTGGTGTAAAGAAGGAAGGAGTTTCCTGGGGATATACTAGACTTCCCTTCAATACTTGCTCCAGCAGTTTCCTAATTTATTTAAAATAAATCAACATGGGAATGTGTAGAAATTGACAGAAACAGAGACTTGACAAGCTCAAAAAATTCCAGAGGGAACAAAGGAGCAATTCCTCCAATGCAGGGATGCTTACATTTCTGTTGGTGAATATCCTCTTCAGAATATGAGGGGGAAAGAGCCAAGGTGATGTTTATGCTTTATAAGCTTTGTGATAAGAAAGCAATGGTTTAATAAGAAAAAATGAAAACAAAAGTTAACAACCCTGTACTGGTTGTCATTGGCCAGACAACATATATATTGTAGTTTTATCTGTTACTAAATTTTATTCTTCTAAACAGATTGAGAGGAGGTAACAAACTCCCCATATTTGTAATGAGTGAGACTTAATTATATATAATCCAAAGAAGCCTCTGCTGAGGCAGCCTTTGTGGTGCCTTTAAGAAAACTGCAGGAGTTATGTGGTGATGAATATCCATTAAATAAGCAGTGAATATCCTCCTTGCTTGGAGGATACCTAGATCTGACTCAATCTTTTGACTCCCTATTTTCAAATATAGAATTTAATATGGGACCAGGTAACAGTTCAAACAAAGGTCCACACTGAGTCACTTACCTTGTTCTCGAAAGTCAGCTACCTCCCTGCAAAGCAGTAAGTGTTGAGCTATAAAACGTCTGGAGCCGGGACTAATGACAAAATAATGGTTGGCTGATGACAGACTTCTTTCTTTGTCCAATAAAATGATTTTGCTTTCCTTTTTGAGAGTCTGTGGTTAAGAGAGCTGAATATAATTGACCCATCTGAGTGGGTGGGTAAAGGAGGACTGAAATGACATATTACTCTTAATTCCTCAGGTTCTTTAGAGCCAAGTGAAATACCTCTTCAAGGTGTAATGGAAAGATTTCCAGCCCCAGTGACTTCACTTACTAGCTGCATGACACAGTGCCCTGTGCAATGCCATATTTATAAAAGTCAGTTTCCTTTATAAAACAAGGAAAAACTCTTCTTTACAGATACATAAAGCCCTAAATACAGGTCCTGGCATATATAAAAGACTCTTGAGTTCTGATATAGAACTTTTATAAATATGTAATGATGTATGTCAAGGGTCATGAATGAGATTGGTTTTATATGCAGTAGGATTAATTGATAAACTTTATAAAAATATATACACACCACATACACATATGTATATACATCTGTATGCACGCACACACACACACACACACACACATTCTCTGTCTCACACACACACATACATACATACAAATGGATATTCATTGTATCCACTCCAGAATTTCTAAAATGACTAAACTAGGACAGAGTCTAACCATAAATACCTTTTCTGAAGTTCCACAAGAGATCCTAATATGCAACCAGAATTGAGAACTACTGTGCATAGGTTCTTAATCTGAGGTCCATAGAATTCTCGAGAGAGTACAGGAAATTCATGAACACTATAATATGGGGGGAGAAGTTAGACCTTTATTTTCACTAACCTCCTGCTGTAATTTAGCATTTCTTCATGAATGCAACAAACCACAGTAGTGCTATCAATAACCTGTGATTTTGCACCAACCGAAGCCACAGAAAATCACCTTATAGTTGCTGCAGATATCTCAGGGTGTCACTGATAGTCTCCATCATGTCAAAATTCCAGTAGTTATTAGATCTTCCACTAGATTATGTTTTAGTGACTTATTAAAGAATAACAGGCATTACTATACTATATTTGTAAAAATGTTTTGAGCATTTATTTTAATACAACAGGAATCCTTTGCAAACTACTGAATTGGGTTTTACGCATTCAAACACATTCTGAAGATAGGCTTTTAGGCTTCAGTAGGGTGTATAAGGAGTTCACAGCACAAACACACAGGGTTAAGAATTCTGTATTTAGAGGCTATTGGTCAGGAAAGACTTTCAGGAATGCTGATGAAGAGCAACTTCTTTGGAATCATTTTGAACTTAATGTGTACAATGCTGATTTCTCAGTAATGAACTGAGGAAGGGTTTCAGTAGAATGAGGTGTATTGTAATTGAAGTATATTTACATATCAATTGTTCTTCTTTTATTAATTTCTCTAACAAAGCCATCACTCCCTTTTCTATCTTCACTAGCTAATTCACTGCTGAATCCCTATTTTTTGCCTAACTTACTTTAGTTGCCACAAATGATAGAAAATGTCAGTCTTTGTTTGCTAATTCAGTGCATGCAGACAAAATGCAGCATGTATTTTTTGGTAAAAAAAAAATTCAAAGCCTAAAATATATGGTTTCTAAGGCTTTTGCAGTGAGAATGAAAGGATTCACTTAAAATTGATTTCTGTAAGCCCTAATTATACAGTACATTACATAATAAGCATTGCAAAATCTCAGGTTAGGAATAAAAAAAATCTCTTAGTAATAAATTGGCACTACAATCATCAGTGTGCCAAATTTAATTCACAGATAAATAAAAAGAAACCTTGAAAGCTGGGCAGAAGCCTACTATACGTGTGGGTTTTGGTGCGACTCTGTGCTAGTTAAGGAACAAGCCCTTACAATTTATTTCAGGGGTCTCAATGCCTTTCTAGTCAAGATGTTCTTCCAGCTGTCTCCTCCAGTTCATGCTTAACTGGTGCCTGCTCTCTCTGGAAAGAGAGATACTGGCTGCTGATATCAGCTGACCTACATCCCTTCTCCACAACCCCCAGGACAATTTCTTTTTCAGAAAAGTTAGCCCTTGCTTAGAAGCTGCCACAGTGGGTTGAATTATCCGATCCCTGTCATTAAAGGTGGCAGCCATGCACTTGAGAATGATGTGGGAAAACTCCAGTGAGAGTGATAATTAAACTTGGAAAATGAAGGGTCACCTTCTTTCATTCAGCTCATTGGGTTTGGCATCAGAGTAATTCCAAAACAGTGGGGGATATTCTAGTCTCAGCATGGTAATATCTAGGTGCAACACATTATTTCTATGGGTTCAAATGGGAATGCCATTTTAATTGTATTTAAAATGTTATCTTTGATATAGAGAATAAAAATGTTAGAAATTAGTTCTAAGAATATAGAAAAAGTATGATGAGTATAAAGAATTAGAAACAATAAAAGCACACATTGTTATCCCAGAAGAAAAAAATATTATAAGAGGAGAAAACTGTTTCTAGAGAAATTCTGAAGACAACATTTAAAGGTGCTTCCTCTTTCCATGTGACTGTGGAATCACAAAGCAAGAGTTTCATCTCAGCTCTCTGTTCTACTTACTGTCATTTCTTGGAGGCCAGTATATAATGTCTCACTCTTGCCCAAAAGAGGGTAGACCTTGAGACAAGCCAATGATGGGAATTCTCTTCCAAGAAAAGGGAATTTTTTCAGATACAGTGGCTTATCTAAATACAATAGAAGCAATATCTGGGGAAATAGTATTTCATACTCTCTTATGTTGCATTAAAAAGTAATACTGACATTTTAAAGGCCTGAAATGATTGCACTAAGTGCACTACAGAACACTATAATTACACAGGGGCACAGATGATAAAAGCAAGTTTCAAGTTCAAATTCTGGCTTCACCATGTAGAATAGTCCCCCTTTATCCAGGAGGGATAAATTCCAAGACCCCCAGTGGATACCTGAAACCATGGGTAGCACCAAACCCTCTATATACCATGGTTTTTCCTATATATACATACCTCTGACAAAGTGTAGTTTATAAATTAGCCACAATAAAAAATTAGCAACAATAGCTAATAATAGAACAGTTATAACATACTGTAATAAAAGTTATGTGAATATGGCCTTTCTTTCCCTCAAAATACCACATTGTACTATATTCACTCTTCTCATGATGATGTGAAATGATAAAATGCCTATGTGATGAGACGAAGTGAGGTGAATAACATAAGTCCTATCACATAGCTTTAAGCAATACTGACCTTCCAACAACACATCAGAAGAAGGATCATATGCTTTTGGATGGGTTGACGCCTGGTAACTAAAACCATGGAAACTGAAACTGTAGGTACAGGGGAACCAAGGAATAGCTGTGCAACCCTGGGCATGCTACGTTACTCCTTTGTTTCCTACCAGTTGCCTCTCTGTGAACTGGGGAAAGCAATAGTACCTATCTTATAAAATTTTTAAAAGATTGAGTGTTAAAATACATAAGGGATTTATAACAGTACCAAGCACAGTTTAATATTATAAGAGCTCACACTTACTAGTTTTGTTATTATTTTACTGTTGTTCAGTATCTAGTACAATACTTAAAACCCACAGAGAGTGTTTAAAAAATATATTAATAATTTTTCTTACAGTTAAACTACTTTTTGCCCTTGTCTTTCTGAGAAAAGCTTCGCACAAGATTTTGGCCTTTAAAAAACAAATAGCTCAACATAATTGTTTCCTAGAGTTAATTGCATAATGTGAACATAGAGATTATTTTCAGAATCAATTTCAGAAAGTGAAAAATTCCTAAAGAATAGAACTTACAGATATCATATGGGTCTTGATACTTGAGGTTTGACTTGAGGAAGATTAATTTATTGTATGTATGCATATTTTGTTTCAAGCTAAGAAAACTTTGAAACAATTAGAATACTCTAAAACAACAACAACAACAACAACAACAACTTAATGGGTGAGGCAATAGAATGAAATAGAAAGTCCCTTTGTAAGATTTTTGAATTTAACCGTTTGTGGGAAAATTTCTACAAATTCCATTAGATTTTTATCTATCTATCATTAGAATACTCAAAGCATTCCAATTTGTCTTTGGATCTTTTCTACAACACAAAGATGTTGCTCAAACCTCAACCTCCGTTCATCACCAGCTCTGAGACAGAAAATGATGGGGTGGGGGAGCAGGAAATGGTGAATGCATATGTGTATCAGAATGAGGGAAGGGGAAAAGAGTGAATGAATTAAGGACAACTCTAACCATCTACTGAAGAGAAAATACTATCTAAAGGTTAAAAAACTACTGGCAACATAGAAAAATCCATAAAGAAATGAAATATATGTAATCTTTGTGCACAGCATTTTTAAAGAAACGGCTTTATAAAAGATAGTGACTCATTTAGTGTAAAGGTATTAAAATTATTTGGTAAATTATTTCCCACTGAAAAAATATAAATAAACTATATAAGAAGATATTCTGCTTCTGCCTCAAGTTTATATTTAAAATGATTTATAGCCTGCAATTTCTTCCTAAGGTCGTCACCTTCATAAATACTAGCCACATACAGTGAAAACCAACTCAATAAAATGAGTATTTCATTTCTCTTCCTCCTGCTTATGTAGATACTTCTTCCATCTGCATGGCACCCATTTATAACAAAGCCTCACATTGTGTGGATTTTTATGAGTTCTTGAGCTTTTCTTTCTTTTTTATCTTTCTATGCATCAGAAAAGCAACTGGCAGATTCTTTAATAAAATATATTATACACATTAATATTTATAAGCCTATGAATTGGATGTTTAAATAAACATTCACCAACTTATGCCAATTCTTTTGTTTTAGAGGTTAAATCACACTTACATTGTCTGGAAAGTCAGCTTTTAGTTCAGTGACACTTTGACACCAATATGCAGCCGTTTTTTCACTGATGAGCTCAATATTCAGGAAGGAGCTTTGTCCAGGGCCATACATGGGGCCAGAGGTAGTTCCCCGGATAATTCTAGGTGAAACATTTGTCACGATGTCCTGATAAAAGAGTAAAGATATTAGGTCTCCTTTTGACGAAGAAAAACTACAATCTTTATTTGATGCTCATTTCTATATGACAATATTTTACCATGTCCTTTCTCACATTTTTAGAGAAGAATTTTAAAAATATGTCTTAAATTACATGTGAATATAAACTACTTCCAAACGAAAGAGTAAAATAAAGTATTTGTTAGCTGTATTTAAATTACTTCCTGTAATTGTAAGGTTCGCATCCTAAAAAAATATGTAAATTCATTTATACTGGTTTAGGGTATACATTTTTTAATTTGTTTGCAATTAAATAATAAATAAAAACCTGGTAAGTAAAATGTAAGAATATCGTTTCAGTCTAGTTAATCCAAATACCTTCAATGAGATTTTAATTCCAGTAAAAGCTAATGTTTTGTAAAGAAAAAAACCACAATTTTTCTTAAAAAGTAATTCCAATGTAAATCAGCCAGGAAATACATATTAGTACCACTGGCTCATCAAACTTTAACACATACTCTAACAAACTAACTGGGTCAACTTACCTATAGAATTCTAACAATAAATTCACATTCAGTGAGAACTCACTTCTTCCAAGACTGAAATGAGGATATCAATAACTTCCTGATAACTATAAACAGTAAACAGTCAAATTAACTTGCTTGTTAAGTGTAATTAACAATGCACAACTGCTTCTAAAGCTGTATTAACAAAGAAGAGTAACATTCTTACATTACTAAAAACTAAAAAGAAACAAAGAAGAAAAATGTTTCTTTAGCCAACTTCCAATTAAAATTAATTTTGAGTAAAGGTCATTTAGTTAAGGATTTATCAGAATTAGTCATTTAAGTACCCCTCCTCACCATCTTGTCACTTTTAGTGAGATAACATGAACCCCCATTAGTATATAGCAATTAAGGTCAATTTACATATTTTAATTAAGAACCACCCCATATAAAACAATTAGCGTAATAGGCATACTAACTGGATTTCATAACATTTGGACGTTTTTCCAACTAGATAGACAGGAAACCTTAATTAGCATTAATTAGTGCTGATCTGCATATGTTTGATAAGGCATACCCTTGCCACAAAAGATTATTTATTCCTGAATCTGCCAAATGCTACAGTTGCAGAGGATAAAAGGACTTTTCTTCACATTGCATGTTAATTTCTGGTAATTTACATTCACTTTTACATTCGAATTAGTATATTATAAAATAAATGTATGAATGTTACAATAAGCCTCCTTAAATATGTACATTTTTACTTATAGGAATCCTGCCAGTTAATGTTTTACTAATTAAGCCATTCCACTTCTATTGTAATTATGGGCAACACCACCAGCCTTACTTTGATTTGCCATTGTGAAACAGTGTTCCACAATTTTATAATGCGTAAAATGACAAGTTAAGTCACTCCAGGAAGCTCAGGTTTAATGGGTCAAATTTCTGTCTTGGCAAAGGCTTAAATGTATGCTCTCCCTCCCTACAGGTAGCCTCAGGGCAGCTTAGCCAGGTAGGTACGCACGTGTCGCCATGGTCTGAGAAGACAATGCTAGGAATGTTTCCATCAAATAAGACTTATTTTCTTCTATATTCCAACTTTCAAGAGCCATACACTTTAAGCCTTGAAGTCTTTATTTCCTCTGCTCTACTCCCTAGTCTAAAAGTCTTTTATCTAGATAAATCCAATCTAGGCCACAGGTTTTGCCCTGTATAGAAAAACTTGGCCAAGGAAATGAATAGAGTCCTTACTCAGTTCACCAACTCATGTGCTCTGGCACTGAATAGTCCCACAGATGCAGGAAGACCTATTTAAAGGACCACTTTATAATTTAGTGGCATCTCCTAGTTATTCAATAAAACTGATTAATGTTAGCAGCATCCCTGTTCCTATCCATTCCTCAGGTCTTAACTTAGACTTTAGTCCCTTTGCAAAACCCTTCCATGTTTCCAACATCATCAAATCTTAATAAGCTACTCTGAGTTATCTGACTGAGCAACCTAGGCACTGCCCCCCGCCCCACTGGCATTTTTAACATCCTGTACTGTGTCTACATTCTGGTTTGAACCTTCCAGTAGTATAAGGATTGGAAAAGAAACTATCTCATCTGTTAACACATGCCCAGCTTCTAGCCTGGCCTTTAGTAGGTGCTTCAATAATGTTTTTTAAAGAAGCCTAAAGCAAAACCCTAGGCACTAGAATGGGTCTTGTCCTGAGGCATGGGAACTATACAGGATTTATTGCTAGCCTTATTCTGTTGCTGAACAGACATTATATTCAAATTTCAGGTACTTGTTCTTTGCTTTAGATCTTTTCCTACTGGTCTGTTACTCTAGAAGTGGGGACTTTCTTGATTTCTCTGATGCCTCAGTGACCCCTGAATATAGCTCCCTACCACCAACTACAGCTAGATGCTGGTAACATGTACTTGACACAGACTGCCCACCTCTACCCATCTCAGCCTACTGCAGAGCCTCAGTGACAGGAAGCATGCTTGAACTTCCTCACACTGTAGCTTTTAAGATCTCCCTGACTGTTGGCTCTAACTTGCTGGGTTCATCTGATCTTTAGGATCTAAATACAATGGACTTATTCAGATACAATCTGACCCTAAAGCTTTTCTGGGTCAGGTGGATGTGAATTCCTAACCAGGTCCATGGCTATCTAGATACCTTGGAGGATGACCTATTATGATCTTAACCAACTATAGTTGCTTCTTATGTCTGTGCCCTAGGCTGGACCCACATTTTCACAGTATGTTTAGGCTTTTTTTTAATTTTTAATTTTTTGAAAAAATTTTAAACATTTATTTATTTTTGAGAGACAGAGACAGAGCATGAGTCGGGAAGGGACAGAGAGAGAGGGAGACACAGAACCTGAAGCAGACTCCAGGCTCTGAGCTGGCGGCACAGAGCCTGATGCGGGACTTGAACTCATGGACCACGAGATCATGACCTGAGTCAAAGTTGAAGGCTTAACCGAGTGAGCCACCAAGGCGCCCCGAGGCTTTTTTTTTTTTTTAGTATCATAAAATAAAAAAGGCACAGCATAGAAGAATTGCACCCATAATGGGTAAGGAAAACCTTAATGGTCCAGTAATTCTAAGCCATATACTATTTTACAGTAAGCCTCCTAAACAATTAGGCCAACAACACAAAGTGGCCAAATGGAAAAGTAAACCGACAAGATTTAAATGGAAGACAGTCAGGGGCACCTGGGTAGCTTAGTAAGTTAAGTGTCCAACTTTGGTTCAGGTCATACTCTCATGATTTGTGGGTCCGAGCCCCAAATCGGGCTCTGTGTTGACAGCTCAGAGCTTGGAGCCTGCTTCAGATTCATCTCCCCCTCTCTCTGCCATCCCTTCCATGCTCTGTCTCTGACTTTCTCAAGAATAAACATTAAAAAAATTTAATAAAAAAATGGAGGATAGTCAAGCAAATGCTCCTTTCTTAAAAGCCGCACATCGGTGGTAACTTAAAACCTAAAATTGTGATGTTAGAGATTTTTCTTTTGAGTACTGTGAGTGAAATTTATTTTTAATGTTGAGGGTGTTTTATTTTTCTCTTCTGTAATCTGGTATTAAACTCTAAATATACCATGGGAGAATTATCAATGATCTCCTTAACCAAGATCAAACAGTAAGTGCAAGCAAATCAAAAGGAAATTTTATCTACTTCATCATCGGGGTTGCTAATTCCTTTATGTTGATTTAAGACAGGCAGTGTTTCTCCAAACAGGTCAGTTTTCTTTCTTTAACTCAAGCCAAGAAATAAGATTGTTAACACCCGCCAAAATAATGCTTAATGTGTAGAGCTTGTCAACTATCAGTGAGTCAACTGCTGCCATTGTAGCAATTTAAAAATTCAGGGTATTTCAGATTCAACAAAAGTGCTGAGATTCCAAGATTGTCACCCAGTGACAAATCGGTAATAGAAGATTTATTCTAGGTTTTCTTTCCCAAATTCATTCATATTTGCTACTACTTTGTAAAAAAAAACTTTTCTCCACTAACTTAAGACTTCTTGGAATTGTTAAATTAAGTGAAAGATGAATGAAAACTTGGATACAACCAATTATCTTTGGTTATATGATTATAGAGTTAGAGCTTCAATAATTGGGCAATAACTTACTAAAGCTTTTGACCTGGGAATACTAGAATTTGAACATGATTTCATAAGATACTATTTTGCCTTAATATTTAATAGCTAAATTATATTAGCATCGCTTAAGGGAATTAATATAACAAACATATTCAGAATATTTAGAACAAATGAGCTCATTCTCTATAACAAAGAAGATGAATTTTACCATAGTTCTAATCTTCAGTGCATTAACAATATACCGATTTTTTAAAATTGATGTTTATAGGTAAGGAAATGTTATGTGATATCTCTGCTTTGTGTGATATTGTAACTACCATTATACAATTGAACGTTAATGACCTCTTAACATTTGAAGTGATGCTAGTGATTTTTCAGCATTAGTAAAGAGATTTAAATGGTAAACAGGCTGATTATATTTGCTTGTTTAAGTTCATTTACTTGACCTCTCTTATCCTAAGGAAAAAAAAAATCTGTAATGTTTCCATGGTTACCAATGGGCTCAAAATAGTCATAATGGCCTCAATGAACAGAAAAAGAAACTTTGCAGAGATGGCTTGTTAAGAGGCTAGGAAAAGAAACAGGGTCCAAAAAAGTTGAATGAAAATGAAAAATAAACTTTGCTGAGTGAACCACAGCTACTATACCACAACAGATTAATTTAGAAATATGTTGAGTGACCTTGACCTCAACGGCAGCAATTTCTTACTTGACACATCCCCAAAGGCAAGGGAATCAAGATCAAAAGTGAACTATTGGGACCTCATCAAGATAAAAAGCTTCTGCACGGCAAAGGAAACAATAAAAGTAATAGGCAACTGACGGAATGGGAAAAGATAGTTGCAAATGACATATCAGATAAAGGGCTAGTATCCAAAATCAATAAGGAGCTCACCAAACTCCACACTTGAAAAACAAATAATCCAGTGAAGAAACGGGCAAAGACATGAACAGACACTTCTCCAAAGAGGACATCCAGATGGCCAACAGACACATGAAATGATGCTCAGTGTCCCTCATCCTCAGGGAAATACAAAGCAAAACCACACTGAGATACCACCTCATGCCAGTCAGAGTGGCTAAAATGAACAAATCAGGAGACTATAGATGCTGGCGTGGATGTGGAGAAATGAGCACCCTCCTACACTGTTGGTGGGAATGTAAACTGGTACAGCCCCTCTGGAAAACAGTGTGGAGGTTCCTCAAAAAATTAACACTAGAACTCCCCTATGACCCAGCAATAGCACTGCTAGGAATTTACCCAAGGGATACAGGAGTGCTGACTCATAGGGGCACACATACCCCAAAGTTCATAGCAGCACTCTCAACAAGAGCCAAAACATGGAAAGAACCTAAGTGTCCATCAACTGATGAATGGATCAAGAAGATGTGGTTCATCTATACAGTGGAATACTACATGGCAATGAGAAAGAATGAAATCTGGCCATGTGTAGCAACATGGATGAAACCCGAGGGTGTTATGCTGAGCGAAATAAGTCAGGCAGAGAAGGACAGATACCATATGTTTTCATGTATAGGTGGATTAGGAGGAACTTAATGGAGGACCATGGGGGAGTAGGAGGGGAAAAATAGTTGGGGAGAGGGAGGGAGGCAAACTATGAGAGACTTTGAATGTTGAGAACAAACTGAGGGCTGATGGGGGGAGGGAGAAGGGAAGGGGGCTGATGGGCATGGAGGAGGGCACTTGTGGGGATGAGCACTGGGTGTTATATGGAAACCAACTTGACAATGAACTATTTAAGAAAAAAATAAAATAAAATAAGAAAAGAAATATGTTGAGTGAAAAAAGCAAGCTGTGGAAAAATATATAGAATATGATAACTTAAACAAATAAAACAACGTGACATACTGTTTACTGAAACACACTTATGTGACCTAATGTAAGTATAGAAGAATTATTAAAAGAATTCAGGGGAGTAGTTACCTCTTGCAGTAGGTAGATGTTGGGGGAGAAATTGGGAATGGTGGAGCAATGATGACTTTGTAAAAGTTTTGGTGATACATAATTTTAAAGATGTTTTACTCCTGAACTGCCAAAACACATGGTAAAATGAAAATACTTTTTAATGTGCTTTGTGGTATCATAGTGCATATTGTTATAAACTATAGAGAAAGTTTCATTGGTTTACCTGAAAACCTGTAATTTAAATCTTAGGGGTAAGTCATTCCTTTCTTAATTCCCAAAATTCTGCCATAAACCGTTTTCACGTCAAAGAAATTTTTTTTAATTAATTAGTTTTAAAAGCTAGAAGTTTATAGGGGCACCTGGGCGGCTTAGTCGGTGAAGCGTCCGACTTTCGCTTAGGTCATGATCTCGCGGTTCGTGGGTTCAAGCCCCGCGTCGGGCTCTGTGCTGACTGCCAGCTCAGAGCCTGGAGCCCATTTCAGAGTCTGTGTCTCCCCCTTTCTCTGACCCTCCCCTGCTCACGCTGTCTCTCTCTCTCTCTCCTAGAAATAAATAAAAAAATATTAAAAAAAAAAAGCTAGAAGTTTATAAATTAAATGCACTGCATGACAAATTAAATATGTCTTTTTAAATATGTGACTTTTTGTGTGAGTGGACTTTATATATACATTATTCCATAATGGAGGAGATTCACTTTGCAAATAAATCTAACAACAAATATCCTGTTACATAATATGATTCTATCATTATAAATCTGGCATACTGCTACCTTGGGAAGAGCAAAAAGTAAAATAAAATTCAACAGTGGCCCAGTTTCTAGTGCAACTCCACTCTTATGAAAGAAGTACCTAACATTTTATTTTCTTCATGAACTAAGTATATTAATATTTGATTGCTCCTGAAAATAAATGTTATAATAGTCAGAATAATCTGTACTTGGTTGTTTTGGAGGGGTGGAATGGGTAGGATGAAAGTTTGTTCTTAATACATCAATTCTCCATCTTCGTGTCTTACATAAAGATAGCACTCAAAAACCTGAAATTGTGACAAAATTTACCCATTTGTCATCAGGAAATTTAAATCTGTCTGCCCACATGGAAAGCACAGTGAACAAGAATAACAATGTTAGCTACAGATACAAGATAAATTATCAGAGAATTTGTCCACTGCTGCCCAGCTCTAGTGAGCATTAGAGATGAAACTAGAATTCAGGTGCATTTGGGTGATATGAATAATATTAGTGACCGCTTAACATTTGATGCAGGTGATACTAATCAGCACTAATTTTAGTTGCAAGAAAAACAAATCAATTTAAATAAGTTAAATTTTTTTTAAAAAGTGGGGATGTGTCATTTACTTTAAGGAGAAGGAAAAAATCCCATAACAGGAAGGAAGGAAACGCATTTTGAAATGTTTCTCTGTCTTTTCTCTCTGCATTTATTTGCACAGATCTTCATCCTTCCCTTTCTGTAGAGGACTTCCTCTGTTACAGTTCATATGATAGAAAAATAGCCTCCTGACAGGTTCCAAGTTGTGCGGAGTAGGTACAGTCATATTCAAATCTTGTCATCTCTCAGGTCCAGGATTCATATGTATGGCCATATAAATAAAAATGGAGCAATTTGAGAGCCAAGCAAGTAGTTTTAACGGAGTCTTAAAGACTACTACATAGTAGTCTTCTTGGAAGGTTCACCTTAGAAGGCTTGGAAGAAAATATCATATGGACACTGATAAAGTATAGTCATTAATTAGGAAGTTGAATGTAAAATGGACAAAATTATTATCATGTAATGAAAGGAAACTTTTCACAGTCTTTAATAAATTGTAACAACCCATTTCCTATTCCTGTGGCCCCAAACCTTACAAGATCAAAGTTTTAAGAACTCTTTAAAATTCTCTCATGTCAGTCAACACAGACAGCCTGGGGTATACTTAATCTCAGTCTTATAGCTGGACTGAGTTGACACAATGGACAGCCATTACTAACAGGTAAGAGAGTAGAAGTAAAAGGAAAAACAAACAACACAGTGTGTTCTAGAATGAACAGGGAAACAATCAACATGAAGAGGCTAAAGGAGGGGAACAAGGAATAGAACCTGAATATACTGAATGTCTACTTTATGTTGGGGGAAGGAATTTTAGTCACTCTCTAGTGCTCATTTTGGATCAAATACCCCCGACCTCTTAGATAGCGTCAAACACATAGAGGATTTGGTATCTCACACTAAATAAAAAGGGAGATTAATTTTTCGAATTTTATTCATGTCATACTAGTAAAATATTCAATCACAGACTTGTGTAGCCTTTTGTCTTTCCTTTTGCTCTTTTTCAAAGAGCTTATAACTTTGTAAACAGGACACCAAAAAGTAATTTGTTTTGCTCTTTGACTTTCTAACCTGTCAAACTGGCTTCCCTACATGCTTCGCTATATGACAGAGAATTGTAGGATTTTAAGTGAAATATTAAAGCACATATCCGATGTGATATTTGATAAATACATATTTATTCATTCATCAACATCAGCTTCAGAAACAGTCAAAACAGAAGAGTTCAAGCACCTGACCTTAACTAGTACATGGGCTGAAGTTGAGAAAGCAACAGGAAATGAGGATGGGATATTATAGAGTTGGGTCAGATTAGAGAGTCCTGAATGACTGTTTTAAGGAGTTCAAACTTTTTTCTGCAGGCTTTGAGAATCCATTGTGTTCTGTCTCCTATTCAAGTTATTAATACCAATAGCTCACAGCAGCTGTGCATTCACAGAGATAAGTTTTACAAGGAACAGATGAAGAGCTTTTTCAGAGCTGATATCAGATGGATTAGAACGTGATTAATCAACAGACAGACTGATTAAATTATTGGGTTCACTGTTCAGATAAGAGGTTTTGGATACACTCTGCCAAACTGTAATTAACTTAGAAATTTCTGCTGGCCTGCTTATAAGATGATCATGTGATATGCTTTGAAGAAATCTTTTAAGGCCCAGAACAGCAGCTGTGAAGGTGTAAGCCTGAGTCAGTTTTAATAATTATTAATCATCTCCAAGTATTAAAGCAGAATTTTCATTGAAAATGATAAATATTTTTAAAAGAAACTTTACTTTTTATAAAACTTGTGTAAATCCTCTGGTTTCACAGTAGAAGCCACTGTAAATGAAATGGCCGTCATTTAAGGAAGGAAGCATCTAAAGAATTAGACAGGAGTTTTCCATTTCTGCAGTAAGGTTAACAAGATATTGAGAGGAAACTCTTATGGTATAGCACATTTTAAAATACTGGACAGGGAGATTTAAAAAAAAAAAAGATGCACAACTGAACTTGTGTCAAAATAAAAACTTTCAAGGATGAAAAATGACAACAAAGCAGAAATTCCAAAGGACAAACCACGTGCAGGGTCTCTGCTCTCAGGGTTTCTGCTGGTCCCTGATGGCCTACAGCCTGATTTCTAATGGCTTACACACACCTTAGAGAAAGAAAACGTTAGGGCTTAACCATAAGAAAGGGTAAACAAAAAGCAATGCTCTCAATTTGTGAACTAGAAAACAACCAGAGTGAATGGTGGTATAAATGTCCATTTTAGCCTTAATTATGGATGAAAAAGAAAATAAATCTCCCTTCGGATTCCAAACTTGTGTGGGTTACAAAACTTCAAGTTGAAAATTTGGTTTAAAGGTGACCCCTGGTCATGGTGTCTACAGATAACTAGGAAAGGCAGTCTCCAACTTTGTCTAGAGGGATTTTTATACCAGGTATCAAAAAAATTTCCATAAATAAATTTCCATGGAAAGTAAACTCGTAACAGAATAATTCTGCTAAACAAATGAGAAAAAAAATATTGGAATTGAGAGTCAAGAGGGAGAAAAAGCTACAAAACTCCCCACAAGGGAATACAGATACTGAGATGATCAGATTTAGAACAAAAATGTTTATTATGTTTGAAAAATAAAAGAGGAAATANTAGAAATTTATACATATATAAATTTATATATACATATTACAAATTTATATATTTTACAAGTTTATATAGATATATATATTAAAAATTGGGAAAACAGAAGTTTAATCTCATTGGGTAAATGAGATTAGACATAGCTGAAGAGAATTAGTCAAGTTGATGCATGTGGGAAGACTACCTGAAAGGCAGCACAGACAAATGGGATGCAAAACATGTTATGGAGGTTGAGAGGCATAGAAAATGAGTAAGAATGAAAGGAGAAGTCTAAGTGGGGCTCCCAAGAAGATAATGAGGAGTCTTGAGAGAGGCACAGTTCAACAGATATTGTTAAAGATAAATACAATCAATGAGGGACACCAGTCTTCAAATTCAGAGACAACAACAAACTCAAGGAAAGTTTTTATTTATGTTTTAACTGCCAGCTTGTGGTAAATAAAACACCAAAGACAAAGAGAAGATTTAAAAAGAAGCCACAGAGAAAAGAAGACTCCCTACAAAGGAAAAGCAGATTGACAGTGAACTTCCTGGCAGTGCCAATGGAAGTCAGAAGAGAGTAAAATATGTTCTATAAAGAAGGAATGTTAACTGAGAATTGCATAACTTCAAACTTATTACTCAAGAAGAAGGGTGAAATAGTGACTTTTTTAACAAAAGAAGCAATGGGTAAATGGTATACAGCAGAAAAAATGAATGAGCTAATGCTAATTAGGCTGGGACAGGTGTGAAAAAATACTGAACGATAACAAGAATAAAGCAAGTTGCACAAAAACATACACTGCATGATCGTAATAATGCAACAGAGAAACAGGCAAAACTAAATAGCATACTGTTCAGACATACATATATAGTAAAACGTATACAGAAGGAAGAAAATGATAATGATAAAAATCTAAGTCACTTCCTCTAGAGGGAAAGAGAGGGGTGTATTTGAGCAGGGGTACACAGAGTCAAAGGTACAGGAATATCTTCTGTTTCTCTTTCAGTGTGAAATGTGAAAAAAGGTATTCATTTTATTATTTCTTAAAATGCATATCTAAATTATATACATTCTTTTGTATGGATGCTATATTTTCTATTTAAAATTTGAAAAAGATAGGATGCACACCTGATGATGGTATTATTCTAGAAGCAACTAGCTAATAAGGCTCTAAGATTGGCAAATTCTGCCTCAGCATTACCACTTGTGTCTACATATGGCCCTAAACAATGTCTTAGAAAGAGTTTTCTGGTCATTCCTCTAACAAAATGATGAGATTGTATAACATGATCCCTTATACCACTTTTAGCTGATTCTCCTTAAGATAACAAAAAGTTATTTATCTATGAAACATACAAATTGGAAATATTTCAGATTGTATGCATTGCTATCTGAAACCTTTTTTGGCCTAGGACACAAATTTATGATTTAGGAGTAACCTTGAACTCATTAAATATCACTTCAGGTAACAGCACACATGCTTTGGATATCTTAGGTAATCCTCCCCACCAATAGCCTACTGACTAAAATGGGAAAATGCAGAATGAGGGAGAAAAGAAATACAGTTTATTTCTGCCAAGATCTGCAAAAACATTCAGTTAAAAAAAATCATTCATTTGAGTAAATACACAAAGTCAAACTGCCCTAAATGTAAGCTAAGCAGCCATGAGATTTAATACTTGAAATAATAAAGTTTTAAGTCGGCTTTCTTATAATTCTAACATCCTTACTCAATAGCATTCTTTAATATATTAGGCCATAAATATGCTTGTATTATAATTACAAAACACCATTTAAAGAATGTATTATGTCCTATAGCACTTAGCCTTGACAAACAATTACTGGATATCACATTCAACTGAATAAAAAAAGCAATCTTTATTACAGGTTAAAATTAGCCTTGGAACAATAAATGCTTTCAAAGCTATTGTAAACTCCAAACTGCTTCGCACCATCTCTTTAGAGGAGATGCAAACAAGTAAACTGAAGGACATTTGAAAAACTTCCTGTGTCCTCTAAAGTTTTTTCAAGTTATTTTTTCTTTTCAGTTTCATAGGGATAATCATGTTATACCCAAAAGATGATCAGTATGGCATCCTAGAGAAGGATTTTACCCATTAGAATAAAAACAAAACAATAACAAATAACCAAACAAAGAGCTCTGAGAATTCTGGACTTTAGAATGCGTTATTCATAACAGGACTCTATTTTAATTATCAGGACCACTTTTTATGCTTTATGGTAGAAGAGAAAATGAAATGGCAAAGTCTATGCATTGATGTGGTTCAGAGGATATGCTACCTACAAATATGGCATCTTGGCACATTACGATGGCAGAAGGAGAGGTGGCAGAAGGAAAGTCACTCTGACTTCACATCACTCGCCCTACTTCTCTGACACAGGTCTTAAAACTTCCCTGTGACAGATCCTCTCTAGAAGAAGGAGGAAAGACATTCTTAACATCAGAGATGGGGAGTTTAGGGCTAATAAATCTGTACACACAAAGCTTGTTAAACTCATCCTTATCTTCCTAGTTACTTCTTCAATACTCGCTACCACTAACACAAACCCCTCTGTCCTGTCACTTCTTCGCAAACATTATTTCTTTGTTTAAAAGGTGTAACAGATTCCTGCTCTGGTCATTTTGGGTCTTCATTCTCTTGTGAAGACTCTCATGTACATGTAAAAATTCAATATAATGTATATGTTTTTTTCTTGTTAATCTGTGTCAGTTTAATTTTCAGACCCAGCCAGGGACCCTAAGAGGGGTAAGAAACACTTTTTCCTCCCCTATAAGTAGATTTGTCAGTTGGTTCAAACCCAGTCTTCAGAGAAAGTGTACTCTCTTATCTACTCATCCTTCAGAAAACAGTAGGAAATGTAGAATTCCACCATTTCAATTATTTAATCAATTATTTTACTCATGATAGTTATTATTTCTGAAAATGGTATAATCAAAATAAAAAAAAAAGAGGTGGGCAGAAGGAAATCATGGATATAACCCTAAAATAACTATTCTTAGAGGTTAACCTAAAAATAAACTGGACATTGGTAGAGATGCTATGATCAAATCTGATCATTTGTTTAAAATACTGATCTGAGATTCTAACCACTAACTACCCAAAGTAGCCTTGGAGATCACTAGGTAATGAGAAGAAACAATGCAGTGGTAAAATTTCCTTTGGGGTATAATCACATTCTGACTTTAGGTAGATTCAAAATTAATTAATTAAATAGCAGTAGCAACAGCAATAAATACCTTTAAGCAGCAATTAACTGAATCTGGGTGTCAAGATTGACAAAGGCATTTCCAAAGGATAGCTTTTATTTATGTAGTGCTCTACAATTATCATCTGTGCTTCCACATATACAATGAGATTTAACCTTCTTAAACATCCTATGGAATGAGAGAACATTTTCCAAGAGTATTTACTGAGATATTTGGGGATGAATGGGGAATTCTGTGACCAGATTACCTTGGGAAACCATCAAGGAGCTAGCTTCCCTTGGTGATGCGTATAGCACCTAAGCATATTAAAGGCCTTGAGACATCCAGCACTAAACCTACCTGTCTACAACCCATTTTCTCACAAACTTGTTGAATTACCAATTGATATCCTGCAGCACATTTATATTTTATAGAAAACAGATTATGACATATATAAGGCAGTAATCTCCAGAATTTTCGATCATGTATCCATCAATAAAAGCAAACTTTGACCATGTATCTCTAAATAAAACATTAACAAAAAAAAGAAATCAGAAAAAAAGAGATAAGTATAATATTAACAGATATTTTCACACATTCTTACCATATCCTAGTGCTTTAGAGACCTTTCGACAGGAGGATACTTAAAATGATCTGTATCCTGAGGGGCCTGGGAGGCTCAGTCTGTTAAGCATCATGCTCTTTATTTCAGCTCAGGTCATGATCTCATGGTTTGTGAGATCAGACTCTGTAATGAGAGTGGAACCTGCTTGGGATTCTCCCTCCCTCACTCACAAGTATGTGTGCACACACGCACATGTGACTGCACACTCATAAATAAATATTTTTAAAAAGAACAGAAAGAAAGGTATGTCTGGAGTGCAAAAAGAAGAGGTATCTATCCATAGAGGAAACTAAAATTCTGATATAAGAAGATGAGGAATTTTGTCTAGAGCAGAGGTCAGTAAAATTAAACTTCACCTATAAACAGTCAGGTAGTAAATATTTTAAGGTTTGCAGGAAATATGATCTCTTATCACTCAAGTTTAACTACTGAACTCTGCCACTGTTACAAGAAAGCAGTCATAGTCGAAATGTAACAAATAAGAATGTCTATGTTCCAAGGAAAATTTATTTATGGACACTAAAACCTGAATTTCATAGGTTAATGTATTAAACAGATGTTTATTTCTTATTGCTACTTATATGAATTTCATATAACTTTCAAAACCACATATATTATTCTTTTGATTTTTTTTCACAACCATTTAAAAATATATAACTCATTGTTAGCTCTTAGGCTGTTCAAAAACAGGCCAGGGGCTAGATTTGGCCAGTGGGCCATATTCATAGACCCTTGTCCCAAGTCTGTTGGGGCCGATTAAAGAGGAAAGCCAAGGATGACTACAGAGGATGAGGTAAAGCATCATACCTATTGTCTTACCAAGCTTTAAAGGGTGAAACGTGAATAGTCATGTTTCTTTAAGGTTTAGTAGGGTTTAAAACATTTAAGCTGTTTGACAAGGACTAGCAATAAAAAAAATAAGCATCTGGACAATATACTACAACTGATTAAAAATAACATTTATAGAGGGGGAAGTTCAAAATGTTTTTTTAAAGGATGGTATTTTTTGACAAGTTTTCAGAAATATCCAAAATTAGTCAAAGCTGGCTCCATGGTCCTTGTGGTCCTCTGTGGATAGTCAGAGAGAATAGAATGAGAATAGTCAAATACTACTGTTTATCAGCAGAATTTTTTTTGTGTGTGTGAAATGGTATAAGTGAATTGCCTTTTAATATATCAGCCTCATTAGAAATAAAATGGAGTGCTAATATCCTTAATGTTTCATAGCACTATATAAAATTATTTTGAAGTTTAGTGAGGGTTACACAAACATCATAGATCTCCAGAAGCCTTTTATGTGATAAATTTAAATGTAATAAAACCTCATGGTTCTGATTACCAAAGGCTAAAGAATGAGTAATTTATACACTGCAGGCCTACAGAAGTACAACTTGTCTGCTAAAATAGCCCTAGGGGAAGATAAAATTGAAAAGACAAAGGACAGATAAATAAAATGCCACTATTTTCTCACAAAGCTTTTTGGCTGTGGTTGATATAAAAAAAGTATTATTACTGATTTTATAGTAGTGAAAATAAAATGATAGTTACAAGTACCACTGTTTAATACAAGCTATAGAGAATTTTGAAATTTATTCATTAACATATCAATAAGTTTGTTTCTATAACACAATTAAATTGTACTGAAGGTTCACAACTTAGACTGGAGATACTAACTATAGCACTATATTATGATCTTATAATTTAATTACAATATCTTGGATTAATTTTATAATGGGAATAATTTCAAAATCTTATTTTTGAAAAGTGTTTACAAACCTAACATAGAGAGAAATGTGCAAGATCTCAGGTTCCAGAACCATAATAAACAAGGGATCTCTTGTTGCTTCCTTAGATAAGATAGAGGGTATAAGCTAGAAAAAGTACTTAAGTAACTGCTGATTCACATGGAAAAGGATTTCTAATATTACACCCCCAGCCAGTTCATATTCATCATTTTCACAAATAATTGATGGATGGCTATATATAGACCTGAATATAGACACAGAGAGGTCATATTTATTGAATGTGCTGATGGTGTTGAGGGGAATTAGAATAAGCACTTTAATGGACTAAGAGACCAGTTTAAGAGACATAGGCAACACTGATTACCCCAAACCTACTTCATCCATTTCACCTACGTTTTTGGAAACTTTTTTTGATATAAAGAGGCAAGTTCTTTGTATTAGTTACCAAGAATAGGGGTACCTGGCTGGCTCACTCAGGGGAGCATGCAACTGTTGATCTCAGGGTCATGAGTTCGAGCCCCACGTTGGGTGCAGAAAGTACTTAAATAAATAAGTAAACAAACAAACAAACTACTAGATTTAAAATAAAAGAATAAAGTCAAACTACTTGAGTTCACATCTAATTATTTAATCATATTAGCTGGGCCACTTAGACAGATAACATCCTTTCGACTTCATTTTCCTTGTTGGTAATATGTGATAGAGATAACATCTCAAAAAGTTATCTGGAAAACTCAAAGAAGGCACGTGTGAAGTGCTTAGAACAGTATGTGACATAATACAAATAATTCAAAGAATAATTATTATAATTCCATTGTCTCCTGTGCATTAACATTCTTTGCCCTCCTATAGTTCTAATACATGAAATATAATGTGGATGTCTACCTTATCATTGGTGAATTGATGCTGGGTGTTCAGGAGGCTATGCATGGCTCTGAGCAGTATACCTTGATACAGAAATTAGGGGAACACTGGTCTTGGGAGTGGGGGCTCTAAGTACTAACGATGCAGCTGCACATGTTAATGATACAAATGCCCCCCCCCCCATCAACAGATTATAAGATTTCTGAATCAGTTCTCCTGATGACAAGCTTATTCTGGAAAAGGGAAAGAATTTGAACCAGAGACTGTGAGTGCTACAATGTGGAAAAGACCCAGGCCATATATATCCTTTTAAAAAACCTTTGAATAAGCCTTAGATGCATACTTCAGTGATGCAAAACTGTGTATAATGAGATCAGTAAAGCTTCCTCAAAAATCACAAATTGCACTACCTCTCCCTGTTTTACAGGGAGATCATAAAAACCAAGGTAGAGATCTCAGGATAGGGGAAAAAAAAATGCTGGAGTCAGTGAGGAATACCAATGTGTAGAATATAGAATCAAATTCCGAAAAGATGCTGGTGGGCCAGACTGGTAAATTTTATTTAATGACATGTAATAAGTGATTATACTTTTGGTCTGACACTCCAAATACACATGTACAAGATAGAGAAGGCATAGTTCATCAGCTGAACAATTTATACTAGGTGGCTTGTATTTTAATATGGGTCAAAAATTAGAAAGGGGGTTACACAAAAAATATAGTGTATATATTAGTCGTAAATCAGTATTAGAAAAAGGAATGTGATTCCCACCCTTTTCAGAGATGTTCAGAGTACTATCTCCAGTTTTGGGCAAATTAGAACACTTTCAGTGGAAAACAACAAGATAAAAGGTTTAAGAGACTTAGCGTTATATCATATAAAGAATAGTTAAAAGAAATCAGCATAGTTAGCCTGGATAAACTAAACAAGGGATAAAAGCTTTAATCACTTATTTGAAGGACAGCTATTCAGAGGAAATTCAGACTTTTTGTGAATCACCATAACATGGGATAAACTGCACGATAATTAGAAACTATTCAAAAGCATTTCTGTACTCTCTAACATCCAAAGCTATTTAAAGAAGCAATTACTTATCTCTAGAGAGTTCTTCTTAACTAAAGTATTTGAGAATAGTGTAGTAGATACCTACAGGATTATCTATGCAGCACATCTTTTCCAAGAATTGCCTTTTCTCTTCTTCATCCACTTGGATGCAGGAGACATACACAGAAGTTTAGATTGTTTCAGGGGCAATAATTTTAGGCATGGTTCCAGTTTTTTATTATACTTTCTTCCTTAAGCAACTGCTTTCTTGTCTTTGGGATATGTTGGGCATTCTCTTATATTTTTCACTTCAACCTAAGTTGTTGCAACCAAAACAAAACTAACATACCTATTAACCAGGGTACTAACTAACAATGATGTAACAGGGAGATAACTACAAGTAAGCTTGTAAATTCCCTTCCAGCTGGCATTTCGTATTTGTGTGATACCTATTTTCAATAAAAAACTATTTTTAAGGGGAGGGTTTAGAAATTTTAGACAAACCCCAACCCTGACCCAAATCTTATTAGCCCAAGTAGCCTTAAAAAGAGAAGAAATAGGATAAAATGTTCTCCAAATCACTAAGATACTGAATTTTTGAAAAAACAATTCCGTTTTACTCTTCCCTAGATCCTGGCAACTACCATTTTGTATTCTCCTTCTATGAGCTTGACTATTTTAGACACTTTACATAAGTGGAATTATACAGTATTTGTCCTCGTATGACTGGCTTATTTCACTAGCATAATGTCCTATAGGTTCATCCATGTTGTCACAAATGGCATGACTTACTTCATTTTTTAAGGCTGAATAATATTTTATTGTATGTATATAACACATTTTCTTTATCCATTTATCTCTCAATGGAGATATGAGTTGTTCCATATCTTGAGTATTGTGAATAATGCTGCAATAAACATGGGGGTGCGGATATCCTCATTTCAAACTTTGAGATCTTTGTTTCAACTCTTTTGGACATCTGCCCAGAAATGGGATTGTTGGATCACATGGTTGGATCTCTATTTTAATTTTTGAGAAACCTCTTTGTAGTTGCATCATTCTGTATTTCCACCAGGAGAATATAAGGGTTCCAGTTTCTCCACAACCTCATCAACACTTATGGGTTGTGTGTGTGAGTGTGTGTGTGTGTGTGTGTGTGTGTGTGTATGTTTTATAATGGTCTATCTATCAGGTATGAGGTGAAATTTAATGGTGGTTTTCATCTACATTTCCTTGATTATTAGTGATAGGTCTAAAGTTTTTGTTATGCAAGATAAGTACATTTTAGAGATCTGCAGTACAAAATTTTATCCATAGTTATAATAATATGGTATTGTGCACTTCACAGCATGTTAAGAGGGTAGATTTCACGTTAAGTGTTCCTACCAAAAATATCCACAATAAAACACAAGGAAATTCTGGGGGTAGAGAATATGTTTAGTATCTTGGTTGTGATGATAGAATGGGTGTATACAGATGCCCAAATTCAATTAAGATGCATATATTAAATGTCCACAAATTTTTGTATGCCAGTTATTCTCAATAAAACTTAAAAAGTGATACTGAATGTTTGAACAGATATTAATTATTGATCATGGGTCACTGACCTAAAAAAATTCCAGGCTACAATGAAATCTAATGATGAACCGTGCAGTTTAGGGTAAAAACAGAAACATAACCATTTCATTTTCTGAGTAAGTATGAACATTGACACAGTGAAGTACAAATGCTAACATAGTCCATCCAGTTATACATACTCTCAACATTTGACTAAATATATGAAAACATACCAAAGATATATTTAGAATTAATTATAGATCAGGAGTACTGACAGACATATTTTACATTTTAAGTTTCTAGGGACTATCGCTAGTAACTTGTGGAATTTAGTATTTTCTGATTAGTACTTAAGTATTAGGCCAACTATCCTTAAAACAATATACAGACTAATATTATTTCTACTAATTTTATATTAGAAATTTTAATATACTTATTTTTCATTCACTTAGTATAACTTAGAGAGCAATTTCTGTACCAGTTACTGTCCATTAAAATTAAAAAAAAAAACCTATTGGGGCGCCTGGGTGACTCAGTTGGTTAAGTGTCTGACTTTGGTTCAGGTCATGATATCACAGTTCCTGAGTTCAAACACCCACTTCAGGCTCTGTGTTGACAGTGCAGAGCCTGCTTGGGATTCTCTTTATCTCTGTCTGCCCCCCTTATCCCACTTGCATGCACACACTCTCTCTCTCATTCTCTCTCTTATAAACTTAAAATCAAATCAAATTAACTTAATAAATAATATCAAAATTACTGATTTTGATGAGACATGTGTTACTCATATTTAGGTACAAAGTGTCATGGTGGTATAAAATAGAAACACGTACAGATATGTGATTTTATTATTATGGCTATCTTTCCTAGTTTTTTATTTAATTTGTATGAGATATGTATAATATTATTATAACAAATCTTTGATATTTTTCTTATACAGAATTCTATAAGTTATGAATAAAATGAAATTCTATTGAAGATTCCTATGATAGATTGTCAATTATAAAAAAAAGCACCTCAAAATTTTACCTAAAGTACTAAGAATAGTTTAAGAATATGTTTTTAAAAGAGGTAAAGGGTGATAATATATGTTAGTAAAAGCAGCACATACAGTAAAAATCAGTAATTTAAACAGTATGTTTTCATCACAGGAAGCAACAGAAAGATCAATGGAGCACGAGAGATAACCAATGTAGCTGGGCATGCATGTGAAAATGGTGTATAGGTATACTACAACATTCAATTGATGGAAAAATATGAGTCATCAATTGTCCTAAGACAACTGACAAATATTTACACCAAAATAACCTCTGGATGATTGGGAAACTAAGTATAAAACCAATGAAAATAAATAGGACAAAAGGAAGGAAGGTAGGAAAGAAGGGAGGAAGGGAGGGTGGAAGGAAGGAAGGATAGAAAGGGAGGAAGGAGGAAAGGGCAAGCCAGGCTTAATAAAAATTCAAAACATCTATACTTCCAAACCTTATAATTAGAAAAATGCAAATGAAAGGCTTGGAAAGTACTTGCAACATGGCTAGCATGGATTAAAATTCTTGATTTACTGGGGAAAAGAAAAGAATTAACAGCTGAGTTCTGGCCTTTGTTCTAGCTCAGGGGTCAGCAAACTTTTTTGTAAAGAGCTATTTAGTAAATATTTTAGTCTTCGTGGGTTAATCAGTCATTGTCATAACTACTCTCCAACTGTACCATGAAAACCACCATAGACAATATCAACTAATGGATGTGTCTGTGCTCCAATAAAACTTTATTTACAAAACTAGGCAGGAGGCCATATTTGGCCTGGGGACGTTAAGTTTGCTGACCTCTGGTCTAGGCTTAGAGATAGCTAAAAACTTGGATTCTGATCAAATCCTCCTTGCAACAGTAACTCAAAGAATGCATACTCCATTCAAGATAATTAAGAGTCCTGTTGAAGACATGCTTTACTCATTGGATGCCAGCACCTTGTTGAATTTGGTCATTAAGTAACCTGTAATTGATGTGATGCAGCTACATCAAAGGATGGGAGCCATGGACTAACAAAGTAAAAACAAAACAAAACAAAGCAAAGCAAAACAAAACAAAACAAAAACACCTAAATGAGTTCTCACCTGTTCAGCTTATTTTCTATGGATCACGTAAGTCCATAGCACAGAATGAACTATGGATATAGAAGTTGCATCAGAGACTGAAGTTAGTTGCACTTTGCTGTTACTATGTGGGCTACACAGACATGTCTCAGATATTTTTGAGAGCTAAGTAAACTTGACAGTAAGTGTGAATTTGACTATCAATTCAAATCCAAAGAAAACTCTGGCTGGGAGGAATAAACTAGTAAGTATGATTATAAAGGTTTTAAATCAGCAAAATATGAACCCTCCAATACAAAATGGTTGAAAGATAGAAATAAACAGAAGACAAAATAACAATTCCATATAAAATTTTAAAAAATGAAACAATAGTGTTTTACCTCATTACTAATAAAAGAAGGAAATATTAAAGTGGCATCCTATTATATACCTATCAAATCAGGATTTATTTTAATGATAAAACTGTGTCTTGAAGAACCTTGAGGAAATAGGAACTTCATGGACAGTTAGTGAATTTTATGCTGGAAAACTTGAAAGGATTAAGTAACAGAAATGTACTCTTTGAGCTACAATCTCGCTACTAAGAATTTATTTCAAATCTAAGTATACCATTATTTATAATAACGAAAGAAAATTAAAAATAGCCTATATATCAAATAATAAATTATTAGCCATATAAATTATTATAGTGAAACCAAATTTAGCTAAAATTGTTCACTGTCTACCCAACAGCCATTTCTATTTTTGCTCTTACTGATAGAATATTGATATTTTCGAGGGGACAATGTACCCAGTTTAAGGCTTGCCTCTCTAAATTCTTTTCCACCAAGGGGAGGCTATCATCTGGCCAGTGAAAAATTTTCACAATTTCTGAAAAAGCTTTGCTTCTCTGGTATCATATTGCAACTTCCTGCTTTTCTTCTATTTGTTTCTGACTGAAAAACATTTGTCAATGGCAGCAATAAATGCTAGAAAGTAAGAAATCATGCCTTTAAATTTTTAAAGAGGAACTATTTTTAAGCTAGAAATTTTTAAATCTGTAAAAATTCTAAAAACTGTACTTACTAAACACTCTTTGTGGCAAGAAACAAGATGCTTGACTTTAGGAAAATAAGAGATCAAAACAAAAAAAGAAGAAATGGGATTCAGGAAACTCTCAGTAATAGAGAGTAGCATATGGTAATCTGAAGACTCAGAAATATAAATCTAGATTACAACAGGAAAGGCTGGTCTCAGGAAAAGAGAATAAAACTGAGTTTTTGGAACTTTGTGTGGAAAAAGTACTTATACATGTGTAACAAATCAGGTAAAATATATTTTAAAAAAATGATACTTTTATTAAAAAACTTCTTTACCATGCCATTATTAAGTCCGTATTAAAAAATTTGGAAGACATAGGAAACATAATCATTGCACATCCCTTAGGTCAAAAATGAACAACATTTACAAAGACATAGTAAGATAAACATTAACAACTGAGAACTAAATCCTGAAGAACTACAACAGGAAGACAATGGAAAATGTCTAGCTTAAAACATCTGCAATATAAGTATTTTATTTAGAAGCATGGATTAAAAAAAAAACCTAAAAATGGTCAGAGTTGAAAGTAGTTGTTTTGTAAGATCAAGAAAATAACGTTTGAGGAGGTGGGGGAGAAGGCAAATGAATTTCATAAAAACATTTTTAGTATCATTGATGTTTAACTGCGTGCACATATTACTCTGCTAAAGGAAAACTTTAGGTTTTTTATTTAAAACATTTTTAATGTTTATTTATTTTTGAGTCAGAGAGAGAGAAAGAAAGAGAGAGAGAGGGGGAGAGAGGGTGTGAGCAGGGAGGGACAGAGAGAGGGGGAGACACAGAATCCTAAGTGGGTTCCACGCTCTGAGCTGTCAGCACAGAGCCTGATGTGGGGCTTGAATAGAGGAGCTGTGAGATCATGACGCTTAACTCAACTCAGTCACCCCCAAGGCAAACTTTAGTTTTAAAAAAAAGTTATAAAAAGTAGGCTAAAAGAAAACGTGGCAGGAAAACTAATATGTTAAAGATTACTGTTCTCTATGTACAAAAATGTCCCTCAAATGTCAGAGGTAATAATTGACTCTATAGTAAAATAGTCAATATTTGTCAATTATTCCTCAATAAGGTTGGGTGGGGGGAGAAAGATAGCCAAAGGATGTGCAGTCATTTCATAGAAGAAGAAAAGTAAATACCAACTTTGTGAAGAAGTGGTCAACTTTACTAGTAGTCAGGAAAATGCATGTGAGAACCAGAGGATACCATTTATCACACATAGGACTTGCAATATAGAAAAACTTTAAAAGATTAACAACAAACAGTGCTGGAGGTGGCAGAGAGGATGGGTACTCTTACATTATTGAATATGTAAACTGCTAGTATATTTTTGGAAATTAATCTTCAATGTTTCTCAAATTAAATAATATATATAAGTGGACCCTTGGGCAACATGGGTTTGAACAGTGCAGATCTACTTACATGTGAATGTTTTTCAATAAGAATACATTTAGCACTGTAAATGTACTTTTTCTTCCGGATGATTTTCTTAATAACGTTTCTTTTCTCCACTTTACTTTATTGTAAGAATACAGAATATAATACATATATAAAATATGTGTTGAGTTGTTTTACATTATCAGTAAGGTTCCCCATCAACAGTAGGCTATTAGTAGTTAAATTTTCAGGAAGTCAAAAGTTATATATGGAATTTGTGCTGTGTGAGCTGTCACCCTAGCCCCTTGAATTGTTCAAGGATCAACTATATTTCTGAAACAGCATTCCCTTTTTAAATACCTAGTATAGAGATTGCAAATATGCACATTTTATAGTGACAAAAATCCAAATGTGCATAAAGAAAGAAAGTGTTGGGTAAATTATGCTATATCCAATCCATACTATAAGAATTATGCAGCTATTAAAAAATGAATGAATAATATCAATGAGATACTTGCCTTCATGGAATTTATATACTACTATGAGAGACAGACAATAAAAAAAACCATATGTATGAATATAACTACTTCATTGCAACTTTAAAAGCCTGATGAAGTTAAAACTGTATCTTAAAATAAGGAGCCATGTTTCCTGTTATTGTTTCATTTGACTAAAGGACACCTGCATTGACATATATTTTTATCTAACAAACAAATATCTCAAATTATCAGCTCCTCTTAAAAAACTGTATGAGTTCTACTTTATCTTTCTCTGTATATATTTTCGTCCACACACAGAGATATGTTTACACACACACACACACACACACACACACACACACAAACACAAAGAATGATATAGAACACTGAGGGTAGATTATAAATCATCTCTACATTGAAAAGTTTTTTTTTTTTTCATATTGCATTTACTAAAGCAGAAGCATTTGCTTTTCCTATGGGAGCAGGATGAATAAAAGGTCTATCACATTAAAAGTTATAAAAAGTATATTACATGTCAACTTGGCAACAACTGAATAAACAGTACCATTGTTGAGAGAGGGGTGCAGGGGAATATATATTCCAGATATAAAGATTTACTGTCAATCAGTGAACTATACAGTTATTTAATATGTGGATGTATCCAGTTCTTCCCATTGCATTAAACTGTCTTATTCCCCCTTTAAAGTGGTGTTATCCACCTGAACACATATTCAATTACATTTTCCACTAAGCATGAACTGCTAAAATCAATGCACACATCACAGACACCTATATTTTTCTTTCTCCATTACAGTTTAAGATTGCTACAATTCTATAAGTATTGACTGACATCATTAGATTATTTAGGGTGAAGAACTTGAGGCAAAGATACTGTTTCCATGTGAATACTCTAATAGAAAGTATTCATTTCAATTCCACTGTTTTTTTTTTTTCCATTCAAGGGCTGAACCAGATTTAGGTACACATGGCTAAAAAAAACTGGATTGGATAAATAAAGGGTATGTTCAGTCCAGCTGTACTAGTCATAACAAGGACAAATTTTATTATTAATATTGGGGATCAAAAATAGTAAATTCCATTATCATAATATGAATAGCAACTGAAGGAAAAGTCTACATTTCTGCATTGATTGGTACCACAGAGAAAGCCACCCTGCCTACCTCTTTCTTCATCCCTAATTCCTATAGTTAAGATTTTAGTCGTTTTGTATAACCTCTCCCACAAACGTACTGTCTTACCAAACTCCCAATATATCTGAAGGCATTTTCAGTTAAATCTTTAATATTTTTTCTGTTTGTAGGTATGTAAATATTGGTCACTGTAGTAACTGTGGTCTACAATCTCCTTTCCTTTCTTGTACAATTTTCTGCTCCCGCATCCACCCAGGTTAAACGTTCTTCATTTACTTGGCTTTTCCTGAATCACAGGCTAAGTCTCTCCACATCCATGGTAACTCCATAAAAGGGCTCATAATCTGATTTCTCACAAAGTCAAACCTATCAGATAATTGAGCACTTTCATCACTTTCCTGAGAAATTCTTCCAAAGGTCTTAACTGCCTGATCCCAAAATGCTCTCATGGTGTACTGCATACCTCTCATCCCGCAATTGTGATTTGCACTCCTACCAGAAATTCCTTCTGACTCAGCCCAGTGTTGGCTCCCTTCATTTATTTCCTTGTTTTTTCTAAGTATTTTTTTTTGTCTTTAAGTTTTTAAATTTATTTTGAGAGACAGAGACCGTGTGAGCAGGGGATGGGGCAGAAAGAGAGGAAGAAACAGAGGATCCCAAGCAGGCTCCGTGCTTTCAGCTGCAGAGCCCGATGTGGGGCTCAAAATCATGAACCTTGAGATCATGACCTGAGCCAAAACCAAAGGTCAGTTGCTTAATCAACTGAGCCACCCAATCACCTCTATTTTCTTGTTTGGTGTAACATATTCTCCAGTAGCTTTCTACGAAAGTGTATATGGGAAGTAAGTGTACTTGTCTTTTCTTCATGTCCGATTAATATTTTGGTTAGTGCAGAACTCAATATTAAAAACAATATTCCTATTGAAGAAGACACAAAGAAATGGAAAAACATTCCATGCTCATGGATAGGAAGAATAAATATAGTTAAGATGTCATTACTACCTAAAGCACTCTACACATTCAATGCAATCCCAATCAAAATTGCACCAGCATACTTCTCAAAACTAGAACAAACTATCCTAAAATTTGTATGGAACCACAAAAGACCCCGAATAGCCAAAGTAATACTGAAAAATAAAACCAAAACGGGAGGTATCACCATCCCAGACTTTAGCCTCTACTACAAAGCTGTCGTCATCAAGACAGTATGGTATNAACCATGAGAGACTCTCGAATGCTGACAAAAACGGAGGACTGATGGATGTGGGGGGAGGGGAGGATGGGCATGGAGGAGGACACTTGTGGGGATGAGCACTGAGTGTTATGTGGAAACTAATTTGACAATAAACTATTAAAAAAAAAATTCCAAATTAAAAAAAAAACAATATTCCTTATATATATTTTTTAAGTTTATTTATTTATTTTGAGAGAGAGAGAGTAAGAAAGTAGGTGAGGGGCAGAGAGAGAGGGGAGAGAATATCTCAAGCAGGCTCCATGCTGTCAGCACAGAACTCAATGCAGGGCTCAAACTTCATGAACTGTAAGGTCATGGCCTGAGTTGAAACCATTTGGGGTGCCTGGGTGGCTCAGTCAGTTGAGCATCTGACTTCAGCTCAGTTCATGATCTCCATGGGTTCAAGTCATGCATCAGGCTCTGCGCTGACAGTTCAGAGCCTAGAGACTGCTTTAGATTCTATGTACCCCCCCTCTCTCTGCCCCACCCCTGCTCATGCTCTCTAACTAAAATAAATACAATGTTTTTAATAAATAAAAAGAATTAAAAAATAAAATAAAAATAATAGAAAAGATCAATGAGACTGAGTTGGTTCTTTGATAATATAAACAAAATTTATATTCTATTAGTCAGACTAATCAAAAAAAGGGAGAGTAGTTCCAATACATAGAATCAGAAATGAAAAAGAAGTTACAACTAACAGTACAGAAATACAAAAAAATATGAGATTGCTATTAAAAAATATATGCCCATGAAAGAGGGCACTTGTGGGGATGAGCACTGAGTGTTATGTGGAAACTAATTTGACAATAAACTCTTTGTAAAAATAAATAAATAAATAAAGTCAAAAAAAAATATATGCCCATAAATTCGACAGCTGAGAAGAAATCGATAAACTCCTAGAAACATATCATCTTTCAACAGTGACTCAGGAAGAAATAGAAACTTTGAACAGACTAATTACTAGCAATGAAATTGAAGCAGTCATCAAAAAAATCCAACAAACAAAAGTCCAGGACAAGATGGCTTCACAGGTGAATTCTACCAAACATTTACTTATTTTTTTAAGTTTATTTATTTTGAGAGAGAGAGAGAGAGAGGCCCTACATTAACAAAATGAAGGATAAAAATTATATGATCATCTCAATAGATGTAGAAAATGAAAATGACATAATGCAACATGCATTCATGGTAAAAATTATCAACAAAGTGTGTATAAAGGGAACATAACTCAACATAATAAAAACTATCTATGACAAACCCACAAATAATTCCCCTAAGGTTATGAACAAGACAAGGATGTCCACTGTTACCACTACTATTCATAGTAGTACTGGAAATCCTAGCCATAGCAATCAGGTAAGAAAAAAACAAAAATAAAAATGGATTTGAATTGGTAAGGAAGTAAAACTGTCACTAATTACAGATGATATGATACTATACACAGATTAAGACTAAAGACTCCACCAAAACACTATAAGAACTAAGAAATAAATTCAGTAAACTTATGGGATCAAAATCAATATACAGATATCTGTTGTATTCCTGTGCACTCATAATGAAATAGCAGAACGGGGAATTAAGAAAGCAACTCCATTTACAACTGCATCAAAAAGAATAAAATCCCTTTTTCTTTTATTAATAGGAATAAATTTAACCAAAGAAGCGAAAGAACTATACACTGAAAACTATAGACATTGATAAAAGGAATTGATAACACAAACAAACGGAAAGAAATAATTTGCTTATGGACTAGAAGAATCAGTATTGTTAAAATGCCCATATTTCCAAAGTAATGTCCATATTTAATGAAATCTCAATTGAAATACCAACAGTATATTTCACAGAAATATGTGCATGGATAAACAAAAGACCCTGGCTAATAAAAGCAATCTTCAGAAAGAATTAAAAGGATGGAGGTATCACAATCCCTGATTTCAAATTACACTATAAATGTATAGTAATCAAAACAGTATGGTGCTGGCACAAAACCAGACACACAGATCAATGGAACAGAATTGAGACCCCAGAAGTAAACCCACACTTATATGGTCAATTATATAAGAGGCAAAAATATACTATGGGAAAAGATAGTCTCCTCAGTAAACAGTGTTGGGAAAACTGGATTGCTACATGCTAAAGAATGAAATTGGACCAATTTCTTACACGATACACAAAAATATACTCAAAATCAATTAAAGATGTAAGTGTAAGAACAGAAATCATAAAACTCTTAAAGAAAATGTAGGGGGCACCTTGGGTAGCTCAGTTGGTTGAGCATCCAACTCTTGATTTTGGCTCAGGTCATGATCCCAGGGTCATGGAATTGAGCCTTACATTGGGCTCTGTGCTGAGCATTTAGCCTCCTTGAGATGTTATCTCCAACCTCTCTCCCCTACTAACTTGCTTTCTCTCTTGAAAGAAAAAGAAAGAAAGAAAGAAAGAAAGAAAGAAAGAAAGAAAGAAAGAAAGAAAGAAAGAAAGGAAAGAAGGAAGGAAGAAAAAGAAAAGGAAAAAGATAAAAGAAAATGTAGGCAGGCAGTAATCTCTTGGGCATCAACTTTAGCAATATTTTTGTGGATATATGGCTCAAGGTAAGGGAAACAAAGTATAATAATAATGATAATAATAGGAACTACATCAAAGCTTTTGCAAAACACAAAAAACCAAATGGGATAAAGACTTAAACGTGAGACCTGAAACTATAAAAATCCTAAAATACAGGTAGTAATTTCTCTAATATTGACTGTAGCAACAATTCTCTGGATCTGACACAAAAGGCAAGGAAAACAAAAGCAAAAATAAAATATTAGGATTATACCAAATATATTTTTTGCCCAGCAAAGGAAACCATCAAGAAAACAAAAAGGCAACTGGTGAATGGGAAAAGGTATTTGCAAATTATCTGATAAGGAGTCACTATCCAAAATATACAAAGATTTTATGCAGCTGAATACCAAAAATACCCCAGAAAAAAACCTAACTGAAAGTGAGCAGAGGACTTGAATGGACATTTTCCCAAAGAAGTCATACAGATGGTCAATAGACACATGAAACAGATGCTCAACATCACTCATCAGGGAAATGACAATCAAAACAATAATGGAGATACCTCACACCAGTCAGAATGGCAAGAAGCAAGTATACAAGAAATAACAAGTGTTAGTCAGGAGACAGAGAAAAGGAAAGCCTTATGCAGTTTGTGGGAATGTAAACTGGTGCATACGCTCTGGAAAACATGATGGAGTTTCCTCAAAAAGCTAAAAATAGAAGTGCCATATAATTCAGTAATTCTAATTTTGGTGTATTTACCTGAGAAAAACAAAACACTAACTCCAAAAGATATATACACACCTATGTTTATTGCAACATTATTTACACTAGTTAAGATATGGAAGCAACCTAAATTTTCATTGATAGATGAATGGATAAGGAATACGTGGTATATGTACACAATGCAATATTACTTAGCCATAAGAACAGAATGAAACCTTGCCATGTGTGTATTATGCTAAGTAAAATAAGTAAGACAGAGAAAGACAAATACCATGTGATTTCATTTGTATGTGAATCTATAGCACAAGACAAAGAACAATAACAACAACAAATCAAAAAAGAGAAATAGATCATTAATATAGAGAACAAACTGGTAGTTGCTAAAAGAGTAGGGAGGGGGGAATGGGCGAAATAGGTGAAGAGGATTAAGGCTTACAAACATCCAATTATAAAATAAATACGTCACAGGGATGAAAAGTACAGCATAGGGAATATAATCAATAATACTGTAATACCCTTCTGTGGTGACATACAGTAACTATACTTCATATACTGAGAATTTTGTAATGTACATAATTATTGAATCAATATGTAGTACAACTGAAACTAATATGTCAACTATACTTCAATTAAAAATTTTAAAATGCAAGAAAAAATTTAAGAGATGAAAAAATCTTAAGAGATTTAAGGGAAAGATCAATCAATTGATATATAGGGATCTTATTTGATACAAATTCAAATAAACTGTAAAAAAGCAAATATAGAAGCTGACTAGATATTTTATGATATTAAGGAATTGTTGTTAATTATTTTTAGTTATTATTCTGGCATTGTTTTCATTTTAAAAGAGTCTCTTTTTAGAGAGATATGTTGAAATATTTACCAGTTAAATCATATAAGAACTGGTTTTTACTTCAAAATAACCTAAGGTGGGAGGAGTGGGTGAGGTAATAATGAAAGAAGAAAAGCCATGAACTTTTTTTTTTTTAATGTTTTTTATTTATTTCTAGGAGAGAGAGAGACAGAGTGAGCAGGGGAGGCTCAGAGAGAGAGGGAGTAACAGACTGAAACAGGCTCCAGGCTCTGCGCTGGCTGTCAGCACAGAGCCCGACGCGGGGCTCGAACCCACGAACCGCAAGATCATGACCTAAGCGAAAGTCGGACGCTTAACCGACTAAGCCACCCAGGCGCCCCGGCCATGAACTTATAATTATTCAAGCTTGGGGATGGATAGGTTTTCATATTTTCAAGTTTTCTACATGTAAATTTTTTTAATATGACATAAATACTGTTTCATTATCCCTTTCAGATGTTTACAAGTTCTATAAAATATCTGTATCCAATATTTCAATCTGTGTCTGCATGGTAGATGATTATATATATCAAGACAGTATTTGTGTCCTTTATAAATTTAATCTTTACTTCATAAGCTAGTCAATAAATTGGTATGAACTAACAGGTGTAAGTCTGAAAAACCGTGGCTGTGATTGAATGATACTACTATAAAACTTAGCTGAAAAGACAATCTACAGCTTTGTTAGGCTACCTATATACACTGAGATCAGGAACCCTATTTTTAGAAGTTATTGTTGTGAGAAAGAAATGTATTTTCAAGGAAATAATTAGTTTTTGGCATATGCTACACTAAGTATACTGAACTTGAGATGCGGGCTCATGTTCTTTTCCTGAAATCATGGCAGAAGTCAAGTTTTAAAACCTTGATGAACTTAGCACAACAAAGGTAGAGAAATGCTGGTTCTGCAAAACTTAGACTATCCAGGAGCGTTCTATCCCTGTAACAACCGCATATAGTAAATTTACTCCAGATACATCACAAGGCTTGATCTGAGGCTCATGTGCTGGGTAACTCTCTTGTACTAAAATGATGATGACAAAATACATTAATAATATTAGCCTTTGTTGAGCACTTACTATGTCCTAAACACTTGCTCAGATTTTACTTATGTCACATGCTATGAAAGTACCTGCATATGGGCAAACTCACTAATTTAGTTATTGATATTCCATTACAACAACTTTACAAATAAAGAGACTAAAACTTAGAGTTGAATAGCTTGCACAAAATTCCCTACCAAGTTGGAGAACTGGGCTTTATTGAGTAGTTCATCATTCAAGAAGTATTTGATTCTTGCTCTCAACATGTACCTTAATAACTTAATAGATACCAAGAAATATATCTAGTACTTCATCCATCATGCCAAACTGACCACTGTGTGATGTTGGTTGGGCAAGTCACTAACTCTTCTGTGACTCAGTTTCCTTCCTATAAAGTATTGATAATTGTAAGTACCTCACTACCTCATTGAATATGCACAAAATTCCTTACGGTAGATATTTCACCTGTTTTACTACTTACTAATTAATAGCTTCTCTAGAGCAACCTTTCAGTGTCTCTTGTCCTCACCTATTGCATAAGACTAATATTAATAGGATTATTGTGGAGATCTAGTGAGTTAATTCACCTACAGAATCTGAGACTTAAAACACACAGGAATTATTTTCAATTAGGTAAACACCTAATGGATGGAGGAAGGAGCAGACACCAGTGGCTTTACCCCTGAAACAAATAAACAAAAAGGAAATAAGTATCACATATACTGTGTCACTACTGGGCTCACTGCTCTTCTGTGTCTTCATTTTCTTTTGTAACTGCTTTTGGTGCCATTTTAAAGAATAAAGAGAGACATGTGTTATGTAGTAGAAAAGCATTGCTTTTGGAGTTATATAAACCCCAGAAAGAACACTGGCTTCACTATTTAATAGCTGTGTGACCTGAATAATTTACTTAGTTTTCTGGGACTTTGTTTCCTTAATTGTGATATAATGAAACAATATGAAATGATATAAAATTCTTATTTCTAAGTGTTGTAATAAAGATTAAATCAGATGACCTATGTCATAATAATATATAAATTATTTCAGTCATATTTTCCATTGTATACAGTTTCTAGAGGAACGAAGTTCTACAAAAGGATTTGATCTCAGGCTTTTACATCCTCAGAGCAAGGATTTCTGCCTACCCCCTCCCCACCCCATCCAAGGAAAGTAATAACATCAGCATATTCTCAAATTAGCTTTCAAGGTAGTACTTCCATTGGTAAGTCATTTTTAAAGCTGGTTTAAACATACATGTTTATGGATACATCATTATGGATACAGCTCATATATTTAGTAGCATATTTCCCCTTTATGTCCCAATGTCTCAAAAACATAGTTTTTAATTCATGGACACCTGTCAAAGAGGGAATATTAGGTTTTATTTCAAATTTGTGCCATCCCATTGCTGCATGATACTTGACATCACAAGATATCATGCAATTCTCCACATATTAAGCTCGATACAGCCCTAAATTTGCACTCCAAGCCCTCATTGACTTCAACAAGGCTTCGACTTGTAGAATGATTGCAGATCAAGTCATTTTGATATAATGTAATTTTTTTAAGTAGCTTTTTTCCATAAGTAGAAACATGCTGCGAATAGCAAACTACCTGCACAGCATACACACAGCAGTCAGTAATCCTGCTCCTTGTCAAAACATTTTCTGTTCATATGTGAGTGTTGACTGTGGTGAGAGACTTAAAAAGATTTTAAGGAAAATCGCTGCAGCCATACTCTACTCCCTATTAGCATAATATAATTTGAGGAGCTTCATTAAAATCCATTCGTATAGAACTACACCTTGCATGCTTTATTACAATAAATTAGTTATCAATTGGACTATTGACCTTCTATGCATGTAAATCATAGCATGTTTTCTTTCGTTTTAAGATCAGCTTTTGTTTCCAAATGAAGATTCATTTTTCCAGTTGATCACAGTCTGAACATATACCATAAATCATGAAGAGCATAGTCTGTGGATATATGTTTCAAGTTCAAGCAGCAATGATCTGCTACTTATAATCCTGAAGACAATAAACATTTTTATCCAATCAACCAGAGTCTAAAGAAATTCAAAGAATAGAAAGTCTGAAATATACAGGCTTTCGGATATCAAATTACCTTTGAAACCCCCACCCAGAAGTATCTCTAACAAAATCCATTTGAAATACTGCTTCAATATTCTCAAAAATCAATAATTTAAACCACAGGTTGAACATTTTTACTGCTTCCACGGCAGACTGTCATTTTTCGAAATGAAAATGCTAATGATACCGAAGGGGAAAGCACTAAGCAGAAGAGATGCATGAATGAAACCTTGGATTGGCTAGACCTGCTGGTTTGATCTCTTTCTCCCTCACTCATTTGTGACAAAATGTCTTTTAAAATCAACAACTTTCATTTCAGTGTTTCTAAAAAATGCACTTCTCTGTTGTACATTACATCCTTCTCTATAGGAAGTTAAGGAATGTGCTGTAGTGAGACATTTTATAGTAAATATGAATACAGAATGTAATACCAAGTAGGCTGTATTATTTCAGCATAATCTATAATGTCGGAACACCTTTAAAATATTGCACAGAACACTGGGGAGAAGATAATCCCCTGGTACCAACGATTTTCATATTCATACCACTGTACTAAAATATGAGTAGTAAAGGAAACCATGGAAATCCAGAGCCCAGAGGAGTTTAATTCAGAAGAAGCTTTTTCATTGCCTCTCAAGTTATTTATAGTGTTTTAAGTTTTTAAGAAATCAAGGTGTTAGTTCAGGGTCATCTCCTTCTCTCTGGTGGTCATGGATTTGGATGTGGTCTACCTGATGTAACAATCTTACTAATAAAGTGGATGAATACTGAAGTAAAATCACTTCTGTTCAAAAACACATGTCATTCATGGGATGTGGGGCATTCTTACTGGAATACAGGCCAGGGAAATTAAGCCAACAAAACAATGACTATTAATGAGTAGTCAAACATGATCCCAAGAGCTGTGGACTTATGAGGGAGAAATCTTGTCCCATAAAATAAGGCGATTTTAAGAGGCCCACAGTAAATATTTTAACGGGTTTCTCATTTTGTTCCTAAAAAACCTGCAGCAACTTAAATTCAACCTATAGCCAAATGGTGGCAAAAGAACACTACTTGATCAGTTTCTGTCATATGATAAATCACAGCACATTTCCATCTGGAAGAATGAAAAATCCTAATATGAAATAGAAGAGAGGAATTCAGCCTTTACTGAATGGCTGCTGTGTTTGTGACACTGAACTACGACTGATGATTGTAGGGGACATACAAAGCAAGGGGATTCAGACTGTGTTAATAAGCCTCAGTTTATCCATGCAGTGGAGAGTATGACATCTAACACAGCAAGTTGCTAGTAGTGTAAGAGAAAATGTACATTATGTGGGTTTCAGAATTCCTGATATGTAATATATACACAATAAATACCCAATGCTAGTTTTTCAGAGGAAGATGGATCTAGTGCTCAAATAACTCTAAGGAAAAATAAAGATGTCTTAATTAAACATGTAGAACAGAAGATAGAACAGAAAGGAGCTAAGAGTAGATTTGCCCACCCTATTTTACAAGGCTACACAATGTGTTAGTGGCAGAGTTGCAAATTTTGTCTTCCTGTGAGGGCAGGATGTTCTTCCAAAGGCTTAGGGGACACAGTTTTAAGAGAAGAGAAAGTCTCCAGGGAGAGTCACACCTAAACTGGCTCTTGAGGGCAAATTAAGTGCCCTGTAGGCCAGATATCTGGAGGACTCTTCAGATAGGAGTACACTGCATAAACAAGTGCTGTTGGAAGGCAGAATAAAGCATCTTCAGGGAACA